>NC_143395.1:405100147-405454294 GCF_052110815.1 Crocodylus siamensis
TCTTTTTCTGCCTAGTGCAAGGGGAATTGATCCAATGAGCTACAAGGTCCCTTCCATCCCCTGTGAATCTATGAATGGAAAAGAGTATTGGTGCAATCATACCCTTGTTGACTCCCTTTCTAATAGTGATGGGGTCTGATTCTGAGCCATTGCTTAGGACAGTTGCTGTCATGTCGACATGAAGAAGTCTGACAATGGTAACAAATTTTGCCATTGTGGTGTATTGTAAAGAATTTTTCTTCATCTGCCTGCTTGCTGTTGAGGACTGGTTTTTTGTAAATTTTTGGAACACTATTAGTTTAGAAATCTCACTCTGAACCTTGCTGCCATATATGACCCTACCAGGAGTATAAAACTCCAGGCAGCATTGTTCTCAAGGTCACTGGTAGTACTCAAGCCTCTCTACCATGTCAAGGTTGCACTTCTTGGGCACATCCAAATGAGCATGCATGTGCCTGTTGAGACACTTCAGTGCAGCCTGAGACACCGAAAGAGGCATGCTAAGAACAAAAAATGTTCCCTGAGCACCCAGAGCATCTCTATGGCTGCCTCATGCCCTGCTGCTTCAGCACACTCTCAGTCTGCTGGGGCAAATAGAAGTGGGGAAAGGCTTCAGTGGTGGATTGAACCTGGGCGCTGTACTAGGCAAGGTTCCCTCTAAGCTGCACATGTGCGTGGCTGCACACAATCAAAAATGTTGCCGTGTAGTAAATTTTTAATGCTGCGCACTAGGGCTGGTGTGGGACACTTACTGCTTGGGGGCTGCTCTGCTTGACTTTGGTCCTCAGCGGCATTCCCACGGAGAGGGAGAGCACAGGCCCAGCTGGAGCAGCCCATGAGGGGCTGGGCCGCTGATCAATGGGCAGTCATCACCCCTGCCCCTTACTCCTCCATGCCTGCAACACAGAACAGGCAGCAGTTCCTCCCTGAGGCAGGGGTGGGGATCAAGCTGGGCACCGCATGGGCTACACTGGCTCCAGGGAACTGCTCTGGTCCCCAGCCCCTTCAAGCAAGCTTTTCCCCAAGCCCTGCCAGCTTCACCCTAATCTTAGCTTTCATCCCTGTGCTGCAAGCCCCACAGCTCCCACGCTAAAGCCCAGCAGCCCCACAGGTCTTCCGTGCTCTGCCTGCTCCCGCCTCTGTGCCTTGCTGCAGCCTTTGAAAGCAATGCCATGTGCCTCACTGCCTGATCAGAGTGCAGCCTGCATGTGGGTCCAAGATACTTGACAGGGATGTACACACATTTCATGTAACAAAGGTACTGAAGACTAAGTCAGCTCTTTGGTAACTGAAGACAGAGAACTCAAATGCTTCCCATATTTAAGTATTAATTAAGTCTTAATCCTGGCCGCATCAACATGATTACAGGGTAACATGAGCGTATTGCAGCTAGTTTCTTCTATTATTTATAACAATGCAAATTAAAAGGAGAATTGGGCCTTTAAAGAAAAACATCTAACAAGATAAACAACAGACTGAGTGAATATTAAAGAATGCATCTGGTACACAGTGTAATATTAAATATTAAAGGGGGAAGCAGGACCAGTTCGGGAATGGACCGAAGCAGCATGCTCATAGACTTAAGCAGGGCACTCATGGATTGCTACACCTTAGAGGGTTCATTGGTCCTAGGTAAGAATGGGTGTGGGGAGGATTGTGTGAGGGTGGAGGGGGCTGTGGGGCTGGAGGGGCCTGCTCAGAAGGGGTGGGTTCCCTCCCTGCCCCCCGAGCAGCCCGCAGCCCCCCCCATGCAACTCACAGCCACCCTCATGTGGCCTACAGCCACCTCGCAGCAATAGGGCACATGCAGGCAGGACCTGGCCTACCTTGAGGGCATGTTGCTTCTGGTTTTGATGCTGAAAGCCCCAGATGATAGTAGGAGCTGGCCTGGTTCTTAGTTTCATAGTTTCATAGTTTCGAGGGTCGGAAGGGACCTGAGCAGATCATCTAGTCCGACCCCCCTGCCATGGCAGGAAAGAGTACTGGGGTCAAACGACCCCAGCAAGATGTTCATTTAATCCCCTCTTAAAAACCCCCAGGGTAAGAGTCTGCGCCACTTCTCTTGGAAGTTGGTTCCAGACCCCAGCCTCCCTGACCGTGAAGTAGCGCCTCCTGGTATCTAACCTAAACCTACCCTCTGCCAGCTTGTGACCATTATTCCTGGTCACTCCTGGTGGTGCTTGGGGGAACAGTGACTCCCCCAATGCCTGCTGATCCCCCCTGACTAGTTTATAACAGGCCACTAGATCCCCCCTCGTCTTCTCTTTTCAAGGCTGAACAGGTTCAGGTCCCATAGCCTCTCCTCATAGGGCCTGCCCTGCTGTCCCCTGACCATATGAGTGGCCCTCCTCTGGACCCTCTCCATGCTGTCGACATCCCTCTTGAAGTGTGGCGCCCAGAACTGGACGCAGTACTCCAACTGCAGCCTGACTAGTGCTGCACAGAGGGGGAGGATCACCTCCCTGGACCTGCTCGAGATGCATCTGTGGATGCATGACAAGGTGCGGTTGGCCTTCCTGACTGCCTCCCCACACTGCCGGCTCATGTTCATCTTGGAGTCAATGATGACCCCCAGATCCTTTTTCGCCTCCGTGCTGACAAGAGGGGAATTCCCTAACCTGCAGGTATGGTGCTGGTTGTTCCTCCCAAGGTGCATCACTTTGCACTTGTCTGTGTTGAAACCCATCCTATTCTCATCCGCCCACCCTTGTAACCTGTCTAGGACTGATTGTATCCTGTTGCTTCCTTCTAGTGTGCCCACGTCCCTCCACATCTTAGTGTCATCAGCAAATTTGAACAGGGTGCTTTTTACCCCCTCGTCCAAATCACTGATGAAGATGTTGAACAGTGCGGGCCCGAGGACCGAGCCCTGCGGAACCCCACTGCCCACGTCCTTCCAGGTTGAGAAGGACCCATCTACTACCACCCTCTGGGTGCGGCCCTCCAGCCAGTTGGCGACCCATTTGACTGTGTGGGTGTCTACACCACAGCCCCCCAGTTTCTTAATGAGAACGGGGTGAGAGTCAGTGTCAAAAGCCTTCTGGAAGTCCAGGAAGACTATATCCACTGCTACCCCTGCATCTAATGATCTGGTGATCTGATCGTAAAAGGCCACCAGGTTGGTCTGACAGGACCTGCCACTGATGAACCCCTGTTGGTTGCCCCTACGCATGCAGTCCCCTGCTGGCCCCTCCTGGATGTGTGCCAGAATAATTTTCTCAAACAGCTTGCCTAGGATCGAGGTAAGACTAACCAGCCTATAGTTTCCTGGGTCCTCCTTCCTGCCTGTTTTGAAGATGGGAACCACGCTGGCCCTCTTCCAGTCCTCTGGAACCACACCAGAGCACCACAAGTGCTCCTAAAGCCGTGCCAGGGGTCCTGCAATGACCTCAGCCAGTTCCTTTAGAACTCTAGAGTGGAGATCATCCAGGCCGGCTGACTTGAATACGTCCAACCCCTCCAGAAGCTCCCTAACTAAATCCCCGCTAACCCATGGCCCAGGTGTGCCTCCCCCGGGGCCCAAGGGCGGCCCAGCAGGGAGGTGGCTGTTCTGGTCCCTACTTAGAAGACGGAGGCAAAGAAATCATTAAACATGTTTGCTTTGCTGTCTGGTGTGACGACCAAATTTCCCAACGGATCGTGCAAGGGCCCCACATTACCCGGGACCTTCTTTTTACCCCCTACATATTTAAAAAAGGACTTCTTATTGTCTTTAATCTGGGAAGCTAGTCCCAGTTCCAGCTCTGCCTTGGTACCTTCAAGCAGCCTTCCTAACTACCCCCTACATCCCTGAGCAACTACAGAATAGTGCTCCCTGGTGATGACCCCTTCCAAGGGGACTTGTCCAAGGGCATGTGGGCTGGGCTGGTGCCATGTGCAGCTGCCAGTCTGAGGTGGCCCCGTGCTTCTGGGAGTCTCTGCCAGGAGCAGGCACAACTTCCTTGATGGACTGTACTGCTGCTGCTGTGGGGAGGTGGGCTGTGGGCCATGTGAGGCGGCTGTGTGGGAGGGCCTCTGGAGTAGTTCCCTCAGCCCCATACAGTCTCCCCACACCCATAAGCTCACCACAATCCATCCACAAACCCCATACCCCCAAACCACACACACAAACCCCACACCACCCCAAGCCCCCACACAAGCCCCATACTGCCCCCACAAACCTCACTCCCACAAACCCTACATCCACTCACAAACTCTCCTGAACTTCTCCCATGAACTCCACACCCACCTCCCACACCCTTTCCCCTCCAAACCCCACATCCCCCCACACATCTCACACCCTTCTGGCCTAGCTGCCAGATGGGACAGGACCTGCTGGAAGAAGCCATGGATGCAGAGGCAACTGCCACACTGGTGCTGGGACATAGAGCCCTGACCTGTGGGGACTCCTGGTCCCAGGAACCACTTTGGGGTGTGATGGGCTGTGGGAGGGGTGGAGGGTGCAGCAGGGGTGTGTGTGTGGGAGAGAGAAAGATGGTGGTCAGGGGTGGGGGAGTGCTTTGGGTAGGAGAGGTTGTGGGACAAGCTGGGGCTAGAACTGCTTACTCGTATGCTTCATGCTTTCACAAGAATGTACCAAAGAAGCACCTGCAACTTGATTTTCCATTTTGTTGCGAGAGACTGAAAACCACAAGCTAACAGCTAGAAAGTTCCAAACTTTGCAACCAATTTCACAACTATGTAACCCGAAGTACGCCTGTGCTAATGGAATTTTCCAATACCTTGTAATCGAGTATATAAGCAATGGAGAATAGGCATTCGGGGTCGGCTTTGATCTGAGTCTCATGACTACAGGCCGACCTGCTTGCAAGCGATAAAGTCTTTGTCTCTGTGGCTTGTGGTGTGACTCACTTCAGGGGACCAAATTGGAACTTAGCCTCCACGAGCTCAAACGGCCCCTTGTGCAACAAGGTCACTAGAGGTGGGTTTAGAGCCCCCTTGCCTCCCTAAAACAGCATGAGCTGGGGGGCGGGGGCAACATGAAAGGGAAGGTGCTGGCCCCAGCCTCTAGCTCCCCCTGGCTGAAGATTCGGGAGGAGCCAGGAAGGGTCAGTTTGCCCTGAGCGGCACAATTTGCCCCACAGCGAAGCGCATGTTCAGGCATGTGCGCTGAGGCACAAATTTGTGCCACTGATATTTGAGCTGCTGCAAGCTCATGTGCCTGCATGTGTGGACGTGCCCCTTGGAAGCTAAGAACAGTAAGACAATGGGTCAGGCTATCTAGAGCAGTTGTGGAAACTCTTCCATTGGAGCTTTTCAAGAAGCTGGAGAAGTGCTTATCTGGGGTGACTTACATTTAGCATATCCAGCATTAATGCATGGGGTTGAACTAGAGGGTCTTTCCAACCCTATGATTTGGTCATTTATGGAGCTCTCATGTTGCCAGCCACAGAGTAATTGTGCTTATGGATTATAGCCCAGAGACAATCCAAGCTAGATAAGAAGGCCGAAATATCCATTATTCATTGGAGAAAATTCTCTCTCCCTCCTGACACACATGAGCAAGAACATCATAGTTAAGCATCTTAGTTCAAATGACTGGTACTCCTCCCTCTTCAGAGAGGAATTTGACATTAGAGAGCAGTGTGGATATGATGTGGCTGTCAATAGACCCTGTCCCTACACACACACTGCATTGTTAACCTGATATATGGAGCCCATTGGCCCACTACTTCAAGAGTCTGAGCTCCACATGTGAAGAGATGTGCCAAGCAGCCTCAAATTTCACTGAAAGTACTTAGCACCTACATGACACAATCAGAACCTCATTGGATCAGGCCTCCTGAGGACAACAGTTTCTTTTCTGCTACCTATTATAACACATGCTATTGTAGTACACAAATTATTATAGTACCGCTTCCTCAGGGACTTCACTGTGCAGGCATTCCCCTATGAGATGGTGGCAACAGGGGACAAATGAAGCAAAGGGGATTGTATCTGACAGAGCTGTAGAAATAAAATGCACAATTTCCTGTATAATGGGCAACCAATCTAAAGCTCCTAATCCATAATGACTCAAATCATTTTGCTGGATGTCTCTTAAATTGAATCTGTTCCTGCAGCTCTTCTTCTGTGGGTGGGAGGAATAATGGTAAGTTTTCTAAGCCATAAGGCACATATATATATAGTATTCCCTTTTCACAGCTGTTTAATAAAGCAGTTCAGGTTATTTTATTTGTTTTTAGTTTTTTTAATTTTAGAGCCAAATTTTCAGCTAATTTAAACCAGTGCAGCTCTACTAATTTCCACAAGCTTAGAATCTATCCCTTTAAATTAAAAATCTTATTGCAAGCAAAAGCAGGGCTGAATAAAGCATCTTAGAGAAAGAGCTGTCCATATTAAAGGAAGTGGGGTGGTACAATATGTACCCCATACAGCTGCTTGAAGGTACCATCTCTAGGGAGGAATGGAGTTTAGTCTTTGTGCCCTTTTGGTTGGTGACCTTGTTACTAAGACCAGTGATGGTGGTGAGTCATGCTGTGGGCATCTGTTCATTAGAAACTTTGCCATCTTAGTTCTTACATAGCTAGTTGGCATGCTGCTACAGCTCATCTCCATCTCTAACCCTCTTTTAAGCCTGAGATTGGTTTAAAAGGATCTCCCCATATGTTAGATGTCTGGTCCATATTATTTTTTGGAGTTCCATAACAGTGAGACTGCAGCTAATCTCATTGGTCCATTGCATTGCTTCATCAAATACAGTCTCACCCTGTTTATTACATCTAAGAAACAATATTGTTCCTCTGGAATCTGTCTGTTTCAGAATAATGCTGTATTGTGTGATAGTTTTACTGCTGTGCTAGCCTCAGGGAGCACACATTTCATCTTTCCCACAGTAATATTGGATCCCTGGTATTAGATTTAGCCACGATAGACATTCTGGCCCTTCTGTTTATTACTTTACAGTCAGAACACACTCATGATTTCCTAGGTGTGTGTCGAAATGTACTTGATCTAGGCTCAGTGCAGCCCATCCAAAACGTTACAATCCAGTTCCAAGGGCCCCATCACATTAAGGCCCAAATCCTGAGAAGGAGATCTGCGAAAGGAAAAATATTATGTCTGTCTTTTTTGAGACATGCACATGGCAGAGATGGGCACTAATATAAGAACCTAGATAGTTAAGCATGATGTGCAGTACTTAGCTCCTCTTAGACATCAATGCATTTTAACCTTGTTTGAGAAAAGACATTCAGATCTAATTACCTTTTTAATAGGATGTACATTTTCAATCATTTGCCATGCATTGTCTCTCATATGATTTACCCGGGGTTAGTTGCAGGTTATATAATACTTCTTTCCCATGTTTTCAATGACAGATGTGTATGGGACTGAGCAGACTGCTAGGACTAATCCAGGGCTTTGGGCATTACTACAGTAATATGATAATGAGGAAAATACTAAGAAAAAATATTAATGAGGAAAATAAAATTAGCCTGACTGCTATACACTACACTATGTCTTATATCACTTTTGGACTTTAGGTTTTCTTGTGTATTAGAGACAGAGTTAGTAGGATTCCCTATTCACAAGTTGGCTTGATACTTTTCATTATAAGAACCTGGTTTCATTGCTTGTACCTTTTCCAAACTTTAACCATTTAGACTAATGTTTTCCATGTTAGTAACAGTTAGTAACAGAGTTTGAGAGGTCTGCTTTATTCAATGACTGAGCTCTCACTAATCAGCACCCCTTAAATGAGCCTTTGCACTCTAACACAACTGGTTTCAGATAGCTCTGAATACAGCCTTTTAAATGTACAGTTCCCTACATTTCCCATGCTCAGCCCAACATAACACTTATAATCATTAATGTAATGCAAAATTTGAAATACATATAAGCAACCTTTGAATTAATAATGTTTTACTAATGTATGATGTGCCCCGAGCTGTCATACTAATCTGTGCTAAAAATAACACCACTGTTAGATGGCAGTAAGTCCAGGAGTTCCGGTTTTGTCATGTCTTGGGCTCCTGTGTTTTAGCCAACTGTAACTGTTGCTTGTTTGAGACCTTCTCAGACAAGATGGTAGAGGAAAGTAGTCAGCCGTATTATTGTAAAGCCAAGCAAGGTGTAAAGAAGAGGTGTAAAGAGGTGTAAAGAAGAGCAAGGTGGCACCTTAGAGACTAACCAGTTAGCCTCTGAGCACCCTACTTTGCAGTCAAGATAATGAATACAATGCTCTGAACTCTTCCTTTCTTGTGGATTTTGAAGTGGTCTTGCAGATTCCTTTACCACTTGCAATCACGTGGGGTGACCACCTCATTTGACCGTAGGACTGCCGACTGCGAGAAAAATCTGTTTCAGCAACTGAGGCCTCTCATACAGAGCATAATTTCCTAGTCAAATCACTTTTGTTTTGCCTTCGTTGTCTCTCTATACAAGTCCCCAGTGAGTCTGATGTCATTTTCTAATAGTACAGGTATTCTTGTAATCGTATTTCTGTTTAACAAAATAATGGCAGGTGAAAACCCATGCTTCATTGGAGCCACTTTGAAATTCAAGGGTGTTACATAGGAAGCAGTTAGACTCAGTATCCAAATGAGACCGTGCTCACCATGAGTTCTTCAGATGTTCAAAATATGATTTGTGTAATTCCACCAGGATCCAGCCTCCTCTCCTGCCTGTCTCCTACCGCCCTCTTCATGGGCTATGACTTTGCCCACAAATATCCCTAGAACTTTTCTCCTGAACTGGGATTCAAAGGTGCTGACATGCCCTCCCTACTTGTAGCAACCAAAATGTGTTGTCACTCAAAGTAAGGAGTTAAGTTCTCTCTTTTCCTGAACAAGAAGTGAAATGCTGATGTTTTCATTTTAACCGAAGGCTTCCCTATGCCATGGTGGTGGCATGTCCTAGCCAATACATTCAAGTATGTTCCACCACCTGCTTCTAGCACACTCCAGACCTGGAAGTACACCAGTTAGGCTTCTTGGGTGTCATCCAAGTAGCTGCTCCAAGGACTGCTGCAAAGTGATGCCTCAAGCAGCAGCATTAATATATTTCCTTGTTTAGAGTATGTCAGCAGGTGTGGTAGACAGGGCATTGTCAGGACATGCTCAGGAACTGTCAAACTGGCACACACCCATTTTACTGTATAGGTAATCCCTGCGTTATCGTCTCACTGCAAAGAATGAGGCAGTTCAGAAATCCCAGATTAGGGACTGTGAAAACTTGTCAAGACATAGCTTGATCGGTTACTTTTGGGTTTTTTTCCCTGAAGTTTTCTTTGCAGTCATGAATGATGAGATTTACTTTTTAAAAAATATGAGTTTTGCTTCTGGAAAAGAAATGGGCAGTCTCAAAAAATGCAGGCAAGGTAGCTGGCATGTATCAGCTTTTTCCAGTCCCTTGGTTATAGCCATTTACCAGCATGTAATTTGGTAAATATTACATCTTCTCTCTGAATTTGGCCCATTTCCTTGATTGATTAATAGATGCACTGCTATGGCAACTGTCATACCATCTGAGAAATGAATAACCTCAAACCTCTTAATTCCATTCATTTCAGATATGCTATGTACGTGGTATTTTTCAGTGCAGGAAAATGTAAATGCCTTTCAGACATCAAGCAACCTGCTTAATTTGATTAATAATTTGACATAAGGAAAAGAGAAGATGGTTTGCATGGATGAAATTGTGTCCTCAGATAAGCATAAATTTAACTTAATGGTAGTAGCTGGCTGATGCTCTGCTGTAGTTCACATAGAAGGTGAACTGGATCAAGGCATTTAATTGAGCTTTGATGTAAGGCAAGGTTTCAGCAGTCAGGTGAGTTCTTCTCACCAGAAAGAACGTTTGGGCATGGAAGAGAAAACAGTCCATTCCCATTTTTTAAATACTATTATTAATGTAGTAATGGCTTTTTTAAAACTTCAAATGTGTTTTCAATGGGATTTTGAATACAAGGAAACTGCAGAAAAACAAGGCCCTCATCCTGCAATAAATTCTCTGCATGCACATTTCCTTAACATGTTAAAATGCCTGGTGCCACCAATGACTTCTGGATTTCACCTGGACAGCATTCATTGCAAAATGAAGGTTCAAGCTACTAGTTTACATCACTCTCCAAATTGTGAATAAAAACTGTTCTCATCTTTTGTGGATGGGATTGTTTCTGGTGTTAGAATAAAACTATTCTATGAACTCCCACTGTCATCCAGAACAGAGCCTGGTTTAATAATTCAGCTGGAACATAATTCTTTGGTTGGGAACCTCTGTCAGGGAACTCCTTGGAAATCAATTTTTTGTAGTTTGCAGATAGCATGGTTTTAAATCTCTTAAGGATTGGGCTGTGAATGCCTTATTGTAAATGTACATAATAAGGAAGAAGGCAGAGCAAGGTGGCACCTGAGGGCACCTATACATGAGCCAGGAGGCTGCTCCAACACACTGTAATTGCAGTGTGTAGGAGCAGACTCGATTAATTAACACAGATTAATCGAGTCTGCTGGAACGCTCCACCCAGCCTCCACATCTTGTATATC
Organism: Crocodylus siamensis; assembly: GCF_052110815.1. Classification (NCBI taxonomy): domain Eukaryota; kingdom Metazoa; phylum Chordata; order Crocodylia; family Crocodylidae; genus Crocodylus; species Crocodylus siamensis. Next base: position 405,110,635 of record NC_143395.1, read on the forward strand.
AGCATCCCCAGGCTTCAAAACACTGGCAGGGACACTTTAATCAAAGCTTGTTTGATGAGTTTTAGATGAAGTGCCCCTATCTCCACTTTGACGTGCAGGGATGCTGATACATAAGATACTCCAGCCGTTTTAATTGGACCAGCTCATGGAGCCTCTCTAATTAAAGTGCCCTCCTCCCCCCTTACCCCACTCCCACTCCTGAAGGATGTTTAAAAATGTCCATAAAGACTAACTGTATGTAATAAAAATACATCAGCATAGTAACCTTTGATATTTGACCAAGGAAACTAGTTAGTAGCCCCCTCCCTGGATTACTTAAGACATTGTTTGGATCCTCACCTAAGTGTCTTCTGATAAAGGTAAGTTAATGAAAACTTAAACAGATAATAATTAAATCATGGGAGCACTACTGCTATGTTTGATGAGTCAACAGCCATTCCTAGGTATGTTTGATGAGTCAATAGACATTTCTGGCTAAAGAATGTCTTCATCCAGAAGCATTAGGAATAGATAAGCAATCAGTTCAAACTTATTAAATATTTCTTGTCTAAAGAGAAAAATTAATCATAATGTACTGTTCCCCTAAAACGATATATTTCTTGGTAAAAGGATATCCCAGGTGTGAGTAATAAATCATCCCCATAGTCATGTCAGTGAATGCACTGTGACTTAAATGAAAGGAATACTTTATCAGTAAAGGATGCCTTCCTTGTATGTAGCATGCTAGCCTTATTAGGTTACATCATAATACATGAACTGTGATCTGAAAGTTCAGCAGAAGTATTGGTTTTAAATTTCTATATCAAATTATCTTTAAAATAGACAACAGTATTGTCCTGTGTCAGGCAGTTTTGTGTGTAAATATATTTTAAACTGTACTTTTTGTTTCTGGCTCCCATTGATTTCAATGGCTGTGTCTAGACAAGCACAGATGTGCAGCATGTGGTACCACAGACCCATCTCCGGTGCCATACGCTGCACATGCAGGCATTCCCTACACTGCTACTTTGCTAGGGAAATCCCAGGGTCAAAAAAACCCATGCTGACAAAAAGCAGGGCAGCACATGTAGCAGCAGCATGCGCCATCCAAAACAGGAGTCTGGCTGGCTGAAGCCATGCTCCAGCTGCTGGCCAGACTTCCTGATGCAGAAACATCACAGCTGCAACTGCTAGAGGCCCCCAGGACCCCAGGTAAAGCTGCTGGGGCCAGCACAGTTCCTGGCCCCAGCCTCCTCTACCCTTTTTGGGGTAACCTGCCACACATCAGCTGCTATTTGTCCCTGGGGAAAGACATGGTGCTACTCATCTGGACACAGCCAAGGAATCCTGGATTCCATCTGGAATTCTAGGACTGAAAGGCTGTACAGATATCAGAACAATTATAAGAGTCTTCCTGAAAAATATTAGTGTAGATATTGTATTTCTGTCCCCAAGCCAGTGCCTCCATAATGCCTCCTTGTTTGCTGTAGCTTTTGGTATTCATGAAACAGCAGGGACCCACCCCCACATGCAAGGGTATGTGCTTGCAGCAGCAAAAAAAATAGTGGCGCAAATTTGTGCCTTTACTTTTTGCCACTGTTCACATCTGCTTTGGTGCAGGGCAAAATGCCCCGCTTTGGGGAAACGGCGATTTCCCTGCTCCTCCCAGCTCCACAGTGCAGGAGGAGCCAAGACAGAACTAGAGGAGGGGAGATGCTCTGGCCAGCAGCCAGAGTATCTCCCAGGAGGACCAAGTCTTTGTCTGCTGGCACACACACCTGTGATGTGCCTACACCACTCTTTTTCAGAATTGTGCAGTTTTTTGCTACTGGGATTTCCTGCTAGCAAATTTTGCCCCCATGCTGCAAATTTGCAGTGCGGAGCACGTTTTAACATGTCAGGCATGCCCTTTGTGGCACTGCAAGGAAGTTTGCAGTACCACAAACTGCATGTACCTGCACATCTGGATCTGGCCCAAAGGTGCACAGAAGCCACAGGTGATCACTAAAAGTGAGAAATTCATGCCAGAAGGAATTTATTTGACCTAAAACAGATATAGCAAAGTAAGCAATAAGAATACATGGTGAATGGGGTATGGCATGGTATGGATTACAAAAATAAGAGAACATAAGAACCGATTGTTGCTGTGTATAAAAATGATATTTGCAATAGCTACTTGTATTGACATTTTCTTACTTGGACTGTATGAGTTTACTAGCGAAAATGTAGTTTCTTAAGTTTTAAGTACCAAAGTTCCAAATAACTGGATGCTTTATGTATAGTGTGCTTGATTCCTTGTGTCTCATAGAAATGCATGAATTAGTTGAAATACTTCAAATGAGATAACTGGCTAACAACAGAAAAGTTTGTCTTCTAGATAATCCACAAACTGGAGTTAGGACTATGGCTTCCAATCACCAAGATATGTAAGAACATGTTTAATTTGAATCACCCAAGTAGTTGCACTGGAACCAAGGGAATCTCTTGGTACTTTAATTTAGGCCTATATTTTAGGCCTTCATGTCCCTGGATGATGCCTAATCTGCAGTTAGAGCACTGTGCTATGAAGTCAGAGAGGTGACCCAAACATCCTCTGAGTGAGGAGAGCACAGGACCTGGGACTCTCACTTCCTGGACAGGTGCCCTAACCACTGGACCATGTCCCTACACAGTCCAGGTTGATGTCTGTACCATCATTATTGACTTTTTGGTGACCTTGGATAAGCCTATGTGGAATTCATTCCTATAGGATGTTGTTGAGGCCAGGAATTTAGAAAGAATCAAAGAAGAATTGGAAATGTATATGCATAACAAGATTATCCAAAGTTATTATAGCTAATGCTAACAAAAACTTTGGAAGGGATATAAAACCTCATGCTTCAGGATTTAAACCAATCTCTAACTAATAGCAATTAGAATGAGATTTTCCTTCAGAGGGGAAATATTGCATGTCTGCCTAGTCGGGTGTTTCGTTCACCTTCCTTTGAGCATCTGTCATTGGCCCCAGTCAAAGACAAGATCCAGGACTCGCAATTCCTATGTTCCTAACTTATGTTTGCCTGTGTCTTCATCTGCACAGCAGGGACACTTAATACAAGTGTACTGTAAACACTTGAAACAGAATCGGATTTCACTCATGTACCCAGTTGCAATTATCAAGCCATATAACTGCCATTTTTAGCACTTATGCACAGTTTATTACCCTCTTCCATATGTGCAGTATGGACACACGAGCATCCTTCTGGCTACTGAGCATATGCGGTAGGTTGTACTCTGTTGAAAGAGGTGTAGGATTTTGACCACTGATCCTAAAATTATAACCTACCATATACAAGAAGAACCTTCCTGCCTTTCAGCCCAATGGCCTAGTGGTTAGGACACCTGTCCAGGAAGTGAGATACCCAGCTTCTGTGCTCCCCTCACTCAGAGGATGTTTGGGTCTACACCCCTGTGACTTCATAGCACAGTGCTCGAACCAGCACACCACCAGCTAGGCATTGTCCTCCTCCAAAGCTCACCTAATTTTTCCGAGAGAATTTTGTGTGTGTGTGTTGAAAAAAAATCACTCTCTTTTTCAAATGAAGAGGTTCATGGAAGGCAGTCATCTGTTCCAAACATTGTTTTCACAGAAATGTTTGCAGAACATTTTAAGTTCTGTTCCTCCAGAATATTGTCGAAACGGTTAGTGGATTTTTGTTTATTGAAAGCCTATTTTTTTGGTAAATGAAAAGTCAGTAGATATTTGAATATACATTTGGATTTAAAAAGTTCACTGGAAAAAAAATTGCAAAAAATGTAACCCCCCCCCCACAACTTAGTTTCCAACTCAGAAAAATGGCAACTAATTCAAAATGACCTTGAAATGAAATGCTTGCCATTCATTTATTATAAATATTCTCAGCCAGCTTTAATGCTATTTTATCTTCCATTCAAATTGTCTTGTTATGCCATCACTATGATCAATCTCAACCAAAATATCGGCCCTTATCCTGCAGCGAGGACTAACTGACTTTCCGTAAATGAAGCAGAAGCTTAAGCTTTTGCAGGATTGGAGGTCTTTAGTTTTGGAAGAATAATGTACCATCCTCGTCTATGTTCTGCACAACTGTCTTGTCTTCCCTCAGGGCAGATGGGTAGTGTCACTTGAAAAATTGGATGGCTCTAGTCTAGTTTCTCTCTCATTTCATTTTTAAATTCCAGTTCTATGAACAGGAACACCAACAAAATAGGTGTTTCCTAAATTTACTGCGTGCTGCATTTTGTAGCTATGGGACTAATTATACTCATTTGTTGTACTGGTATATTAGCATAAAAATAGTTTAGATCAGCATAACCATTCCCATATGGGAAAGAGGAAAACTACTCCAGTGTTACATACAGGGATGACTGCTCTAAGGCTTTTACTAATTTGTGGTTTTAAAAAGAAATAAAACACATGCCATGTTTCTAATCAAAATAGTTACATTGATGTATTCTTTAAAGCATAAACTGGCCTTTAGTCAGGCAGTAACAGTCTAGAAGGAGAGTTTCTTTTTCTTTCTCGGGCTGATTTTTTACATGCTTCTTGAACCACGTCAGAGAAAACTAATCCTTTGCAGAAGGGAGAGAACTCCTAAAACGAATTAAAAAATAAGGGATTCTCCCTCCAGCTGGGAGTGAAACATGGGCAGGGCTGCCGTTCATAGCCTTCAGCCCCTGTGGTATCGCTGATCCTTCAGACATAACATCACACTGAACTTTGGAGGAAAAAAAACTTTTGGGAGATACTTCAGAAAAAAAAACCCCAAACCTCTCTTTCACTATTGTCTCATCTTCCAGCTGGGCTGGCTGCTGGGCTTGGGTGTTCCTGCTTTTGTGCTAGGGGTGGGAAGCCTCCACCTCCTTTCTCTCTTCCCTCCCTAGTTTTTCAGTCCCTCTCTCCCCCTCAGCCTGGCAGGAGTCCACGGGCAGAGCATGCGATCAGTTCACTGGGAACAGCAGCAGGGAAGATGCAGAAATCTACTCAGAAGGAGCATCTCTACAAACTCCTAGTAATTGGGGACCTGGGAGTGGGTAAAACCAGCATCATCAAGCGCTATGTCCACCAGAATTTCTCCCCCCACTACAGGGCCACCATTGGAGTGGACTTCGCCTTGAAGGTGCTCAACTGGGATTCAGAGACCGTTGTACGGCTGCAGCTCTGGGATATTGCTGGTGAGTACAGAGGAGAAGGGAAATGATAGGAGAAGACTGAATTCCTTGGGCCCACAGCTTTCTGTGTAGTGACAGCACACAATAATAGCCCCAAACTGCAACTAGGGATTTCTTAAAAAGCAATGGGGGACGGGCTTAGCGAGAACACTGAAAAAGCCCCAAACTTCAGAGTCCAATCAAGGGACCACCCCAGACAGCTCTTCTCTCTGGTGTCTCCCACGTTTTCCCCACCCATATCCCCTCACACGATGACACAAACATATTAACAGTCTCCTTTATAACTTGATTTTTTTCCTCGCATTTTAAATGTTTTCCTTGCCTTCCAACCCTAACAGGGTGTGTATAATTGCTTTTTTCTGGTTGGAGAAAGGAATTACCATCCTCATTTTCTGAAGAAAAATGCTGAGTAGACCTGCTACATTCAATACCTAGAGGAAAAGCTATTGTTAGATTATTCTGGCAAACTTCATTTCTCCCTTTTTAAAATTTTTTTTTAACACCATATAACTAAATGTTGGATTGTCTCACACCTTATTTTAAAAAATATATATTTCTGGTTAAGGAATATGCCCATTTGTTAAATATGTGTTTACTTTCCTAGACAACTACTGTAATATAAAGTAAAACATGGTGAATTACTCTGCATCAGGAAAAAAAGACCAAAAAATATCCTTCTGTCATGCTTGTGTAATTTAAGAAATATATAATAATCCCACATTGCTAAAGCAGATACTTTGAAGGGGAAAATGTGCATTGTCCTATATTTGCTTCTAATTAAAATGAGAAGTTTTCATTCTCACAGGCTCCCTTTGTAACTATCAATTAGCTGGCTTCACTGCACAAAATATAAAAGTTTCTCAACAGCATATCTAGCATGCGGGCAATAACAATTTTTCATTTAGTGTATTTAAGAAAGGAGCCTGAACACCATCATCATTCAAAACCTTTACAGCTGAAATGAAGGTCTCTTAATCCAAATGAATTAAGTTAACTTTGTGAGTAAGAAACTGAAGAGAAATATTTATCCACTCTCATCTAGTGTGCTAACCTGTGACCTATATCGTAGAATTAGTGCCTTACACTAGAATTACACGCGCTGAGGCCAGTGAAATAAGAAAATTCTTAGCATTCTTTTGGAGTAAGAAGATTGTATTTACTTGTGTGTTTGGCATGGACAGACAAGCTAGCTCAGACCTGAGCTCTGAATTTGGCACCGAACTGCCAAGAGTTATGCAACAAACACCAGACTGGTTCATGTGAAATTGCAGAACCCTGGATATTTGTATCAATTGATATTGTCTTTTTGGTTTTATGATGCTGCACATATGGTGAGGTCCAGTGGTCCTCACCACAAGTTGAAATGGCTGGGATGAAAAAACTGTCAGTTGCTTGCAACTGCAACAATAAAAAACTTAAAAATCAAGATTTGTAAGAGACTGAACAACACAAGCCCCTGAATTCGCTACAATAGCAGTATTTAAATCCTTTACACAGATACAGTATTTCTACTAGGTGTTTCAAAACATTTTTTGCATGCCTTGTTCCAGAGACTGTATTAAACTACTAATCATGTGCTGGCAGATCATATGATGTAGCTTTCGGTAAGGCAGCAGAATGAAAGTAATTACACTGAGTTGTAGTACTCACTGGCTAGAGCAGTCCCCATGATATCACACATGACAGAGAGAATTACAGTGCTGTGTTTGTGTGCATTCATCAAGTGGGTTTCTAATTTCAGACTGATTGCTAAATTTGAAACATCTCGAGGAGGGTCAAGACAGTGGTCAGTAATAACAGAAGGTGCCATCTGAATTGTAGCATCTGGTGTCTAAATACTTTTAGTCCTTGATTGATATAAATAGAAAATAAGTTCTGTAAGCAGCTAAAAAGTCAAATCAGCATGATGCTCAATTAAAAGCCATCAGGAATAAAGCATCTGCCTGGTGTGAAAAACAAGCCGCTTGAAAATGAGAGGGAAATAAATTTGATTGGGGATACGTGGAAAATGTGTTTTATTTTCCTTTCATCCTGCCTGTGACCACTTGTGTAGCACAGCTAGTAAAATACAAAAATGAAAATATAAGAGAGAAGTAAATTTCCAGAGTGCTCATGGATGTGCAGTTAATCTCCTTTGGAAAAATATCTGTATAAGATAATGCAAATTTGCAGATCAAGTGCTGCCCTTTTGTCCTATAAAGCAGATACTAGGTTTGGTTTAGAATTAAGGACAGATTCTGCAGGGTTTTTTTCACTGAGCTCTTCTATGTCCCCCTGCTTATATTGCCACTGAACTTTCTGCACAGCATAGTATTTATTCCCATGAGTAGTTCAATTGTCTGCTTCCCTGGGGTATTGCTTGTGGAGTGGCCCATTCTTAGCCTAGAAGTCAAATTAATATGGGGCTTGATGGTAATAAGTGCTGAGCATCAAACAGCTTCTATTATCATCACACCCCAGGAAATTTCAGAGATGCAGTACTACTGGCAATTCAACCCACTGGGATTGAACTGAGTCTGGTGAGATTTATACTCTCCAGGTATGGGTGGCCCCAAATCCTTGCAGGCTATATAGACTCAGGGAAGTAAAACGAGGAGAGAAAACATCCAGTACCATGTGCTGCCTTTAAAAGTTGATTTTCTCAAGTATATTTTAGTGCTTTTTAATGCAGTAGTCAAAGACAATGAAAACTGGAGGCGGGGGGGAAGCCCCCTTCCTGTTGGGTAAATGAGATTCTCCTTCATCCGATGTCTGCAAAATTAAATTGGATGTTCTTTTACAAGCTCCCAAAGTTATGAATGTGATGCAGGCATTGTGGGCTCAAACTTCCCATGACCTTTTTATACTGGAGCACAGATGAAACCATGCTGGCAAGTGCTAAAATGTCCAAACAACTGGGCTTCCCCCACTTCCCTTTGGTGGCTGTTCTACCACCCTAGAAATGAGAACCTTCTTTCAGTGACACAGCTCTAAATTGTCTTGTCTTCATTTCATCCCATCACTTCTGTTGTGTTTCAGTCTATCTCCCTGAATTAGTCCTCTCCCTATTTGGCATTCATAATGTTCAGGTGTTTGCAGACTGTTATCAAATCCTCCCCTGGTTGTTGATTAGCCACAGTATACAAGTTTTGCTCTTTTAATCTGTCTCATGAATCAGCCTCAACAGTCCCTTATCTTTTTACCTGGTCTTCCCTGACTAAACTCCAGTTTCTCAATATATTTTTGGAAGGTGGTGCTGAAATCTTTAAGACGCTAGAATGGAGTTTGAAGCACAGTCTTACAGACAAATACTATTATCTAAAGTAGGATGGCATTTTGCAAATGAAACTCAGGACTGCTTTTGAAGCTGACACATCTTACCGTGCAAATGCATATGTAATTCTCTCCCCACTGTCAAGAAGGCCTCTTTCAGTGCTGTTGCTTCCCAGGATTCTCCTTCCCACTGAGCCCATATCAATTGAATTATTACTTTCTCAGATAGGTATGTCCAATGTTGATCTCATCTTATGTTCCACCCATGTTTATAGTTTAGACTGAAGACAGCAACACTCCATAAATTGTGAAAGAGTGGCTTTATTTTTCCATCTCGGTCATTTCATATTCAGCACAGATATAATCAAACAGTTAAAAAGCCACAAAAAATATAAGAGCATTATGCTCTATGAGAAGTAACCAAGCTGTTCATTAATGTGTTACATTACATCATCTCTAGATCATGCCAGGAGCGGTTCATACCTACTAATAAGATAGTAATGGTGATTTCTTAGGTAAGTTCTCTTGAAATTACTGCTCTATGGTCATAAATAAGATGTCGTGAGCGTGTCTACATGTTGCCCTATGGCAATGTAGGAACGTGCTATGTTGCTGTAAAGTGCACTACAGCAGTGTAATGATTACATAGATATACATATGATCGGCAGCTACATTGCTGTAGTGGCGTGCTCCCCCGTTTTAGCATGCTGCTCTGGCAACATAGCGGAAAAATCTAACCACATGCCATGTGCATGGTGCAGTATGGGCAGTTACTGTGCCATAGAAGCATAGAATCAGAGAAAATTAGGGTTAGAAGGGACCTCAGGAGGTCATGTAGTCCAACCCCCTGCTCAAAGCAGGACCAGCTGCAACAAGATCATCCCAGCTAAAGCTTTGTTTAGCTCGGTCTTGAAAACCTCCAAGGATGGAGATTTCACCACCTCTCTGGGTAACCTGTTCCAGTGTTTTACTACTCTCCTCATGAGAAGGTTTTTTCCTAATATCTAACCTAACTTCCCTTGCTGCAACTTGAGACCATTGCTCCTTGTTCTGTCATCTGCCAGCACTAAGAACAGTCTAGCTCCATCCTCTTTCAAACCTCACTTCAGGGTGTTGAAGGCTGCTGTTAATTCCCTCCTCAGTCTCCTCTTCTCTAGACTAAATAAGCCCAGGTCCCTCAGCCTCTCCTCAGAAGTCTTGTGTCTCAGCCCTCTAACCATTTTCATTACCCTCCGCTGGACTCTCTCCAATTTGTCCACAACCTCTCTGTAGTGGGGTGCCTAAAACTGAACACAGTACTCCAGATGTGGCCTTACCCCTGCTGAATAGAAGAGAATAATCACTTCCCTTGCCGACCTACTGGCACCCATCAACACAGCTCCAGATGCCCTTAACCTTCTTGGCAAGAAGGGCATGCTGTTGACTCATAGTCAGCTTATTGACCAGTAACCCCCAGGTCCTTTCCTGCAGAGCTGCTGCCCAGCCAGTCAGCCCCAAGCCTGTCCTGGTACATGGGATTGTTCCATCCTCAGTGCAGGGCTTTGCATTTGTCCTTGTTGAACCTCATAATATTTCTTTTGGTCCAATCCTCCAATCTGTCTAGGTCACTATGAATCCTAGCAATACCCTCCTGTGTATCTACTACTCCCCACAGCTTGGTGTCATCTGCAAAATTGCTGATGGTACACTCTTTGCCATTTTCCAGGTCACTGATGAAGACATTGAACAAAATGGCCCCAGGGCTGACCCCTGGGCACTCCATTTGATACCAGCTGCCAACTAGACATCAAGCCAGTTATTACTACTCTATGAGCCCAATGCTGCAGCCAATTTTGTATTCACCTTACTGTCCATTCATTCAGCCCATACTTCCTTACCTTGCCTGCAAGAATATTGTGAGAGACCGTATTAAAAGCCTTGCTAAAATCAAGGTGCACCACATCCACCAGTCTCCCCACTTCCACAGAGCCAGTCATCTTATCATAGAGGCAATCAGGTTGATCAGGCATGACTTGCCCTTGGTGAATCCATGCTGACTGCTCCTATTCACCTTCTCCTCCTCCAGGTGCTAAGAAATGGATTTCTTGAGGATCTACTTCATGATTTTTGTGGGGCTGAAGTGAGGCTGACTGGTCTGTAGTTCCCTGGATCCTCCTTTTTCCCTTTCTTAAATATGGGTACTGTTTGCCCTTTTCCAATCATCTGGGACCTCTCCTGATCACCATGAGTTTTCAAAGATAATGGCCCATGCTTTAGTATTCTCAAAAGGACGTACAAAAGCATGGCATCATAGCAAAGTTGCTGTATGGCCATGTGCAGATATGCCTTCTGTGTCCCTAAATGTGGTGCTTTTTATTTCACGAGTTACATGGACTACTATTTGAAGTGTGATCTGTGGTCTGATCCATCTTGCGGCTTGTGCAACTTGCTTTCTGAGCTGCTTAAGCCCCAGACTGCAGCAGATATCAAATTAATTGCAGGCCAATGGCACCCAGCCCTGAAGCCAAACTCCCATTGACTTTAATGGCATAGATTCTGGCCTATAACCAGGGAATCAGTTTTGATATAGAATATAAAAAACAAGCTCCCTATGAAAACGTACTCAGTGGGTGTATCTACACATGCACTTTACTGTAGAACAGACTAAATAGCTCCGCAGTAAAGTGTCAGAGTCTACACGTGCACTGGTATTAGGGCATGGTAAACTAATTAGCCCCCAACACTGCTATCTTCTGGTGGAGTCATTTACTATGCTGAAATGCACATGTGCACAGTAACTGGGCTGAGGGCCAGGTTCCTGCCTGCTACCTAGCCACACAGCTATGCATGCTCAGCACTCTCATGCCCCAACCAGCCCCTCTGCCCCACTACACTGCCACCCAGAGCCTGAGGCTGACCCCCCAAGACTGGTAACTGCCCAGGCTAGCTTGTCCCAGCTCTAAGTGCTGGTGTCCTGGGTCCACATGTACACACTGCACTGGGAGCAGTGTGCTCCAGCTCAAAGTGCTCCAGAGTTTATTGCTATACATGTATTGGATGCCTGTATGCCTACCCATCAATGTAATCTTTGTAGCTTTTGCTTGGTAGGTGGATGGCTGTGGCCTTGTCTTGGACCTGGATTACTGTTTTAAAACTTACTTGGAAGTGGAAGGAGCAGGAAGGAACCTGTACCCACCCATGTCTTATAAGAGAATCTGGGCAAGAAAGGGAGTCCTGTTTCAGGTAGCTCCAATTAGGGATTCCTACTTCATTTAATTGTCAGTCATTTTATTTGAAAAGGAACAGTGTCTTTGGTCAGTGGGACCCTTATGTCTCACAAGATGACAGGGACAGAGAATTCAGCCTTACAAATCCAGTGGGTGTCCCTTTAAAATGATCTACTGACTTTCTGTTGAATTGCTCATTAAAATAGATTTTCAAAGGGACTTCCAAAAGGTCTGAACGTCTAGCATTGTAGTTTGTAGGCACTGGATAGTATCCAATTCCTGAACTCAGAGACAGCACCATTAAAGGGCTTAAAGAGTATTTAAAGGGATAATACCCAAATCCTGTACACTATAACTTCACTTTCCCTTAACTATGTATGTATGAGAGACATTTCCCAGGCTGAAAGAACACCAAAAATGAGGATTGAAGTTTCTCATGAAAATCTTTTTTAGAAATTTACTTATAATATTATTATTCCCAAATCTCAATCTCAAAACAGCTGGACTTTTCACACTGAAACTATAAAAAAAAACTTCAGCACAAACCTGGTAGAAGTAGGTTAGTAGAGGTGGTTATTCTTGTATTTCTGAAGTCAGACAGAAAAGCAGGCTGAGTGGCCCCTTAGGGCATTTATACACCTACTGGGGGAGGGGGACTTTACTTAAAGCAGTTCTAAGAGCCAGTCTAATCAAAGCACCCAGAGCATTTCATGTGTTGGTGTCCTTGTGTTTAAAAATGATGATGGGAGTGCTTTAACTAAAGCTCACCAAATGTGCATTATTTAAAGCACCTCTGCTGCCATTTTGAAGTGCTGGGAAACTGATACACGAGACGCTGGAGTCTGCTGGACCACGGTCATTACCATGCTCCAGCTGACTTGATTAATTACGGCTCATTGGAGCAGCCTTGATGCTCATGTATGGGCTCCCTTAGAGACTAACTTGATCAGAGAGGCATGAGCTTTCATAGGTGACATTCCTCTCTGAACCAGTTAGTCTCTAAGAGGCCACCCTGCCCTACCTTACATCTCTATGGGGAATTTCTGCAAATGTATGGTTAAGTCTGGCTTTACTGATGGAGCAGAAAAGATGAGGGGGCAATGCAATTGGTAAGATGGGACCAGCTGAGAGGAACACATTTATATCCAGCCCTGAAGGGAAGGAAAAAAAATACATTTTAATGTGATGGAGCCAGGGGATGGGTTCAAAGTTGTGAGTGAGGTGATCAGAGTGGCAGACATGGAAAATGATCTTAACAATGACATTTTAAAAGAATCAGAAGGGAATAAAAATAGAAAGTTTCTGTCATCCAAATGAAAGGAAGCAGCTCTGAAAGAGTATTTGGCCATGGGGATAGAAAGGCTGGATTTTATAACCATTATGTAGGGGAAAAGTAACATCATTTAGTGACATCCCAGAAGTGAGACAAAGAAAGGATGAAGATGATGGAGGATGGCACAAGTAAAAGAGGAGGGGTTGTGTAGGGGTGGTTTTGAAGGAAAGAGCAGGAATTCAGTTCCCTTGTGATCTGAGTGTTAATTTTGAACATTATCCTCTCCAAAATCATTGTTGGTTGGTTTTTAGCTTATCAATAGAAATGAAGCAAGATCTGCTTGTTGCGGGCAGTCTACACATTGTTGGCTAACAGACTCCTTGCAAGACTGTCCAGGGTAGGGGTCATGCTTACCAATGACATGATGATTTAACCAGGGAATCCTAACACACATTTATGCACACTTAATTCAGTTACTACTGGGAACAAATGCCTGTCATCCAGTTTAGCACTGTGGGCAAAGTGAGAAACATGTTTTAGATGCACATGTTAGGTTGATTAGAGGACCCCACTCAGGATGCCTCCTGCTGTGACACCAAAAAAAAATTCGGTGTTAATATACCAATCTTTACAAGACTCCTGATCCTTTTGCTCCCTGATGAGGGCACACACTCCCCTAGAAGTCCTCTCAGTCCAAACTGGGAACACATCCTCCCAAACTGTCTCTTTGATAAGAAATGTGTCTTTAATGCTACCTTTCATCGACTCAGCTCTGATCTCTCCATTGTCCGACTCACTGTAGAGGCAATGCATTGAAAGAAAATTCCAGCGGTAGTGAGCAGCTTATTACTCAACTCAACCTGAAGATATCTACTGAGTGTAGGGGGCAGGGTTTGTTCACAAGAGTCTGAATCTGTGGTAAATACCTTGCCTCAGTTTTAAAGCAATACACAAGTTAAACAAATTTACAATTCATGGGAATTCTTGGCTCAAGGATCTTGCAGATTGAAATGTAAAAAATCGGCAGAATAGAGACATCTTAGAATTACAGAATCATAAAAAGAATGAGGGTCGGGTGGGACCTCAGGAGCCAATCTAGTCTAACTTCTGGCTCAAAGTAGGACCATTTCCAACTAGATCATTCCAGCCAAGACTTTGTCTAGCCTGGTCTTAAAAACCTCTAGGAATGCAAATTCTACCACCTCTTCGGCTACCAAGTTCCAGAGTTTACTACTCTTCTAATGAGAAATATTTTCTTAATATCTAACCAAAACTTCCCTTGATGCAACTTGAGACCATTGCTCCTTGCTTTGTCATCTGCCGCCACTGAGAACAGTCCAGCTCCATCCTCTTTGAACCCCACTTCAGGTAGTTGAAGGCTGCTGTTAAATCCCCTCTCAGTCTTCATTCTCCAAATGAAATGAGCCCAGTTCCCTCAGCCTCTCCTCAGAAGTCTTGTGCCCCAGCCCCTGAGCCATTTTTGTTGCCCTTTGCTGGACTCTCTCCAATTTGTCCACATACTTTTGTAGTGGGGAGGCCCAAAACTGGATACAGTACTCTAGGTGTGGCCTCACCAGTGCCAAATGGAGGGAAATAATTACTTCCCTTTATCTGCTGGCAACTCTTCTACTAATGCAACCCAGTATGCTGTTAGCCTTCTTCACAATAGGCCCATACTGTTGGCTTATATTCCGCTTAGTGTCCACTGTAATCCTTAAGTCCTTTTCTGTAGAGCTGCTATTTAGTCAGTCAGTCCCCAGCCTGTACAGATACACAGGATTATTTTGTCCTAAATGCAGGATTTTTGCATGTTTCCTTATTGAACCTCACAAGATTTCTTTCGGTTCAATCCTCCAATTTGTTAAGGCCTCTTCTGAATCCTAGCCCTACCCTCCAGCATATCTACTACTCCCCAGAGCTTGGTGTCATCTCCAAACTTGCTGAGAGTGCCCTTCATCCCAATTTCTGGATGAAGATGTCAAACAAAACCAGTCCCAGGACCAACCTCGGGATGTTCCACTTGATGCCAGCTGCCAGCTACACATGAAGCCATTGCTTAGTACCCTTTGATCCCAATGAGCCAGCTAGTTGTCTATCTATTTCATTCAATTGATTCTTTCTTAGCTTGCTTGCATGAATGTTGTGGAAGACCATACCAAAAGCCTTGCTAAAGTCAATGTATATCATGTCCACTGCTCTCCCAACATCCATGGTGCCGGTTATCTCATCATAGAAGGCAATCAGGTTGGCCACACTTGCCTTATCTTTGGTGAATCCATGCTGACTGTTGCTAATCACCTTCTTCTCCTCCAGCCACTAAGAAATGGATTCCTTGAGGACCTGCTTGATGATTTTTTCCAGTGGCTGAGGTGGGGCTGACCTATCTGTACTTCTGGGATCCTCCTTCTTCCCTTTCTTTAAAGATGGACACCAGATTTGCCCTTTTCCAATTGTCCAGGACCTATCCTGACCACCATGAGTTTTTAAAGATAATGACCAGTGGCTCTGCAATCACATTAGCCAACTCCCTCAGTTCCCTTGGGTTCATATGGCCGCATGGACTCGTACACACCCAGCTTTTCTAAATATTCCCTAGCCTCTTCTTTTACCACTGCATGTCTAATTGTTTCCCACAGAGAACCACTAATATGCCCTGCACCTCACCTGGAGGAAATCACTGTTAGTGTCAGCTCTTCTGGTGGGATGTAAGCCTTCCTGGAAAACCCATATTTAGGCTATGCTGCTATTTCAGTTTGGGGCATGGCTACACCGCAGCCTCTACTTCATTTAGCTTATAGCGCTCCAGCTTTACTTCCAGTCATGTCACATTACAGAATTGAATATTAGTGTAAATTTATATCTGGTATGTCTGCTTTACATTACAGTAAGAAAAGTCTATATGTACCCTCAATTCCGGAGATTTCTATTGACTACATCAGATGTATTTCACTGTAAACCAACACAGAGCAATACAGGGAATAACTATGAATCACTTTGTGGTTTATGCTGCTTTCACATGTGGCTAATTTCTCTGAAGAGCCAAGTGCTACATTTTTTTTAAGTTCAAGTTCTCATTAATCTCTGGAGTCATAAAGTTCTTTGGTTTCCTTTCCCACTTGCCTTATCAGTGGACTATCTCCAGGTAGTGACAGTTAAGGCCTTGCTATGGTGACCGTAGTAACAAACTGTATTCAGACTCTGGAAACAACATAGCCCAATTCCTGGTTTCATCCATGGGAGGAAAAATTATGGAAGTTGTAGATCCCAGGGCTGGGAGGAGGTATAAGCCTTCCAGCAGTAAGGCTGTTCATAAAGCCTTATTTTTCCCAGTGCAAGAGAAGCAGGGGGCAGGATAGGATCAGCTGTGATTTTCTGTACAGGAATAGAAATTAGGAGAGGTCAGGAGCTTTGCATTTCTCTAAAAAGTGTGTGGAAAAAGGGCTGGGAGGGGATTTTGAAGATGCTGGTGAAACAGCCTAAAGAGACATACAGAAGGCTGAGTAAAGTACCAAGACAAAAGTCTTTATGGTAGAGTTAACCCAATAGCCTCAAGGAAACCAGAAGTGGAGTGAATTGGGGATCAGGTCTTACGGCCACTTTATTCTTCAGGTCCCCAGTGGAGCATGCAGAGAATATGAACTCATTGATCCGAGAAGCCAGTAGGAGCCGTTCCTGCAGTAATCTGAATTGGAAATATGTACAGACTCAAAAGGCAGGAGTTCATACCTGGGAAAGGGACTGGGCAAAGACTTGGATATTTGTTTTGGAAATGTATTGTTCTGTGAGCAGCTGGAGCCGAGCGTATTTTTTTTTGTTAGGGGTTATCTAAGCCCTGACAGGAAAACTTCCGCGGCAGGCACATTACCGGAGAGAAGGGAAAGACACCGTTCTCCCTGTTCTCCTAGGACAGATTATGAAAAGTCAGGCTCCCCACGCTGATTTTATTAGCTCTATAACAGGCCTTGATACCATTGACTTGAGTATCAATTTAAAGGTTAAATTTGATGGGGTTACGCAGCTTCATTAGCATTGTTTCAACCTCTCGCGTCAAGCTAATCTTAGAGAATGACATTGGGACTGTGGGTTTCTGCTGCCCCTCCTGTTCCTCATGTCCATGAGGCAGGTAGAAGAAGCAATAAGACAATATGAGCTGCAGCCTCAGCTGCTTGCAAATAACTCTTACTATCCATCTCTCTCTCTTTTAACAAAAATCAAAATTGCATGGATTTGCAATTACAGTAGGCCTTCTTTCCCAGTGCCCAGCAAGGTAAGGACTTGGATATGGATACAGTTAAGTTCATGTGAGATGGAAATGGTTTTAGTTGGCTGTGAAAAAGTCTCTGCCCTCCACTATTTGTCTTTGTTCTTGTTCCCCACGAAGCATGGAACAGGTGCCCTGGAAGCGGGGCTCTGTGATCTGCTCTGGCAGTTGAGATCAGCTGTAGTGCTTTAGTAATATTCAAGTGTTTGGGAACAGCTGATGGTCCATCTGTTGTGGGAAACCCTCCCTTCTGGATTAATTTCTGCTCTGCTCATAGAGTCAAAGTGCTGGCCTTCAGGGCAGGGCACAAGCCTGTCTGGTTCTATAGACTCTTGCCTGATGGGATGATGGATAGAGGTAAGAGGAAACTGAAATACCATCATAAATCTTAGGACAGAGGCTTTTTTTCCTCCCAAAATGTTTCTGTTGATATTTTATTTCTGAGCTGGAGCAGCTACATGGGTAATTTTTAATCATGTTGACAGCAGTCAGATACACTGATATAGGTTCAGCTACCTGCATCCTAAGGAGCTTATGTGGGCTGTAATAATAGGTGTCAGTTTTTGATACCCCCTGTCTATTATGCTGAATGAGCCCCATTGAGATCAACAGGTCATTTATATAGTAAAGCCATATTCAGATAGGGTTGGGTTTTTTTTTACATATTAATACTGTAATTATCTTACTTTAGTACCTATATCTCACTGCGATTATTTGCAGAGAAAGCAGCCATTCAGCATATCTATTAGCAACCTGAACCTAGCACTAAATAAGTAATTAGTATAGCAGCTGTCATTCCACCATGGTATCCTTGAAGAATTATGGGGCAGAGCAAATAAATGTATCCCATGTTCTGATTGGGATGTTGTTTGGGATGAAGCATTACATCCTGGTCTCCTTCAAAACACACGCAAAAGGAAGCTAGTAAGAATTTAAGGTTCAAGACCACATTTGAAATGCTGAGTGCACAATGATTGTTTGCACTACCCAATGGGGCTGTATGAAACAGCACCTGTTCTGCTTTGACTTCCATTTCGATGGAACAGTGCTTTGTTTCAAATGTTGTTTCATTTCAAAAGCACTGTTCCTTTTCATTGAAATTGTTTTGCTGTTTCAATGTTTTGCCCATAGGCTATTCTGCACCCAGCTGGCCCCAGCTAGCAGCACCAGCTTCTTGTTATCTGGCAGGCAGGTTGGGGGCCTGCACCCCTGGGAGCAGTCCACTACAGCCCCCCACAGTCCTCCTGGGGGTGTGGGCAAGCCCCCAGTCTGCCTGCTGCATGACAGGAGGCTGGTGTTGCCTGCTGGAGCCAATGGCAGCACTGATCTGCCCAGCATAGGCTGCACCCAGTGCCAGTCCTGGTAGCACCAGCCTCCTGTCATCTGGCAGGAGGGCTGTGGGGGCTGTGCTGGACTGCTCCCAGTGGTGTGGGGCCCTGATCTGCCTGCCAGATCGCAGGAGGCTGGTTCTGCTGCCTGGAGCCAGCAGCAGCCAGGGCCGCCCCAGGCGGGGGTGGGGAGGGGGAATCAGGGTTACCGTCCAGGCCTTGCCCCTTGGGGGGCCCTGTGAAGCCCGGTGGAGTGGCTGTGGTGGCTCTGTGCCACTGCTGCCAGCTTTGCATCCGGCCGTTTGCTACCTCCCTCCCCCCCCCACTTTTCTCTGCAACGAAGAGCTTGGGTATCAGCAAAACCAAGTTGTGGAGGCAGTGCCTTGTCACATGTCAGTACTTCATAGGCCCCCAGTGGCAAATGGAGCATACTTTAAGAGCCTCTGCATTAATGAATTGTTATACTTATTATCAGCTGTAATTGCCTTGCTCAAGAATGTATTTTGGGGAGATTATCTGCATTGAAGGCTCCAAATTTAGCTCAAAACTTACTAAAAGTATCTCAATAACATTTTGAAATACAGTCAGTGACTGGACTGAGCAAACAGGCCTTATAAAAGAATGTAAGGACCTCAGAAGTCAACCGGTCTGGTCCCCTCAGTCTTGCAGGATACTTTCAAGTCTTCCATTATGACTCTGGACTGGGGAGATCGTGAGTAGCAGAGAAGATGAAAAAGTTCCTCTTGTCACTGACTTAGAAGGCATTGGCTGAGCTAACTATCACTGTTATTAGGTTTTTCATGGGGAACTAGATGTTCCGAAGTACATTTGTAAAAAATAATTTATTAATGTTAGGGCCTCTACAGCAGTCTCCAGTGCATCCTTGACTGAGAAGTGGAGAGAGCCCAGCACCAGCAAAGTAGCTGATTGGAGGCATGCTATTTATTAGACCTGAGAAAATTTGATGGGATCACATTCCAGCAGAGTAGTCAGTGAAGAATTTTGCTTTGAACGAAAATGCAAAATTTGGACAATATTGAAACATTCTGTTTTGAATTGGGTGCTTTGAGGTATTTTTTTCAAATGTTTCAATTAAAAAAAAAAAAGTCAAATGATTTCACTCAGAACAAACTTTTGGGGGGGAATTTCCTTCATGAAAAAAGTCAAAATTTTCATTTCAGAAGAAAGGAAAAATTTGGAATCTTGATATCCTTCATCAAATGGAGCATTCATTCTTGTACCAACTCTAGCTTTTATGTAGATATCCAGCCCAGCCCAAAGTAAGAGGGTGGATGGAGTTGGAATAGAGTTCCCCACAGAGATCTAGGAAGGACTATGCATTGGAGGCATAAGGCCTCCCCTATTTCCTTTGTGTTAAGGAAGATGCAAGTTACTTCTGCCTGTGCACTCATTAAATTATTCTGGCTACTGAATGAAGGAAAGCAAGGCCAACTAGGGCTCTTCTAATAGAGAACATCTGGTGGCCACAACTGCAGTTAGATCAACCTCTTCCAAGCAGGGAACAAATAAGGCAGGAAATCTCCAAGCTTTTATCCATGGAGGGAAAGAGGCAAGGGGCTGCTGTAGTTTGAAATTCGGTTTGCAGCTTTGACAGTGACCTTCAGAACATCACTTAATGGGTATGTGCTTCAAACACCCCATCTGTATTAGCATTGTAAGATACCACCAACTAAAAAGTATTTAGATTATCTAGATTTTATATAATGCTTTTATGTTTAATGCTTTTAACGTTTATCTAGATTTTATATAATGATTCTCATAAGGGCAAGCACTTTGAGAGATGTGTAAGAAAAGTGTAAAACATTACAGAGATACAACATACATGGAAAAAAATATGGTTAACATCTGTCCTAGGACACTGGTCAGAAGTTAACTGTTGTTTGTAGATCCCTCACAGCAGAGGGGGGGAAAAAAAAAACACCCTCTCTCACAAGGACATTATTGAATGCCATATGACTTAGCCTCTCATCTGATTAGCTCACTCAGAGAGATCATAAGACTCTGTTACGAAGAATGGTCATAATGACTCTTCAGGATGACCTTGCGTATCTCCAGAAATGATATGTTCCAGTTTTATTTTATCAATGGAGAGCAGTGTTAGTTCAAGGTATTAATTACAAAAAGAGAGATGCCTACTCTTAGTTCCTGTATCATGTGAATGACCTCCTCCTTGTTGCACAGAACATTAGCATATTAAACCAAAGATGCACGTCATCAATCTGCAATATTGTCTACATAAGCTGCATGCTCAGAATCCCATGGGCTACCACTAGTGCGGTTGCTTAGACTCATTTCCAAGAGTTGAAATAATGTGTGGGTCGGGACAGGGGTCTAGGTTAAGGATAGGAGTCCTTTAGTCCGGAGTGCTGAACTCTCTCTCCAGCTCTGAAAGCGAAGTCCAGAAATGTCCTCAATGCAAAAGTTTACCTTGTCTTTTCAGGAGCAGAGAGACAGGGAGATCTGTACTGTCTCTCATCCTACACTCAGACTCATTCCCTTGAATATTTGGTATTTTAATAGGAACTCTTTCCATGGCTGAATGTCTGTAAAACAAACTAAGATCCTTGGTGTTTTCATATGGCTAGAAATACACTGGCTTAACTGGACTGGCTTAACTGGACTGAACTGGCTAGATGTACACCTTGCTGGGGTCGCCTGACCCCAGTACTCTTTCCTGCCATGGCAGGGGGTCAGACTGGATAATCTGCTCAGGTCCCTTCCGACCCTAGAAACTATGAAACTACTAATGCAGAAGTGTGCTGGCACTACCATGTTTGATAAAGTTTAATAGATTTCATAGGTATTAGAGCTGGAAGGGACCTTGGCAGATCATCGAGTCCAGCTCTGCCACCTGAAGGTTACCATAATAAGATATTACAGTTGCCTTGGACACTAGGCCTATCAAACTCAGTTTCCTAAATTAACCAGTATTTTCACATTAATGGGTCTACTGCTCTATTTATTATTGTTTAGATGCATTGTAGTTTTCCACAATGACCACATTTACAATGTTAATCCTAGCTGAAGTAATATTCTGATAGAAAACCCACTGGTGTGTGAAATACTGATTTAGCCCAGAAGGGATGATTTAAATGATTTTTACAAGCATGTTTTTTCCACCTTATCATCGCAGGTCAGGAAAGGTTTGGAAACATGACAAGGGTCTATTACAGAGAAGCCATGGGTGCATTTATTGTCTTTGATGTTACAAGACCAGCAACATTTGAAGCAGTAACAAAATGGAAAGAGGATTTGGACTCTAAGTTGATTCTCCCTAATGGCAAACCTGTGTCAACAGTTCTCTTAGCAAACAAATGCGACCAGGGAAGAGATGTTCTTACAAACAACGGCATCAAGATGGATCAGTTCTGCAAGGATAATGGGTTTGTGGGATGGTTTGAAACATCAGCTAAGGTAATGTTTCTGTTTCTTTCATTTGAAATAAAGGGAATATTTGAAAAGCATTCCCCTGCTCCAGAGAAATTAGCTCTAAAATAGCTTGCTCAGTTGAAATATGTACCTTGCCTTATCTCTGCTGAATTAATGTAGGGTGAACTGAAGCACTTGTACATTTAAAAAACAAACAAACAAACCCACCCCCCCCCCAAACCTTTAGGGCCTATTTTAGAGTCTTTTAATCTTACTTTGCAAGTTATATACAACACTGAAATGAAGGTTTCTCTAAAGTGGCCGGCAGGAGCAAGATAGGTAACCAAGTGTCCTCTTTGGGGAGAAACCATTTATCAAAGGTGCTACCATATCTTCATGGACCCACAAAAAAAGAGAAAGCATCTCTCTATATTTATTTTGTATGGCCATAGTGCACAGGAGCCTTTTTATGGACCAGAATAATGTCTTTACAAAAACAAAACAACAAGGTGGTCTGCTCTGGCCGTTCTGAGCTGCCTATCCTGAGACGCTCCTTCTCATAGATCTTTCTTTCCTGAGACTCCTCATACTTGGGTAGGTCCAGGGCTGAAGTGCTGACCTGTACTCTCCCAGTTTCCAATTCCTAATTTGAACAGATTTTCTGGCTGACATTGACCTAGTCTTGTAAGGCTGGATTTTCAAAAGACAGCTAAACTGGATTTCTAAGTGTGTCTCATGAACAAAATCAGCTCCCAGTGTTTGCAACATTCTTGATAACCCTTGCCTTGATCCCTCTATTCCTCATCTGTGAAAGGCAGGTTGTTATATTTCTTATCACTCACCCTTTTTCTCTCATCTTTATTGAGAATCTAAGCCATTTGGGGTAAAACTATCCTTTACTGTGTTTCCGTACAGCTCCTATTATGAGAGGAATCTCATTTCCTTTGGTGATTCTCCATGTTACTGTAGTATTAACAATTAGTAATCCATAATAAATGGCAAGGTGCTCAAGTTAATTCACTCCAAAGGAGATCTGATTAAGCTCAGCATGCTGGAACTGGGGTTTCCAGGAAATATAGGCATTTCTTATTCCTCTTAAAAGGGGCTCTTAATATGACCATGCTAGTGTGTGAAATACTGATTTCACTTAAAAATGATGATTTAGCACATATCACAGGCTTATACTATTTCAAGCCTGTCAAGCCATGAGCTTAGGGTTGGTTCTCTGTTTCCCTGCAAAAGTTGGTGACTTGACTACAACATGAGCAAAGCATTTTATGGTGATTTATACATCATTTAAATAACTTCTAAAGAGTACTTTTTTTTTTCTCTAAGGTTACTATAAATCGAGTAAAAAATACCCCACACCCTAAAAAGCTAAATCCAGACATTTGCTTCCTCTAAGGCAGTTATGAAATTAAGGATGCTTGGAATGTCTACACATACATTTCACTTTTCTGTATCTTGTCATCAAAACTTTTTTTCTGATATTTCAAACAATTCCCTTTGCAATCAGAAAACACATCACATGGTGGATGACTAAAAGGGATTAAATTCATGCAGAGGTAGTACCCAGTGCAATCAAAGTCTCAAGCAGTTAATTTATGTTCATCAAAGTATCTGTGTATTCAGTACTCGGGAGTCCTTGTCTTAACAACCAGGTTATAGAACCAGTTCCTGACTTGGCTGCTTTTTCAGTAGACCACTTTTAACAGAGGGGCCAAGGACATTTTTAAGCCTGGCTTTTGGTGTTTAGGGCCAAACTCAGTTGTGTGATCTGTGGAGTGAAATATGTTAAAAGTGTTCAGATCTATTCTAGGACTGCTTTCTCTCAGTGTTGTGTGGGAAATGAACTGGCATCCTCAGTCCAGCTCTGAGCCTCCAGCTGTTGGCAATCTGTCCAGAGTAGCCAAGTCTGTCCTCTTAAGCCAGCCTTCAGCTACAGAGGTGCATGGTGAATGCATCTTTCAGGTCACAGAAGGTCTATGGGTAGCAGAGAGACTTTGCCAGGATTATGTGGAGAAGTTATTCTGGTTGGAGTCTGTAAGAGTGGGATAAATGGGAAAAAATGGGGGGAGAAAAATGTACCCACATTTCTTTAAACTAAAATTGCATTCAATTTTGATTTATTTCAAATAAGGGAAGACTCCAGATCAATTCTGTTATTGTTTGGTTCTTAAATGTCTAATAGGCTGTCACAAAGGAATAGGTGCAACCATTTAGAGGTATGGAAGAACGACAGTATGAAAATATTTGAGTCCTGTGGCCAGTGAATCTGTAATGGCTGTGAAAACACAAGCCTATCACCTTCCACGCTCTTTGAACCCGTACACTAAAGAATAAAGATCTGTTATTCTGCAGAGTTTCCCCCACTCCTAATTTTCAGCTAAGACTGGAAACAAATACCAAAAATATCCTCCCAATCTATTTCCACACCAATAGGACAGGTTTAGGTGTTTCATATATACTTTGCAAGTTGTCTTTATGGACCCAACTAATTTGCCTTAAGGCTTCATCCTGAGAACAGTTGCTGCCATAAGTAACCCAATTAAATCCAGTGGGGCTACTGATAAGAGTAATGGTTCTCACATGTGTAATGGTGTATATGTTCAGGCCCTCCAAATACTGCAAATTAGGAACAATTCCCCTGAGAATAGCAGTCACACTAGTATGTACCTAATATATGTGAGACCAGAATTGCTTTGCAGCTTGACCTAGGTTTTGAACTAAAATCCATAGTGCTATTTTTTTTTATTTTATTTTTTTTTTGAAGCTGTGATTACAGATTGTTTTTAAATTATTAACTGTAACAAGACTTCAGGATTTTTCAGCCTAAGGCAAATTAAATCATTGAACTCAGGTGTAAGGGAAACAAACAAACAAAAAAAAGCATCCTATATTTTCTGCAGAGAATAGGAACTCTTCTCTGAAGCAGAATAATACCAACTGAGAAACCATCACACTGAAGCTAGCAATTTTAACAGTTCAAATAAGTAATAACTCTTTTTGTGGGATCCTGGTATAATTGGCTCTCCAGAGGTTTTCTGGAAACATGCTTAGCATTGTTATGGTTTTCAGATCTCACTGCCTCAGACTTGTATCTTTTGGGAAAATAAAGGTGATTATTTATAAAAATGCCTCCTTTTATTCCTGGATAGATACTTTATAGAAAATTGGGTTTTATATATATACACCATTAGAATTTAGGCAGTGAGTTGTTTGAAGTTTTCACACGATGCTGTTGGAGAATTACACAGTTGGACACTGTTGCATCATTTCCTGGTACATTTTTTCTTAAGTTAATGATCTTAAAATCCAAACATTTGTGGCACAGAATGCATTCCCTATGACTGTTTGAGTTCATATTTTGTTTTTAAGGAAATATTTATTTCAATTTTCTGCTCGCTGTAAAGATTTGAGAATATGCTCTGACATGTAGCCACAAAAAGTACCTTGCTATGCAAAAACACAGCTTGGAATATTCATCACTTATACTTGCTGCTATATCTGCACTTGATGGCCTAGTTTTTCTTTGTGTGCATATCTCCCAGTACTTTATTTGTATAGATTTGATTAGATTTAAAAGGCACTGCTCATGTTCTAGGTAATCCTATCATCAAAAAAGGCCACAGTTAAAAAGAGTAATAATCTAAATCAGTAGTTCTCCTTCCTACCACACACAATTTAATCAACCACGTGACCAACTCAGCCTGAAAAACCAGCCGTACTTTCCCATCACACACACATCCATGGATTAACACACGTACAGCCCCATCACAACCACTGTCCTTTCAAACAGATTGCCTTTACACTTTACACTATGAGATAAATGATTTTTGGCTTAATAGCATTTTGTAATGAAAGCAAAATATCACTTTTGCACCAAACCAAGCCAGGTGAGGCAAAGCAATGTATATTTTAAACTCTGAAATGAGTTGAGAAATATATTGTCAGCTTGTAAACATTTTGGCATGTACTATTTTGTTCTAATTATAGTTTAATTCCTTCTCCATTCCCCGAATAATATGCTGCTGGCATTACAGCTCATACTGGAAAAAATATTTTATCCTCTGTTGCTCAGGAAAAATATGTTGCCTATCTATAGCAACTTTCATCCATAGATCTCAGAGAAGCTCAAGCACATTAAGTCTCTTAAAATACTTCAGGCATCCGTTAGATGTGAGAGATGAAGCGTAGTAAATTTTCTAAAATAATATAGTGAATAAATAAATAGCAAATTTCTGAGTACCGTATAACTGATGTTGAACTGACAGTCCACTGTCCCAGCCACAAAATTCCCCTTCTACTGAAGAAATAAAAAGCACTGAAGTGGGAGTATAGTCTGGTGAGGTGAGACACTGAACAACCACTCCGGGAATCCTTTCCACATTTGTAAAAACAGGTTCTTTTTCCCCCTCCCCTTTTGTGCCAATCAGTGGATGCTCCACCCTGCTCACCAGTTCTGAGTTCAGGTACTGATTCTGCTAGTGAATTTGGAGAAGTCCCTTTTAGCACATCAGTTTCTCCATCTGTAAAATGGAGATTGCAGTTCTGACATCCTTTGTGAGGCACCTTTGAGATCTATGCACAAAGAGCTACAGTGTAATGCATGTAAACCCTAACTTCTTTTGACTAGCTAATGCAACAGAACGTTACACAAGCTACGGAGGTTCTCAGTGGAACAAGCAGATTTCCATAGAGACGAATAGCTTTGGATATGTAGTAGAATGAGTCCAAGACATCAAATCTAACCTGTTCTTCTGTTAACTAAACCCAAAATGTTCTGTTTGAAACTGCCAACATCACCTTCTGAAGTTGCTCAAGGAAGTTCCCAACACAATTTGCTATTGCTGTTGCTTGATTTGCTATATAGGCTGTTGCAAAAATATCAGGTGCGGGAGCTAAAGCCAAATCAGTTTTCATTTCAGCTATATAGTGACTCTTTAGTGAGGTGTCTGCAGAACCTGCTTCCTGAAAATGTCATACGAGAGCCAAAATCTGCTCTTGGATTACAGTGCACATCTTGGAACCACACAGTGGTCCTCTGGCATGTTTTTTGAAATGGAATATTATTAGAGGTGGCCCAAAACCTGGAATTAATGCTCTGTAGGAAAGTCCAAAGTTCTGTAACAAATTTTGTTCCATTGTAAAATAAAATAAAAAATCCATTTTTACATTTTCCCCATGAAGGGAAGGAGGCAAAGAAGTTTCATCAAAATCCTGCCTGTATTTCATCAGAACATGTATATGTCCGTAACATACTGTAGTTACTCAAATGGAACACAACACTTACAAGAGGGCCCCCAATAACTAGAGCTTATATATGAAAAATTGTAAACTTTTCCAGTTATAAAATCCAGTTATTGGAGGTTTGCTTTGAATTTATCCCCCTCCCACTCCTACAGGAAGGAAAAATAAAGCGGGGGGGGGGGGGGTCAGGAAGCCCTTTACTCTCTGCTCCCCCCCAACGTTTTCCCCTAGCAGCTTGTTCTCCTACCCCCATCCTTACTGTCAGACCCTGCTGTCCCTGAGGATGTGGAAGTGAGGAGCAAATTTGAAATTAATAACCTTGAAATCAAACACGACTGTAGCAGTTTACTCATTCACTTACTGGTAGTTTATCCAGAACTGATGCTGTGGGGACGGTGAAATGACCTGCTGGGTCATTTCAAGCTGTGTGCAGGGCTCCTGGCCGCCCAGTGCAGGGTGACTCCAAGCTACTGCCTGCCAGTGTGTGCCAACTTGCTTCAGCACCCTCTGGCAGGAAACCATGCACACAGCTCAAATGCCCAGGCAGATGCCTGCTGTGCACCATCCTTGCAGCACAAGGTTTCTAGCCATCATGTGCTGAGTTGCTTGGAGCTGTTGCTCGAGCAGGGGGTGCAGCCTGGCAGAGAGAAAGGGATCCAGCTGGCACCTGTCGCTGGGGTGGCAGCTCAGAGAGACTCAGCACGTGCTGGCCAGAAACCCTGTACTGTGAGGATGGTGCCTGGCCAGTGACTGCCAGGGCATTTTGAGCTGTGTGTACAGTTGGCCAGCCAGGAACCCTGCATGCTGAGGGGAGCCTGGGCACCCTCTGGTCGTTGGCCATGTGGTAGGTGCTGGGCTGTGCTGCCTCCTCATTAACTTTGCCAGCCCCTATGCATTTTCTGAGTTCAGGTAAGTTGTATGCAATTATAAGAGAGGCTTGATTTTTCTCCATGTTGAATGTGGGGTGTGGAGGGGGGACCTCATCTTACACTCAAGTAAATATGGTAAAGTGTTTTCAGTGAACTGGGATTTTCAAAATAAAATCCCTTCCCTCAAATTCCCACCAGTTCCAAGTATAAATTAATATAGTTGAAAGCTAGGAGCATGGACTCATGAGAGATGAGTCTGTGGATGCTCCAACACTCCCATCACTGTAGCTGCCATAGAGATACCCAAGCTACCTTTGAAGAGGCTAATTAATTTAAAGGTAGGAACATTACGTAAGCTGCAGTGATAAGGAGGATCAGTCTGAAGAAGAGGAGACAGAGGGGAGATTGGTAGAAGTCTTGAAATACCTGAAGGGCAGTTGAAGAGAAAATGGAGATGGGCTCTTTTCTGCGAATACAGGGGACAGGACTAGCAGCAAAGGCCCCAGGCTGCAGCACAGGACATTCAGGTTGAAGATTAGGAGGGACTTTCTATGGGGGTCATGAAGCATTGGAGCAGGCTACCTGGAGAAGCTGTGGAACTGCCGTGCCTGGAAATTTTCAAGAGGGGCTTAAACTGATATTGGCTGGGATGTTTGTGTCAGGGGTGATCCTGCCTTGAGCAGGTGAACTAGATGATCTCATGAGGTCCTTTCCACCCTACTTCTCTGTGATCCTGCGATGTAGCCTAAGTCAGGGTCTGTATATGACTTTCTGCACCGATGTAAGTTGTATCAGGATCTGGAACAACCATCATTCAGCTCTTCCAGATTTGTTGTACACAGTAGGCACCTATTACTACACCTTGCTACAATGTGCAAGGAAAGCAACTCATACTCCCTTTTCCCTAAGCAAATAGCTACACTCTGATAAGCTCTGGACACATGATGCCTTCATTGGTGTAATTTTCACCATTATCATTTTACCCATGATTGTTCCCAGGGTAATTCTACACTTCCAAGTTATACTAGCATAGGGCTGTACATCATGCACCCAATTTATTTTTACTCCAATGTAATAGGAAATTACTCTGTAAATTTACCATGTGTCCTCAGTTTGTTCCAGTGTTTCATGGGGCAAAATGGCTCTCCTTTCAAACTACTTAGAACTACTTTTGTCTTTCTGCCTTTTGGAGTAATAGAAGATTAAAGTGTAAAGATGCTCAGAAAGCTTTTGCCTGAGTAACTCACACTAGGTGAGTGCAGATATTTGTTGCCATCTAAAGACTGAAGGTTTAGGAGTCTGTAAATTACTGTTTTGAAGTGAAGGAATATTGATGCTCTTTGACATGCACAGTAGAGGCTTTCACTCTTATGTCTAAAGGACTATGATTTAGGCTCTACTGTTAGCCCAAGTGAGCTAGTCGTTATGACTGCCTATTTGCCATCTATGGATCCCAAGACCAGATCCATAAGCAACAAGTTTACAGAAAACAACGTGACTATGGAAATTGCAGAGAAGTTTTACACCTAAGAACAACTAGAATAATACATCTGAGCAATCTGCATGGCAAAAAATAAAATGTTTCATTTGGAAATGTGAGAGGCCCATAAAACTAACTAAAGAAAGGTGTTTTTTCATCAGTAGCAAAATAAAAAGCCAGGCTAGTCTGGAGGGATTTATTTCCAATATTAAAACAGAACACTCTAAATGTTAATGTTTTGTATGTGCGTTCAAATTAGTTGACAGATAAGGAGGTAAAGCCAGTCAGGAATACTAAGCAGCATGCTGAGAGTCTGTATTGCTCTGAGACGCATTCAATAAAGTGTTTATCTTCTCTCCAGTTTAATGTTGTATTTCTAGCCAATGACATTAGTTCCCATACCAGTAGAATAAAAGAGTTGTAGCTCATGTAAAAACCCACAGAAAGCAGCATGCAGAGGTGCAGAATTCTTTCTTTAAAACTTTCCATTTAAGAGTCATGTTTAAAGGTGAACTGCAAAGCCAGCTTACATTTTACTCGTATCTTTTTTTTACTTCATATCCTTTTTTTTCACTTCATATCCATTTTCCAGTGTTCAAAGATGTTTTAAAGTTGTTGTTTCTCCTTGTTCTAATCCTAACATTAGAAGTAAAGGATATCAGGTGCTATTTTTTACTTTTATACTTTTTTGGTAAACTCCAAATATAGGAAGTTGTATGCTTGCCCAATGTGACCCTTAGCTCCACTTAGAAGTGAGCCATCCTTCTGGAAGCAAGTCACTGTTGTGCTAGCAGGAAGCAGATCCTATCTCGAAAACAACTTTAAAAACAGCAGGGCAGAGGGTGACAAGCTGTTTGCACAGAAAGGGTCCTTGTCTAGACAACCCTGACTCCTGTCCCTTGCAGTGCAGGTATTCATGTCTACTTTCTTATTCCTGACTTGCTCCTATCCCTGATGTGATCTGTGATGCCTGACTCCAGCTTCCTCACTTTCCCTTGACTTTCCACTACCTGATTCCTATTCTTTGTCCATTTCTTTGGCATTCAGATTCTGACTTAATCAGCTAATCCCACCCAAAACTATGACTCTGTCCTGATTCTGGACTCAGTTTCTTGGCCCCAAGCCCACCATGCCTTGATCATAACCACCAGAGGGGGAAGGTCCATCTAAGACTAACTCTCATTGGGCTCATTGGGCTAGCGTGGTTAAGGCACATCAATTTCTTAACCAATGGCATGCATGGGAGTGATGTGGCCAGCATCATGTCTGGCTGCCTTTGAATCCCCAGCCTGACAATGCAGCGTTGGCAGGCATGAACCATGATGCTGACATTGCATAGTAGTATCAATGACCTACAACATAGTAGGTCACTGCTACTGTGCAGTAGGGTTGGAAATGACCCATATACCTCTGGGACTGTGCAGTAACACAGATACTGCACGGTCGTTTAGTACTTGGTAAAGCACATATAGATGCAGCCCCAGAAAAAGGCTTGACATAATGTCCCTGAAGTCATATCAAGACACATTAATCAGTCTGTCACTGCATCTCTGCTTGGGACAGCTAGCAGCAAATATTTTGATGCAGGGGAATTTAGTGGAAATGGATGCACATGAGGCACTTGCATGGTGCACAGCAGGAAAGTTGAGGGTCTAAGTTTGGAGCTTGGGCAACTATACAACCCTTCAGGTACTTAAGTTCTTTTTCTGCCTCTAAACTGAGTCTTTCTGAGCATATCCATGCTGACAGTTAGGTGCCGGCTTGAGATAACCTGAAAGTCCAGATCTGTGGACTATTTTACCATATATCCACAAGCTTGCCTTTTGGTGCCACCTGTACTGGAGCCTGGAAGCCCTCCTGAAATCCAGGTCCTGAGATTAAGGCTGACAAGATCTGCTTTTGCCCTTCTCCCCACAACTTCCCACAGTGTAGTTGTAACCTACTGGGGAACGACAGAGTGCATTCGCAGGAAGTCTGCCAGTGCAATGCAACTATCCCTTTCCAACTCTTGTGCAGCTCACCTTCTGTTTCAGTTGCCCAGAGCAGAGCTGTTCTGTTGATTAGCACTATTTTCCTCCAGTTCTACCCAGGCACGTCTGTAGAGGCACTTAGCAGCAGCCACAGCAAGCACGATCATCACATCTGCTGGCCAGAGAGCACAGCCACATACTGGTAATACAGGAGGAGGGTATGATTTCAACTGCAGCTCCAAGAACCTTCGTATTCCTAATACAGTCTTTCAGAGCCACTGAGATTTCACTGAACTGAGGTCCGATGCCAGGATGATGTTAGGTCAATGAGGTCAAAATATAACTTGGCAGAAAACTACAACAAACTGGATGTCTTGATTGCTGGCTTAAATGCCAAAGGACCCTTTCGTCTCAGGGTAGCTGTGCAGAAAGATTCATGAGCGCTTGTCATCTCTGAATGCCCCCACAGTGGATCCATGGTTGATATATGCACCAATGGAACTGTGCCAAACTGGACAGTATGCACAGCAATAGCAGCAAATACCATCCTGTAAGGGTTCACACTGTGGTTTCTTGCTTCAAGGCTGCTGAGGAGACGTGAGTGGTCTGTAGCCTGATTTACAGAAGGATTCTCACGTAGAGCAACAGAGACATCTCGCAGACATGCTCAGAACATAAGTGCAGTGTAGACAGATTTGGTACAAGTTTAAAGATGTGAAAGGATGGACCAAGAGGCTTGGGGTGGTGGTAAATGAGCTCCAGGGTGGACATGACCTGTCAGCATAGAGATGGCTTCTGTTGTCTCAATTCCCTATTTGGCAAATACTAAGAATAACACTTCCTCTTGTATATCACATTAATAGCTGCCCACAACCTTTGGTGGACCATAATAATAATGACAACCAGAGAGGACACTGAAACGTGAGCTACAGAAAGCCAGAGGCCGGTGTTGACAGATGGCTAAAAATCCAAACACAAAGTAACCAAGGCATAAAATGCAAGGAAAAGCCCAGGACTGTTTGAATTATATTCAGAACTGGGAGTCATCTGGCCTGCATCACACAAAAAAGAACAATCAGTTATGAAATAATAAGGTCTTTTAATAGGGATGTGATCATTGGAAAGACATAATTTCAGTCACGCATTTTCTCTACCTAAATTTTCATTATTTCTTTGGAAGATAGGGAATGTTGCTCTTCCGGGTGATGGGAGCTATTTTCATGTTTCAGTAGTGGGTATGGCATGTGTGATTCTCCGCACACCTTGGTCACCACCTACAGCTGAGTTTGGGGTTTTGTTTTTTTGGGGGGGCGGGGTTTAGAGCTTTTCATTTGCTTCTTGTAATCTGTTCTTTCCCAGATTATCTTTCAGCACTTCCTACCCTCTAAAATCACCCAATGTGTTGGGATAACAGATCAGCTTCTATAGTCTGCGACTGTTTTACAGTTGAGTGGAATATTGATTTCTGTGAAAAACACACTAAGGGGGAATGGTGTAGAAATCAATATTTCATTAGGCAGACCAGAGTGGCAGCGGTAATATAGCAATGACAGATCCACAGACCTGAGATACTGGGTCAGACACCATGAAATTAGAGCTATAACAAAAGCTGACACAAATATCAGAAAAAGTAGTGCAGGTACAGAGCTGGGTTCACTTCCTTGCCTTGTTATTATAGTCTCAGGAGCACGTGCTCAGTGGGAATACTACCCTTGTACTTCATGGAAGTGATATGAGGATAAATTCATTAATGTTTCTAAGGTAAATGATAAAAGCTGGACAAAACTCTGGGTGACCTGATTGAATAGAAAAAAAGGTTTTGGAAATGTTTCATGTATGTTGATAGTTCCAAAACAAAACACAGTCCAATTTTAAGAAAGTGTTTTAAATGTATGAATCGAGAAAAGATTCAGTTTTGGATTGAATGAAATAATTTAGACAACAGAAAACACTATTTATTTCCAATTTTTAGGTTAGGCCACTAAACTGAAACATAATTGTAGAAGACAAGAACTCAGCCACAATAGCGATGAAGGCCATGGGAATAGTTGGGTCCATCTAAGTAAGACAGAGTGGTTTAAGGGATCCTTTGTGGAAACTGAAGTACTGTAGTAATAAAAAGATTTTGAAAAATGTATTTGAAAACTAAATGACAAGGTGCATGAGAGTTCTTGCATTTGTCAAAATAAAGTGAGCTCACTTATGGGATAGGGGCAGAAATTACACATAAACTAGTATAAGCGATCGGAAACTGGTTTAAACCTATATTAGGACAGAAGTTCAATGCACATAAACCAGTTTGAAAATAGCAAAAACTGTTTTAAGTTAGACCTGGATGGATGTAGTATCCTACTTAACTGATTTAGGGTAAACCAGTCTATCAGACTTTTGTCCCAGATCCCCTTCTGACTCATGTTACCTCTCAGTCCTCCACCATCCCAGGATGCTTTGCACCTCCCTTGCATATTGCAGCCCCCTCCCCTGTAGGGTGGCCCACTGGAACTTATCTCACTCTGCTGCTAGTGCCTATCTTGCCCTCTCCCCGGGCTGTCACAGAGCTGAGGCAGCAAAGCCTCTTGCTGCGGGACAGCAGAAG
This sequence comes from Crocodylus siamensis, assembly GCF_052110815.1. NCBI lineage: Eukaryota > Metazoa > Chordata > Crocodylia > Crocodylidae > Crocodylus > Crocodylus siamensis. The sequence continues at coordinate 405,144,679 of NC_143395.1, forward strand.
GGGAGGTGAGGAAACAGAGCCCCCTGCCCCAGCCCCAGCAACCAAGCCCAGGTCTGCCATCTTGCGGGGAGCTGTGAGGAACCCCCCCACTCTTCAGCCAGGCACCTGCGCAGCTCAGCTGGTTGGAGCGGGGGGAACAGGTCCTTTCCTGCACTGCCAGGGGAACCCTCACTTTGAGGGTTTCCTCTGCCCCAGGGTCCACCAGCCTGCCCTACCCCAAGGAATCAAGGGAAATCCCCACCCCCTCTGGTCCTTTCTTTCCCTGCATGACTCTGCTGGCAGGCACCTGGTCCAGGGGACTGCTCCCCCCTCCCACCTAGGGCAGCAGATGATCTCCTCCTGTGGCAGGACAGTCTCAGGCTGGAGGACCTCGGGATGGGGGACCCCAGGCCAGGGCCTGCTCCGCTTCTTCCACCTGCAAAGGTGGGTCTAAGCCACAGCTCTGCCCAGCTGCATAACGGAAGGAACCTTCTCCACTCCCACATGCCAGGGCTTGCAGGACCCCTGGCTGGGGTGGGGGCAACACCTGAGGTGGGGGCTTCCCCCCTTATGGGCCAGCATCTGAATGGGGAGCTCCTTAACTCCCTGGGGGGACACAGAAGGGGGTCGGGAGTATGCGCTAGGTATCAAATTGGGGATGGCCCCCACTTGCCCCAGCTCGGCAATGGCAGGCAAGCTGGGAGAAGTGCTGTAGCACCCCCCCACCCCTCCCGGCTTCTGGCCTGGAACAGTGTAAGCATCTGGCTGGCTGTCCCAACTGGAAAGTAAACTTCAGTTCAGTTCATTTTCACTCCAATTTATGCAGTTTAGAGAAATCTGCAAAGATTGAATCAATTCTGCCTCAGGCTTTTTAACTGTCTGTACTTAGGCTTAGCATTTATACACTTCTCAAGCCAGACAATGTAGTTAACAGATGTTACTACTTTCATCCCCCCACTGGAATTCAGAGTTATGAAGACCAATGTTGTAATGAGAATAAGTGGTAGTTAAGTGGTATGTTTGAAATAAAATGAGACACGGACCATGGTAGTGAAGCCTCTCTAAAACTGCAGTACCTATCTGGTGTATAAATTGTAGGAATAGAGTTCATTGCAGTGCAGGAAGTGCTGTCTTCCAACAGCTTTGAAAGACTTTCTATTTAGTCAGTAAGCAAAATACAAGATTCAGATGCTTAGGGTCTGATTTGTTTCTTATTCATCTTGATTCTTGTGGATGCTATTCCACAAATAGGTATGGAATAATTCCAGTGAAAGCGGATGGGCCCGTAGATGGACTAACCCCTGGCAAGTAAAGCTGTCCTTCTTTTGAAAAGCTGGAAACATATGACACAGCCTTTAAAAGAGGTTTAGCTTCACCACAATAGGAACAAATGTACCCTTGGATGAATCAGGGATAAATTTGTCACATTTCCAAATGCCTGCCTTTCTATCCTGAACTGCTTATTTCTTAGGCTTTCAGATGCACAGACTACTAAACTGTTCTCAGCTTCCCTGGTACAATTTACTCCAGATGTATGCCTTGAGCTTCACTTCTTTATTTATGTGTCGATAGCTTGAAGCTTTGGCTACACACAAAGGCTTAGCTTACACTACAGTCAGTGCTGTCAGCAGGACTCAAATACTCTCAAGAACACTTTGGGTGACATTCTGTTCTTTCCTGATCAGCTACATTGTCATTTTTTAGTTGTCTACAGGGCATTTTTGGGACCTTGTGTCCCCAGTGGGATTCTGTTCTTGGACACACACCCCAGCACACATGGACAACTATGTATACATCCAGACTGGCCAACAGCAAGAATGACAGAGGATATATTCACATCTTTTCCCCATATAGCTCAGTGACTAGGGCAGTCCACTGCCAAGCTGATGGCTGCACCTCCCTCCCCAACCACTGAACTACAGAGAAAAGAGGGATACACACATACAGACTTTTTCTGTTCCTGAGGCTAAGTCTGATAGTCACAGGCTTTTACCAACATCATTTTTAGGTGTCTAAGGTTGCTACTGCACATATTCAATCTGTCTGACTGTGGTCCCACACAGTCATTCATGTATGCAGGGTTAGACATTCAGGCATAGCATTCCTCTGGGTATGAATGCCAAAAATGCATTGTAGGCAGTGCTATAGCAAGGGGCTGGGGTGAGTAGGGCAACTGCCCTGGGCACCAAAGCAAAGGGTCGCCAACAGGCACTGCCCAACCAGGGCAGGGAGAGGGATGGAGCCGTGAGTGGCTTGTTTGGTGGGCTGCTGCTGCCTGCACTCCCGGGCAAGAATGGTGGGGGCATGTCTTCCCAAGACCTGTGCATGGGACAAGGGTGGGCTGCCACTGTGGGCTTTGCCCCTGGTGCCAAACTTCACTGCTACAGCACCACTTGTAGACAACCAAATATGGTCATTTAGACCAATAGAAAAGAACAGAACAGCACCCTTTCGTTGCATCTACACTTCCTGACAGCAAGCCCTCCTCCACCTGTCTTAAGTGGGGAAAAAAAAAAGTCTTCTGCTGTGGCTGGCACTTGGCAGAAGGTGAATGTCGACACTCTGGATCTCTCGCTCTGACTCCTTCTTGGCCCAGTTTTATCTTCTCCCTTTTCATCCTGCGTAGAAAGCTTACTTGAAGCACCTAACAAGGTATTCCACTCTGCATGCCACTACAGATAGATTTGAGCTCAAGCATCTCTTGAATATCCGTGAGGCTGGTCACAAAGGTGGGCTGATGTGGGTACGTGTAATGTTTACTGCCTCATTAAGGCAATAAACAGAACGCAGCAGAAGGATAGTGCATTATTCAGTTGTCGTGGAGTATGCACACTTTTAAAATGCTCTGTTTAATCCTCTATTTTCTCACCAGTGCAGTGAGATTACTTTCTTGTTGTCTACTTGTTTTAATTAAATTTCACAGTGCCTGGAAAATGACTTGCTGCACAGCTGAGGAATTTGGTAGCATAGTCTCAGAGAACCATGTGATATGCCAAAGCCCTGAAGTAGGCAGGTTATATTCATGTCCAGCAGGGTATCATTCCTTAGCTGTGAGGTTTGCAAATGTCCTGTGTGAGGATTTGTTTATTTACTATCAACTGAGGTCAAAGTTTAAATATTTCATCTCCAAATAAAGAATCCTTAACATCCAGAAAGTAATTAAAAGATCAAGGCAGCTCCCAAGATTTCAGCTCTTCACTAAAGCCCTAAGGGACAGTCCATGGAGATTTGTTATCGATTGCCAGGGGATTAGGACTCAGCTCAAAGTACCTATATCCTTGGAGTCTGATCTTTCATATACCCATGGTCAAACCTAACGGGGTATACACTGGATATATTCTTAATATGCCATTTCATACTTTTAGCAATTTGAGGTATTACTATGTGTGTGCCTAGTATATGAGGCCCCCAATTCAGATAGTAATCTTGGGATGCTATCACAATGCATCTAAATTAATGTTTGTATTACTGTCGGGAGTATGGACCTGTCCATTATGTATATAGAGTCCCTAGGACTCAACCTTTTCATTCTTTTTAGACTCAAGGCACCCCTCCCCAACTTTTCAGCATTTCACAGCAGCCCATTTAAAAAATGAATATTCATATGTTATGAATATTATAATATAAATATAATTGCAATGTTCATTACTACTTGATTATATCTTAATAATTATGTTATACTTTCCCCACTTCCACTGCAGCCAGGTGATCTATTCTTTTGTGGGCATTATGTAGGTATATCAACAAAGAGAAAAAATGGATCCACATACTGTATTAGAGTTCACTTTAGCTAGCAGAAGCTCAAGATGGTATATTTACAGATGTATATCACTCTGAGCTGTGGACAGCAAAAACTAACTAACGAATATGGGAAAAGCTCTAAAATACAGGCAACTATCTATGGAAAGATGTAGCTGCTGATGTAAATAAAACACTTTTGAAAAATCAGGCTCCTTATGAGGCATTTCAATACATATTTAAGAACCTGTTTTGGGCAGCCATGAATATATCTGCTGGTTTTTTGCGGGGGAGGCGGGTTAATTTTTAAAGGCAATACAAATGATCCACATTTTAATAACCTATATGCCATTTCCATACCTATTCCAATAGAAATTTGAGTTAGAGGCAAGAGTCCTGGTTTATATATATATGTGTATATGTATATATATGTGTGTATATGTGTATATATGTGTGTGTGTATGTATATATATATATATGTATATATATCCTATATAGAGAGATATATAGTGGTGTTTCATTTTGATCACGGAAAAATGTGACTTTTACTTTTTTAATCCAGAAATCGGGGATTTTTTTATCAAAGAAAACCAGGATACCTGGTAATAGGTAATACATAACAAAATATTTATACAAAGTATTATTAAATGCTGTCAATGTTTTTAAAAAAATTAATAGGAAAGTAAATATTAGCAGTTGTCCAGAAAAAAGGCTGAACAACAGTACAGGGAATATGCAACCATGTGTGTCTAATATTTTGCCTAATCAACTTCTCTCTCCATTTCACTTGCAGGAAAATATAAACATCGATGAAGCTTCCAGGTGCCTGGTGAAACACATAATTGCTAGTGAGAGTGATTCAATGCAACCCATTGAACCGGATATTATAAAACCACACTTGAATTCTTCCAAGATTGTCACTTGTTCAGCTTGTTTTAAATCCTAAGGGACTTCCAGACTATTCCCAGATACTTGAGCTGAGCAAGTAACTCACAAGGAATGTTTTCTCCAGCACATCCAGATTATTCCTCTGCTCACTGAACACCCATGAGCAAATTGAGATTTTCTCAAGTGTATTTGATATTTAAAAGTATCCAATGATTTTTTGACCCCTTGGCTTGAGTGTGAATGCTCATATTCTTGATGAGTACTTGATAGTAACTACTGAAATTGTCTCAGTTTGGTGTAATTGGTCAGTTAGGTCGCATAAAGCTGTTCCTGCTTTCTGATGAAGTGTACACCCACCTCTGTAATGAATATTCTGGCTGTGATTTAAAATGTGGTTACTGCAAGTACTTACCCCAAGGCTTGGCAATTTGCTTTCTAAGAACATTTTCGTTAAGCAGCCACATGAATGTTCACTAAAAGCAAATACAAAAGGTGACAGGAGCCAGTATTTGTCCAGGTTTTGCCTGGCACTATTGAGTATATATTACAAAAGATCACACTAACACATGAAACATCATTTGTGGTAGTGCAGAGCGTTAACCTAGCAGTCAACAGACCTGGATTCTTTTACCAGCTTTGCCAATGACCTCATGTGTGACCCTGAGCAAGTTACTAAAATTTTATGCACTTCTTTTACTCATGCAACCCTTGACTCACCATATCTTTTTTTAGACTGTAAGGTCTTTGGATGGGGGGGAGAGGCTGTCTCCTACAATGTGTTTATTCAGTGCCTAACACAGTGGGGCACCAGCCTCTTTGGGTCTTCCAGACACTACTGTAATATAAATAATAATTTCAGTGAATGGCAAGACAGATATGAACAGATGATACAGAGAGAGGCTTTTGGGGAGTTCTTAAGATCAAAGCATCTCATAGCTGAGCCTGCTACTAAACCGCTTGCACTTCAGAACAACAGAATCAAGGACTCTGTCTTAACTAATCAAAGGCTGGTATACACTGCTTGAAACACCAGGATGTAAATATATTTTTGTCACAGAGTTTCAGAATAAGAGACAAAACAGAAGTCATTACTTTAAAACAAGCAGGCAAACAAAATGTGCCAATGACAAAATGGGCTCACTTATCCAGCTGGATGTGTTCAGAGAAAAGTATTTTCAAGCTTAGGGAACTCCTGAATTTTAATTTAACTTTTGACAGGCTTCCACTGTGCTCTGGGTCAAGTCACTTAACTTTACTGTTCCAGTTTCCACATCTGTAACTCAGAGGTATTGGTAACTGTACTTGCCTACCTCACAGGGCTTTTTGCAGGTTGCTAGTTGTGTGCCTCTGCAAGATTAAAAGCATTGTACAAGTGCTAAGTACTACTATTGCTCAGATTGAAATAGAATGACCGAGAGCCCTCTAGCATAGATACACGGCCCTCTGATGTCTTATAATTTTTAACCGCGAAAGGGCTAATCTTCACTGTTAACTCAAGTTGCTTCTCTTTGAGTATTGCATCACTGTGTGATCACTCTCTAGGCACACCAAATGATCAGAACAGTACCTGTCAAATAGTGCTAATTCAAGCTGTAGCTGCATTCCCACTGCTTTCATTAGCATGGATGTCAGCATAAAGGTTACAGCCCATGCCTTCTGCCAGGCTAGCAAAATCAAGCTTAACTCTAGCTGAGGATCTGTGTGTGGTGGACAGGAGTTGGGTTAAGGATAACACTCAGGTTAGACCTTGAGCTAACACTACAATCAGAACAACATATTGTCTCACTTTCCTATAAGCTAACATGTCTCCAACTCCTGCCAAACTGTGTTGTAACCTGGTCCCCAGGTAACTGATGTCTTTTAACTGTCATCATAAATAGCATGTCTTCGGATGTTTCCAATCTGTGTTCATTAAGCAGTCAGGTAATTTCCTCCCACAAATAATTGTTTGAGAGCTTTGCTTCACTAAGGACATAGGCAAAATATTTGCTTGCTAAAAAGAAGCAAAAATAAAACATTGAAAAAAAAAAGTTATTTTTCTTCCTCAATGTACTGCATTAATGTCCCAACCATCCTGCTTTGACTGGGATCTTTGACCACAACCAAGGATTCAGATCTGACTTTCCATGTTGGACAAATAGAGCTCCATAACCGGGGCCGAATTTGGCTCTGACTGGATTGTACAAGATGTACGGAGGCTACATTGCTTGATTGTCACACTTATTACTGCATCAATGCAGTGCAATACTGGTCTCTTTTAACTTATGTAATAAATTACGTAATTCCAGAAAGCTTGCTGTTGAGCGCACACAGTTTTTATGCTGCAGAAGTGATGATCAACTTTCTGGGTACTTGCAATAAACCAATAAATACAGGAATGACACCTGTGTTGTGAGTAAATGGAGCTTCAGCAAGCTGGGCTGGCATAGGGACTCCAGAGTAAAAGCCCTGTAATTTAGAATTAAAGTAATTACCTGTGGCCAAATCCTTTCAGGGTAGATTATAAAAGGTAGCTGTATTATTTGAATTCCTGCATGGATAGAATTTCTTTATGTCATTCAGGATCATCTCATGAGGTTCAGCAAGGACAAGTGCAAAGGCCTACACTTAGAATGCAAGAACCCCATGCACCAGTACAGGCTTGGGACCAACTGACTAAGCAACAACTTTAAAGAAAAGGACCTGGAGGGTACAGTGGACAATAAGCTGACTATGAGCCAGCAGAGTGCCCTTGTTGCATTAGTAGCAGCGTTGCCAGAAGACTGAGGGAAGTCATTATTCCCTCCTGTTCTGCACTGGTGAGGCCACATCTAGAATCCTGTGTCCAGTCCTGCCACCCGCCCAACTACAGAAAAGGTGTGGAGAAGTTGGAGAGACTCCTGCAGAGGGCAACAAAAAGGGTTAGGGGGCTGGAGCACATGATTTATGAGAAGGGGCTGAGGGATCTGGGTTTATTTAATCTGCAGAAGAGAAGACTGAGGGGGGATTTAATAGCAGCCTTCAGCTCCCTGCAGGGGGGTTGCAAAGAGGATGGAGCTGGATTGTTCTCAGTGGTAGCAGATGACAGAACAAGCAGCAACTGTCTCAAGATTCAGCAAGGGAAGTTTAGGTTAGATATTAGGAAAAACAGTCTCACTAGGAGGATGGTAAAGCACTTTCTCACTAGGAGGGTGGGTTACCTAGAGAGGTGGTGGATCCCCATCCCTTGAGGCTTTTAAGGCCTGATTCAACAAAGCCCTGAATAAAATGATCTAGCTGGGGATAGTCCTGCTTTGAGCAGGGGGTTGAACTAGATGTGACCTTCTGAGGTCCCTTCTAACCCTCATTTTCTATGATCCTATGATATCACCTGTGCCATCTTGTGATCACTGTTGTTTACAAGAGTCGGGTTTTTCATTCTATGGACAATGTAAGTCAAAAAGACTTTTGTCCTGGATTCCTGGAATATCCTTGACCTTGCTATGGGAAGATATAGGGTATGGTTCTCTAAGGCCAGGCACCTTGGCCACAACTACACAAGACACCGACTGCACAGTTGTTACTATGCAGTCATTCAGTACTTGTAAAAACAAGTATAAACTAGGGGTCTGTGAAATGGGTCGTATTCAATTCGTAATTGAATTGAATTGGCCCAGGGACACTGATTTGATTAGTTGATTCAGATTATCATTCCTGATTCAATTTGGCCAAATCTGAAGATTCGATGCTGATTCAGAGAATCAGTAATTCAGTCATAGACTCAGCTTTAAATGTTATTTCTACATACCTGGAGGTACCAGGAATGGCCCATGAACACTGATGCTGAAGCGGACGGAGCATCCCACAGGAGTGCAGGGGAGCCCCCCGCGTACTCAGCGGAAGTTGACCAAAAGTACTTCTGGTCCACTTCTGGGCCTACCGGGCAGCACACTGGAGGGTCCTGCCACATCCCCCCAGCTCAGTGATCAGCCACAGAGGGACCGCAGGTGCTCACCCCAGACTCAGGAGGCACCAGTCATTGAGCTGAGGGGGTGCAGGGCGGGGGGCCCGTGTGCTCCCCAGCGGACCTGGAAGTGGACCAGAAGTCCCTCTGTCCACTTCTGGGTCTGCTGCCAAGTGCACTGGGCCCTCCCCCCATGCTCCTGTGGGATGCTCCATTTGCCCCACCATTGCAACATTCGTGAGCCACCTGGTACCTTGAGGGATGTAGAAAAAACTTTTTAAAGCTATGTCTATGTCCAAATCTCCGATTCTTTCTGAATTGCTCCAAATTGATTTGGAGGGTTCTGATTCAATTTGGAGAGATTAAAGGGTCTCCTGATTTGATTCGGATTCAGAGATTTGGCCACCAAATCGGGCCGAATCTCCACCGAATTGAATCAGGGACCGAAGCTTCATGCAGCCTTAGTATAAACAAGTACTAAATAACTATGTAGTAACCTGAGTTAGTGCCAGCAAACATCTTGTGATGCTACTGCACACTAGCCTAATACTACTGCTCAGTAGTGTTGGATCGTGTTTTTTGCCATGCGATGCTACTGTGCAGTCAGTGTCTCATGTAGATGCAGCCCTTGCTATGGAACTTTTGCTATGGCCTCACACAAAATTCAGCTGTTCTTCTATGAAACCCATCTCTAATTCATGCTTTTCTTTTAGAATTATTTTGATTGGTGATGTTAAATATAATTTGGCCCTTCATCTTGTGAGAAGATATGCTTGGCATTAATAAAAATGTTACATATTTGAACAAAAAGCTTTTTCTTGCCCCTTAATCATTTCTACTTTACAGGTAGTTCAAGATGCAGTTTACAGGCCCAGCATCTGAAAGGGCCTCATTTCAGTCTCTCATTTTTTACAGGCAAAATTTTATATCCACAAATAAAGGTCCTAGCACTTTTGTGCCATAAGTAGCTGCATGTTCAGCTCATGATATTTAGATGGGCAAGAAGCTGACTGCTTGTTGATCAGATGCTTAGAAGTCTATGTACATCTAGGAATTTGGAACTTCTAACAACACCCAGGTCATCCATAGCAGCAGGGCTTATACCACCTAACTAAAGTGAAGCCCACAATAATACTACACAAAGATAAGGAATAAATTCTGAGAGAGCTGCAGCAAACTGCTTCCCAGAGTCAAAATTAAGTTGATGCACATGTCCTGCTTGTTAGATTTGACAACAGCAGCAGAAAAGTTGGTGTGAGCTGATAACTGCATGGTTTCCTGCAGGGTGTGAGCTGATAGCTGCACGGAATATATCAGTGGTTTCAATTTACTTCTTAGTGAGCTATTGACAACACCAACTGGAGACAACTACTGCCACTCCTTGCATTTTGCTTCAAGGGTTTAAAAAAAACCTAGAAAATGAGCCACCCTTTCCTTGAGAAATAGAAGCTTTTTAGTAAGGCTGCAGAGCAGTTCAGGGAGGCTGCCCACAACTGTGCTGTATCTCGTCCACATAAGTGGGGAATTTTAGTGAATGCCAATTGTGTCAAAATGTCAGACTAATGGGTCTGAATCCTTCTAATGAATCTAAGCCTAAATCTCAAAGATTTTAATCCAGCATCTTTCATTCCATACATTTCTCTCTTTATTCCTTGGGCTTGCAGTAGTTTCACAAAAAGAAATGATCACAGGAAGACATTAGCAAGGTATGTGAAGGCTTCCGCAATGGTCCTTTCATAGAAGAGACAGACAATAGGTCCAGGATGGCTAGACCAGAAGAAGTGGCTCAAATTACAAAAGTCCTGTAGCAGCTGTGCAAAACAGCACTGTTTCATTTTGACTTCCATTTAGCCATTTCAAAGGGACAGTTTTGTTTCATTGTTTCATTTTTAAGCACTGTTCTATTTTATTTTGTCAAAACTGTTTAGCTGCTTTGATGTTGTGATGTTTTGCCCATAGGCTATAACGGGGAATCATGAAAATGCCTATAACTTTGTCATTTCTTGCCTGATTCAAATGAAAATTGCAAGTGACAGCATGCTGCCACTGCCAGTTGGGGCCAGTGGCAGCACTAGACTTCCTGGTGATCGGCACGGGCTGCACCAAGCACTGGTCCCAGCTGGCACCCTCAGCATGCTGTCATCCTGCATGCAGATCTGGGGTCCAGCTGGCAGTGGTAGTCTGCTGCCATCCCACGCACAGATCCAGGGACCCACACTGCAGCAAGCCTGGTTTCGAAACTTGAAACCTTTTGAAACGTTTCAAGTGCCCTCATTTTGTTTTGAAGCTATTTCAAAGTCTTTTGTTCTGTTTCAATTTCACTGTTTTGAGCTCGAAACTCATCAAAGCAGCTTCAAAACAAAGAACCTGTTGAAATTTAGCATAGCCCTAGTAGCAGGTGAACATCAAAACTAGGGAGAAAAGGTCAGTAGCGATAGATGAATTTTGATAGTGGGGGAGGAAGCCTGAGCTGTATACATGGAAGGCCAAAGTGAAAAGCAGAACTCAGGGGATGAAGAATTAGCTTATAATTGACATCAGATTATTTTGTAGAGAGTTCTCACTTATTAGGAAGCTGTTCCAAACTGCTCTCAGGTGATTCATGATTCATTGAGCAGAGCAGCTCAATATGCATTATCACTGAACTATTATCTGCCATTATGCAGCATTGTGGCAACCTTAAATGTCAGCTCAGAAAACAATGGCTGACATCACAATCTCTGAAAATATAATGTATGATGACAGGGTGCCTTAAAAGATAACAGTAATGGACAACAATGTAGAGTTCTAGTTAAATGATATCTACAAGTGACGCTGTAGTTCAACCGCAAGCTTGTAGACAAGATGCAGAAATCATCTGGGGGGGATTTTGGCCTGTGTTGTGCAGAAGTTCATAGTAAAAAGCCTAGGAAATAGCCAGGATACATCACAGGTCTCTACTCTGAAGAAACTTGCTGTCTTATCCAAGATACCCAAGAAAAGCTTGCTGTCCTGATGAATGTATGTTGACTGCCTTTCATCTCCTTCAGTCCCCCTTCACTGAAGATGTTTTATCAACCCTACTAATATAATGATTTATGTGTTGTCCTATGCCCTCTGCATCTAGACTGTGGGTCCAGGCTCACCCTACTATTCTGCATTCACAATGACAGTCAACATCACAAACACCTGATTTACACTGTATAAATGGAAACCTCTTTAAGACAGTTCCACAGGATAGATGCAAGTAAAAGGTGTTATTGCTAGGAAACATAAATCCTTAAGTGGTCAGTTATGTAATATAATGTGAAACCCATTGATTGTTAAAAGTAACCTGCCTTCTAGTTTGCTGTAAGGTGATTATGGGTTTGTTATGCAACATTGTGCTCACTGACACTCTTAGGTTGATTGCATGTCTCTTTTCACTTAGAACTGCCTTATAATGAAAGCACAGAGTGAGGCTGGGTTTTATTCCTGATGTGACTGACTGAGTGCATCTACATGTGTGTTTTACTATGGAGTAGACTAATTAGCTCCACAGTAAAGCCTCATCGTCTACATGTGAGCCGGTGTTAGGACACAGTAAACTAATTAACTCCACCATAAGACTGTACTGTCAGGGGGCACTACTATCCTATGGTGGAATAATTAACTGCACTGAAATGACCATGTAGACGCTGACTTGAGGGTATAAATTGCACTCAGTCAGCCCAGCCAGGCAGATGCCTGCTCCTCCCACCTCAAATTGATGCTGTCCCAGGCGCATGTGTAGATGTTGTGCCCAAGAACACTTTACTCTGGCTCAAACTGCTCTGGAGTTTACTGCTTCCTTAACTGCACATGTAGGTGCACCCACTGAACCTGAATATCATCTCACAACACTCTGAGATGAAAGTGTAGCACAGTGGCAGAGTGCCCATGATGTAGCTGTCAAGTCTATGTGTGACTAGGTGAATAAGGAACATGAATTAAGAACTCTGTTCCCTACTAAATAAGCACACTGTTAGTTCCTCTAGTCTATCTCATGACAGTCATTTTTTTTTCATGTATTAGAACAATTTAATTATTTGTGTAAGGAATTGAGTAGAAACCACTCCCAAAAAGGAGGAGTGAACTGGCTAAACAGGAAAAGAGAAAGTCTGCATTAGCTTTTACATGCTGCAGTGATAGGCACTGTGGAAAAACAACAGGTAAGGGAATTTCTAGGTTCATCTTGTCTACAGTGTATCCAGCATTGTTTTCTATGATGTAAATAATGCAGATAAACTCCACAAATTATTGAGGTCAATGACATGGGTAAATGAGTGAAATTACATAACCTGTACTATATGAAGTGTCAGATTATGTGATATAATGTTCTTTTTTGCCATTAAAATCTGTGATTCTGTCATAGCAGTACCTACTACCATTGACCAAGGTCTCTTCACTAGTTCTGAAATGACATTATATAATATGGGTCATTTGGGGACTAGAAAGGGAAAACTCAGGCATAAGTGACTCCCTCAAATAAGGAAACTTTTTAAGGTGCCTTTGGAGGGAAACAACAATATATCAGCTACTGAGACATATGAGGTAAACAGAATCAACAGTGTTTGGAATGAAGGAAGAATATAAATGAAGAGCACATCAAAACAAATGTCAAGATGAAAAGAGAAAAAATTGCAGGTCAAATGAAACTGTTTTGTCAGAGTGGCTGATTGAGACCCACTGCTTATCCAATTAGAAAATTGATGTGCACATCACTCACAGAAGTCAACCATGCCTGTCAAACTGAGGGATGCTGATGGGACACTTGGACTTCTTGGTCATTTGGGGTCAGATTGTGCCAAGTCAGGCCTACCTAAGGGTCAGCAGTGAAGGGTGACATCTCAAGAGGTGTCCAAGGTCATATTGCTCATCTCAGCAACTTTCTGAAGTTTCTAGTAAGCACAGATCCAGAATTGTGCCCCAGAAGGACCCAATCCTTTCCATTATGGCAGGCCAGGTCTTTCACATGAAGAAAGCAAATGAGTCAAAGAATCTGTAGCCAAGCCACCTGAGATATCATGTCACGGATAAGCATTTTGGGTCCAGTCAGTATCTGGAGAGGAAACATACCAAGAAAGCCCAATGTTACAGAGGAAGTTCCTCAGGGTGTGCAATGGCCCATCGCACCAAGGCAAGTCATTGGCTCTAGGTGTCCCTCCATGCAGCAGGCTGTTGTTGTGGATCCCTTCCTTAGGCACTTAGACACCGTGTGTTCAGTGTATAGGGGGAGTGGAGGCACTTTACACATTGTTCTGAATTTCTCTATGGGAAGCCCACAAATAAAAGTAAAGCACTGCAATGTTTAGAGTTGCAACGTCTAAGTCCTTTTTTTTTTTCAGGCTGCAGCCCAGAGACATCTGAGTATCTTACTGAGTCACTAATCAGTACTGATGTACATATTTAGATGTGTAAATAGCCTAGGTGAACTCACTTCTAATTGAATGTACATAGCTGCACTCAGTTGTGTGCAGCAACAACTTACAGGCATATAATCAGGAGTCAGGGTTTGAAAATCCTGAGTGTATCTTTTTTCTCCTTGTGTCTGTTTTCATAATGGCTGTGTGTATGAGAGTGGTATTATGAGTATAGTGCATTTATAACAATTAAATGGCTGGCTCCATTTGCATTGTACCCAGTTTGATTTAAAAGTTACAAATATACCTGGAAACACATAGGCCTCCTGCTCTATTCACAATATAAGAATGTGAATGTGATTTAGCACCTAATAAGGAAATTGAGGGGAAAACTGAAAAATGGAAATGAGAAAAGGCAGACTGGGACAAATTCATTACAAAATGTCTTTGAAATGTTAAGGAAGGTATAAGAAATTATCTTACAATGGAGAATCATAAAAAGATACTCTCATTAAGAAAACAATTACAAGTGGGAATAAATGTATATGTCAAACAGATGGGGATGTCAGCAAGAGCAATGTGGAGTGATATGTTGAAATGATTAAAAAAACTAGGGAAAGTAGGAAAAAACAAGAATAAAAAATATTTTAGTCTGCATCGGAGAATTAGCCATGCAGAACAATAAAGGACAGACAGAAGATTTTGGAGAGTTTACTGTGAAAGACTGATATTTGCATGAGGAGATACAAATTTCAGGGCTTTCAGAGTTTCTGAATCCACGTTTATGTATAAAAGCAGCCAAATTTTCAGAAATGCAGGACACCCACAATTCCTACTGAAGATAGACATTGCCTTACAGAAAAGGAATCCTAACATATCTAACTTCACAATATTGCCAACTCTAAGTACTTCAAAGTCATGAGTCCAGTCCCCAAAATGATGAGATTGATTTAGTAAACATGAACTTATGTACATATGTGTGTGTGCGTGCACATGCGTTTCGGGTTTTTGAGATGTTTATGGCTTCCCACAGTCTTTTTTAGCTTTTCTCAGCAACCACAGTGGTTGGACTATACTTTTTATTTTACCGAAAAAGAAGGAAAATTGAGATTCTTGTGAAATCACATGATTCCTAGATCTGAGGCTTTAAAAGAATCCAGCCTGAAATACTTACCTGTGGAAAAATAGCCCTGGTGTAGGATTGCACGTGTTCCAGCTCCCGAGCTGGAGAGCTGTGCAGGTAAGCTATCCAGCCATGGGAATAGAGAGTTGCAGCCTGGTCAGCCCTGCCCTTAGGGAGCCCATTACTGGTAGATAAATGGCTCATCTTTCCCATTATTTAACATCTGTGCCCATTTATTAATATAAATTTAGGAGGCTGCCCACAGAACACCAGTCTGGGCTCTAAGATCATAACTGTATAACATACAATACAAAATAAAGAATGGTTCCTGCTGGTTTAGTCCAGAGCTTTTTAAAGGTACAGTTCCCCATATCAAGATTAGATGATTTAAAGATTGTTTCTGGCCTTAACATTTCTAAACCCATTTAGTAACCATCTATAAATAGCTATCTCAAGTAGCTATCTCATCAAGTTTCATTGTCCAAATGTAATAGTGTCCAAGATGTATCAGATAAATGTAGAAAAGTGATTAGATATGAAAAGGCCTTTCAGTTTTAATAATTTCAGGTGAATGCTAACTGTTAGAAAGTCAATTTTCAATACGATTTTTTTCATCTTGGCAACTTCACTATGATCTCTGAAAACTACATTACCCTCTAAGACAATTCATTTAGATTTCTATTTTATTATCTGTTTATTCTTAATTTACCTTGGTATTTTAAATAACAACTTAGCTGCATCCATTTTGATCCCTCTTTTTAAATTGAACATAAGCTCATTAGCTGTCTTTTACCATAATGTTTATGCTGCGTGAAAGTCAGTGATGACTATTGACAACAAACTTTTTTACCCACCTAAGGAAAAAAAAAACCTATAGCCAAAAATCAGGCACTATAGTGAACGTTCCCCAGGCCCATATATACTTTTGAAGGTTGGTGTATTAACTCTTCTGAAAACTCACGTGTGTATTGAACTTGACACAGTATAGGAATGACTGTATGGCCAGTCAGTCAAAAGGTCGGTCCATTAAGTAACATTAGCTCTTCATGTGTTGCATTCTCTTTTTCCTTTTCTGTTTCACTGGTCCTCCCCTTTATATTCCTGCACAGTTTTGGCAATTGGTGCTTGACCCAATTATGTTGGTTTAATTGATGACTGCCTGAATTATGATGACACAACAGGTGCATTAATCAACATAACACATCTGACTCAGTTTAGCATATTAGTCATCTGGGAAATCTGTTAGCACATTATATCCACATGTTAATCTCCTTTGAACAGTCAGTTCACTTAAAGCCTCAGCCACCAAAATCCATTAATATTCTGTAGAAACCAGCTTCCTAATTTAAAGTGACTTAGCCTTTTATTCTTCACCAGGTGAAAGCCAAAATATACTTATAATTCATCTTCAGAGCATACTCATTGTAGTGGGGAGAAAGGGAGAGAGGAAGAGAATACACATCTCTTTCAATTGTTGTTTATAAATTTTGATTTCCAAAAAAATTTACTGAAAGCGTTCGAGCATGAAGAGCATGCTCATTCTTAATCTTCTCCAGGGATGATCTAGACAGTTAGACTTATCTAGATGAAACCAAGGCTGTAATGTTTCAACTTTTCCATGAAATCTCTTGCTATCTCCGTCTTACCTTATATACTAGATTCAAAACCAACAGCCTGAGTAAGGATGAGTGAAACAGCCCAGACTATATGAGTCAGGGCTAGAGTCAAAAAAAGACTTAGATACCTATAGGTTAGATGCTATGACGCCTACATTTGTGGCATCAGGCCACTGGAGTGGAAAACAAAGCCCAGAGCGGAGAACTTCAGTGCATGGATGGTTAGGCTTCTAGGAAGGGAGATCCAAAAACTTACAAGCTAAGGATTTGCCTGGAGCTAGCCAGTAGGGAACTCTAAACACTGGTGCATGTCTTAAATGCTCAGCTCTTATTCAGAGTTTATGTGCCTGGGTCAGGATGTCAAGCAAGTGCCTGTATCCACTTGGGATTAAGTACCCAGAGTCCTCCTTTAGGGCAAAGCTCACTGATTTGCTTTCAAGGGTGGCTGGAAAAGGAAGGAGAGGAGTAAATATTGGTAACTCTCATCTGGCCTATAGCCTGGGGAATAGGGGCATTTTCCTAAAAGGTGGGAGGTGTGTGCTATAATCCCCTCAGACTGAGAAAAGAATTGAACGCGGGTATCCCTGTGCTCTCACCACTAGGCCAGAGTTACTCACCCTGGGAGCTACACCTGATCCTCCTCTGAAGCTGGAGAGCAGGAAGGAGAGCGTGGGTGATGAGCACCCCAGAGCAACACACCAAAGTCCCACTGGTGCTGAGCGACCCACCAAAGCCTGGCCCCCAGCCCAGCCCGGTGTTACCTAGACCCGCCTCAGGGAGAAGTGGGCAGGGCTTCAGCGGAGAAGCCCCAAAGAGCCGCAAAACTGTGCTAGTGAGCCGCATGAGGCTTGTGAGCCATGGTTTGGCCACCACTGCACTACAGTTTTAAATAAAAGTGGGCACCAGCAGCACATCACAGCCACTACTGCGTCTGTGCTTTAAAAAGAAAGCAGGTGCAGCTGTATTTTGTGAGGAGCATGGTATGTTAAGCATTCTCAGAGCATACCCAGTGGACCATGTACTTTAGGGGCCATAGGTTCCTCTCCTCCTAGTATCTTGTTCCTGGTAGCTATAGGCTAGGTGGCTACAGGTTAAGACAGAAGCATTTCTGGACCTACATGAGAGCAGGGCTGTAGGTGGCTTAGAGAACATGCAGAAGGGTCAAGGTGATACCAAGTGAGTTTTACTTCCTCCAGGGTTTGAGGGCAACTAAGTGGCATATTTAGACAGCAGTTTTGGACTTAGGCACCTTCAGTCCAACTAAGTCCTGCTTTAAGCATGTGAGGGCTGGTCTATGCTCTGACAGTGGTGGGTTTTAAGGAGAAGACTGAACATGTTCTGCCCGTGTTCTGCCCACGTGAGTACACTGACATAGCACAGAACTGGAAGCCAACTTCTCATCTCCAGCACCAGCTCTCAGACCTGCACGTGCTCAAAAAAATGCAGTAGGGAGGAGCCCCGAGCAACCTCACTGGTAAACTTCCAGTTCACCACTCAGCAAGGAGTGCAATCCTACCCCCCCAACCCTCAAAACCTACTAAGCCGGGTTTTTTTCCAGCTAGCTCTAGTTCTTTTTTGTCTCTTCCATGAACAGCATTAGAGGTCTGATTTTTTTTTCTAACTTTTTTGCAGTTTCTACAGATCCCTGTGCAAATTATTTAGTTGTCATTTAGATACGTAAGTGCGCACTGCCAAGATCTGATTTGCATTGTTAATCAAGATAACTACACATGCAGATGAGGGACAGAACTTGCTTGTTCCCCTACAGGCAACACAAAATCTCTGCACTACTTATATGCTTAATTAGCTCATAATTCTGGTGCTGTCCCTCTTCAGAGGAATACATTTCCCATCAGGTGCCATGTTAGCAAACAGTATCATGATACAAAGCATTGATACTAGTGTGACTTTAGCTGAGCATCAGTGATAAAAACTGTCCTCCATCCTGGCACTATTGGTGCTGGTTCTTTGTTTCACTTTGACCCAGCTGTATAGGAAGGTTATTCAGAAGCTAAAGTGTGTGGGGGGGGGGGGGAGGGGGGGGTATGCTGGCCTCTGTAGAGGAGGGCATGAGTGAGGGGAGGGGCAGTCCTGCCTGCACCAGTTCCCTGCTCAGCGGTGGTAGTATTCCTCTGGTGCAGGCTCCCTGAGACCATCTCCTAGAGCCCCTCCTTCCGCTCCTCCACCAGATATGCTACTGGATAGAGGGCTGTGCCTGATGTAACAAAGACCCTTTCCCCACTAAGTTTCTCCAATACACTGCTGCATATGGGGTTCCTATGGCTGGGCAGTCATGCCATGGCAAAGACTACCCAGGGGAAGCAATTCTGCTGCTCCTTGCAAATTGGCACCCAGGACTAGTGCCCCACTCATCCCCTCTAGTTACAGTACTTCTTTGACCTCAAAATGGCTTCTTTTTAGTATAGTTGAATGACCATGTGATAGTTTCATGAAAGGCTCTGTGTAGACATCAAGCATTCTGAATCAGACGGAAAGAAGATTGGCTTTGGGCCTTTTAAATGGCTCTCTCTCTGGAGAAAGACTTCTGTGAGTCAGTGCTGAAGAAGAGTGGCCCTGCGGGGGGGTCCCCATATATACATGCCATGCCTACACATATTTCAGCACATCTCTATTGGCTAGAAATGAGTAATTCTTGCATGGACGGCACAATGGAATACTGTAACATTTCACAGCAGTAAGCAGACTGATCCTTTGTTCCTATGCTCCTTATCCTAAATACATATAATGATTGGAGCCCCTAAATGGATAAATTGACAATTATAGGCCCTGTCTAAAGCAGCTTATGCCAGTTTTTTTTTAAATAAGTAATTTGACTGTTTCATTCTGTATATCATGTTTGAATTTATTCTGAAGGAGGTATTTGAAAGAAGAGAAATAATTTTGTATTCTATAAAAAGAAGAAACTTTTCATTCTTCTCACTGGGGCTACATATGCCAATTTATCAGTCTGGATAACTCCCTAGACATCTTATTCGGCTGTACTATTCCTCCTATGAAATCTTGAAAATGGCATAAAAATGTTAGCTCAGTGTACTTTATACTAATAAAAGAGCTCTGTTCATGTCTTCATGTCTTATGTCTAGTGAACCAGGAAGGATTAAGAAATGTCTGCATGGCAACATTTCTGCACTTGAGTAAGCATAATCAAACCCACTGTTGTAAAATTTAATGGCTTCCTCACTCAGTAAGACAAAGCTCATGTTTGCAGACCTTGATGATAAGTGCATACCAAGAAATGCTGACAATGTAAGTGGTCTAATAAGTTATATTAGAATCTTAATGGTTTTAACTCCCACGGTGCTTCATGGCTAAAAACCTAATGGGAGTTTTTACAAACCTTCTCATTAGTGTATTTGTCAGACTAGTTACTTTAAGAAGTTTTCTTTCCTCTCCTTGCTAAACTGCAAATAGGGATGTTTTCATGTCCGCACTCTGGGCCTCATCTGCAAAAGAATTTAGGCACCTCAGACCCACCTAACATCTGTGTTCACCAGACCCACTGTGATCACCAAAGTATGAAACCAGCTATGATCCCATTCACTTGGGTCATGGTCACGTTTCCCTGCATAGCAGGCCATCTTTTACTGTATGTAGTCCTCCATCAAAGGACCAATGCGTCACAAACTGGTCCACCTCCTTCTCCTGGGTAAACTGTCCAAACTTAAAAATAAGAAAAAAGCTACATCCTGACTGGGAACCTGAAGTGCTAGGCTAGGAACAGACATTCAAAAAGCCTTATCTTGAATTGATTCAATTTTTGCAGGTTAGTCTACTATGAAACTATGAAATCGATTTTGTAACCAGACAGACATCCCACAAAAGCAGGCACATGCCTGCAGTGGCTCAGGCCAGAAGCTGGGGGGTGCTAGAGCAGCCCTCTCTTCCTTCCATAGTGCTGAGCTGAGACGGGGCATGGCCAGGCTCATGCAGGATGCGAATGTTTATCACGCAATTAAGAAAACAACAGTGGGGCGTTACCAGCTACCTGTTGGTTCTGCCTGTTGATTCAGCACAGACCGTAACCAGAATGCAGTCTGCTAGCTAATACACAGACACCTCTCCAAAGGGCAAAGGGGAGGGGGGAATTCCTGCTTAACAGGGAGTGGTGAGGAAGAGGTGGGGAGTATCCCGCAGTCTGTGCCAGAGCTGCAGCCAGGGAGCAGAGGAGAGGGGCCAGCCCTACTGTGGAACAGAGAGCCCCACCCAGCCCAGAGAACATGCTGGGGTGTCTGGTTTATCTTAAACCAGCAAGGAGTCTGGGATAGACATTGCATAAGCCAGTTTGACACAAAACAGTTAATCTGATACTACATTCAACCAGGCTTATCTCAAAGCACTCTGAGCCATTTTCAAACTGGCTTATGTGCACTGAACATGTGTTCTGTTACAGATTTAATTCAGTTTCTGATCACTTAAACTGGGATATGTGTAATGTCTGTCCCTAGCCCTGAAGGACATCATTAGAGCCAGTGTCTGTGAGTCACCTTTTGCCTGTAAGCCAGTTCCTATGGCTCTTCAGTATCTCCATTTTAGTCTGAGCAGGACTAAAGAGGTGGGAGATGTAGGTTTGAACCTACTCTGGCTGAAAAGGGCATAGCACCAGGTTCTCTTATATCCTGGACCAGTGAGCTAACCACTGAGCTTTTACTTAAACAGTGACTATGCTTTGGTTTGTTTTTTTCTTTTTTAAGAGAACACAATGCTCTCCGTGTGTTAGCAGGGCTCTGAGCAGACCTACTGGCTCATGAGACTTTGGCAGGTCTGCAGGGAGGTGGTCACTTTGGGGTGCTAAAAATAGCCTGGTCAGGGTGTGGGGGAGTAGAAACAGCACAGCCCTGGGCCTGGGGCTGGGATTTCCCAGCTCCAGGACTGTGCTGTGAATGTGCAAAGGCATTTGCTAGATCAGGTTAACCCTTTGTAGATTGGGTTAACCCTTTATAAATCTAAAGTTAGTTCACTTCCTGAGCTGAACTAACTTAAACTAGGCACACTATTTTTGGGGTGATTTAAGTCCTGTGAATTCCTGAACACCCAGGACCTTGGTTAGGTCAATCTAAATGTAATGCTTGTACATACTCTTAAGTACTTCTGTGGATCTACACCTGAGACTTACAAGCATGTTGTCTGTGAAAAAAGTACATAAGACCTGCAGTATCCCTTAATGTAAAGAAGCATAAGGAAATAGCAGTCATCACCAGGGATCTGGGTTTTCTGTTCACCACAGAAAAGCACAGCAAAACCCAATTTTCTCTTTTTAAGGAGGAAAAAAATGGGAAATGATGGGTTTCCCCTTGCAGGCTGGCACAGCTCAGCCCATGGGGAAGAGGGAGCCAGGCTCCATGCTTCACTCCACTGCAGTAGCCACTGCCTCCCACGGGTGGCAGCTGGGGCTGAGCCACTGCTGGGGAGGCAGAGGTCTGTGGACCCAGGTCCCTGGCCCCATACCCCTGGCAACTGGGGGCCTCCTTCAGTAGAACTGGTGGGGGTGAGGAGCTATGGGTCAGGAATATGGGGCACTGGCAGCCAGGAGACTGTGGGCCGGGAGTGAGAGGCACAGGCAGGGCCAGAGGGCTGTGGGTCAGGAGTTAGGAGCACTAGCAGAGCCCAGGGGGCTGTGGGTGAGGAGTGAGGGGCATTGGAAAGGTCAGGGTGCTGTGGGTCAGGAGTGAGGGGCACTGGCAGAGACAGGTGCCTGTGTTTTAAGTGTGAGGGGCACCAGCAGAGCTGGGGGGAGCTGTAGGTTGAGAGTGAAGGGTAGCAGCAGGGCCCAGTGGGCTGTGAGTCAGGACTGGAGGGACTATATGTTGGGAGTGAGGGGCAATGGCATGGGCAGGGCTGCTCAGCACCACAAAGCAGTGGTGGAGGACAGCTGCAGCTGGACCTGCTTCCTGGTGAGCGAAGGTGGCAGGGGGAGCTCTGATTTTCCATGATAAAAACCTAACTTTGGCCAATCAAACATCAAAAAGTATAGGAATTTAGAATGTATTTTATAATAGTGACTGAAGCACTGGTAGGCTTCCAAATTTCTTTACAATTGTAAATACAGCAATAAAACATTGTGTTCAACTGGAATATGCACGCGCGCACACACACACACACACACATACACACACATACATCTATATAGGTGGCACTTCATTTTAATCACAGAAGAATGAAGATTTTGAGGTTTTAATCAGAGAAATTTTGATTTTTAAGCAGAGAAAACCAGGATTCCTGTCATCACACAGATAATCTCAACAGCAAACACTGCCAAAAACACTAATCCAGCAATACAGAGAGCAGTTAAGCATGTCATAAGCCTCTGAAGGGGACGTCATTCCCCAAATATTCTCAGTCTGCACTTATCCAAGTGGAGGAATAGCTCCACAAGGAACTATATACACATGCTAAGAAAGATAGATTACAGTAAGAAATGAAAAGCCATCCATGACCAGTGTTGGCAAGAACTGCTGCTCTCTCTAAGCCAGTGTTAAGCCCACCATCTAACCTGCTGAAATGCACTGCTGTGCAAAAAGCCGGCACCAAGCTGCACTCTAGTGCTACTGGGGGAAGTTACTCCTTTTGACCCAAGCAGCTATTTCTAAAAGTTGCAGGCTGCTCCAGTTAGGAGGAGAAACTGATGATGGTGTCACCTTCTCTGGTAAAATTCTGTGTATTTACAAAATTGTCCTGTTTTCTTATACATAGCAAGAATCAAGTGGTAGAAAGCAATTTCTCTGCTTAGCACTTCAAGCCTCTTTCAACCAGCACTCTAAACCAAATGTTCTCTCTTTTCTAACTTGCACAAATCATTCTTCTGTGACTGTTTTCTGATTGCCTTTCTGAGTGCTGTCTCTGTTCTGCCCACACACATGCATGAAACAACACACACGCAAATCTTCTCCTCTCTGTTCACTGGAAATCCTGAGAGGATGTGTCTGGGTCCTGGGTACAGACTTGTGCCCATAGAGACCATCCCATAGTTCAAGTACCTTCATCAAAGACTACTCTCAGCTATCTTTTATGAAAGATGCTCAATGCTGTCTGTGAGGTTTAAATCAATCTATGACACAGGCAAATCCACAAACTGGTGCTGAGGCCAAGTAATTGAAACAAATGGTGAGGAGGTGTGCAGGGGGAAGGAGTGGGAAAAGTATCCCCTCTGACTGCATACACTCCATGAAATGGCTGGTGAAACATTCGGTAAGAAATAGTGCAGTCTAGCTGATGGCTAGAAAATGTTATTTAGAGGTTTGTTTTGGGGAGCTGGCTTGTAGGTAAAGTTGATGCACATTAGAACAACAGCAAGGGTCCAGGGCAACAGCAAGGGTTAATTGATTTCTAAAAGTCTGTTTGTGACAAAGTTTCCTTCCAGGCCACTATGTCTGACGCAGGCAAGTAGCAGCAGACACAGGCTGGGAAATTGAAGACATGTACCACGTTGTTGCATAACACGAGATTAGGGACTCTACCACATTGGCCCAGTTACAATGCCCAGCTGCAGAGCGCTTGGGATTTCTGGCTTTGGCAGATGGACCAAATTAGGAGGGCACCGGAAAGAAACAAATTAGGATGTGTGCATGTGATGGGTTTGTGAGACAAAAAAATATGCTGACAGGACAGAATGTGGACAGTATGATGACTACAGGGAGAACATTTAACGATGCCAAAAATGAAGAGTCATCAGGAGAGGGAGAAGGATACAAAAGAAGGATTTCAAAGGGTCCCTGAGAGGGGAAACTGAGGCCACCATGGACGGAGGGCACACCAGCAACCTGCCTCACCCATCCCACTGGAGTGGGGTAGGGGGTCCCGGCCTCCAATCTCCCAGCTGCTGACATCTGCCATTCAAGAGAGAACCTCAGGGTCAAGCTCACATAGTGGCCAGATGTACCTTCACTCTGTGAACCCTGGGACCAGTAGATATAGAAATGTTTGCATTATTCTTATCTGCTATCACTGTGTATCAATAAAATTTGCCTATTATTAAATGGAGAGGTCATGGTCAGTCTGAGGGTTTGGATCCACCTGGAAAAAGGTATCTGGGTTATAAATCCAGTGCCAACACTAGTGGCTGACACAGCAGAACTGTTCTATTGTCAGTAGACCTCTGGAGACCCATGGAGGTTTGTGTTAGATTTGCTCCTTAATACAGAGATAACAAGAGCTGTAAGTGGCCCCCAGGACCCTTTGAAAGGGTCCTGAAATGGCTGAACAGATCTTTGGAATAGATCTTCAGTGATGGATTTTTTTGCTAGCGATGTGGCTAATGAAGCAGTAAGTATTTGGAGGGATTAAGAAAACAATCTTCACATGCTGAAGGGATTTATCTTCAAACTTATTGTGTCAGAAGTGCATTCATTTTGCTTATGATTCTATAATTCAACAATCTCAAACTCCATCAGACTCATAAAAAGAATGAATAATGGCTCTAAAAAATGGCAACATGGTGAAACGGCATAAGAGTTACATTGTTTGGGCCCTCTAAAAAGCAAAGTACTTTTATCTGGGGATCTAAATATGAACAAAAATCCAACTTTTAGTGTATTCAGGTCTGATAAATTTGACCTAAGAAATGTGACAGTTTGGATTGTAAATTCTACACATAAAAATGCTGCTTCTTATGTATTTTGATATACATGTCAGTTATTCCTTTACCTAGAAAGAAAATTAAAACAGGAGAAAGGATACACGACTACCAAGTGTACAAGTAACCAATCCATGCCAGTTTATTTTTCCTGGGGAAAGTAGCTTCTAAAAATAATCTTCATCAGTTAAAAAGCACAGCCCTGGAATAGGACATCATTGTGCCATACAAACATAAAACAAATAAGCAACCCCTGCCTCCAAAGAGTTTACAATTTGTGCATTAAACAAACAAAAAAACAAAAAACAGCTGGATGCAGATAGAGCTGAGTATAAGAAAGCCATGTCACAAGAGTCAAAGACCTGAAAACAAGGCTCATGGAAGATGTTCATTTGAAGGTGCAGTGGGATCTATTCTGCCATCCCAATAGTCAAGTCTCCTGCCACACCACATGTCTGTGGCAGGAGGTGCAATAGTGGGATCAGGGATTACATCCCAAATGCACCATATTGCTGGGATCTTGGGGCTTCCTATGATCAAGTTGGAAGTTCAACAATCAGCTGATCATCAGCAGGCTCCAGAGCTGGACTTAGGGGTGAGTGAGGTGCACGACCACCCAAGCTGCCCTGGTGTGGTGTAGATCTGCAGGCAGAGGTGGGGGTGGGGCAGCAAGGTGCAGCTCTGGTATTACTATTCAGGCGGTTAAGGGAGATGATTGTTAACACCTGTGAAGTAAAGAACAGTGGGCCAATAAATAAGACATTAGCTGCTTGAATAGTAATACACACCAGAGCTGCACCAGCCAGGGAGGGGAGTGGCTGCTTGGTGGTGGTGGTGGTGGTAGTGGCAGAAGCAGGGCCAGAGCCAGAGCCAGGATACTCATTTTAATTTTCATTGGCCATGCCCCTTGCAAGTGTGTGCAAGCATGTGAAGGGATGTATGAGGGTATGTAAGCATGTGCAAGTGTGTGCCAGTGTATGCCAGCATGTGCCATCATGTACCAGTGTGTGCAAGTATGTGCCAGGGTGTGCTGGGATGGTTGTTTTAATTTTTCACTGGCTGTGAAACTTGAAAGGAAACAAAATATCACAAATATCTAGAAGAGGATGTCAGGGGTGGAGAACAGGAAATAAAAAGGTCAATTAATCTAATCCTGCTTTATGGCTCAATCTAACTCCCAAAATTTGAGATCTGCTAGTAACCAAGGGTCCATCAAAAGTAAAGGATGGGGGTTTTCCTTTGGATGAGATTTGCCATTTTTCTATGACATTTTTATACAGAAATCTTGAAAACGGATAAGTTCTGAAGCAGCGCTAGCTTCTTTACTCGGGGTCTACTGGCAGCATTTTTTGTTTCTGCTATAAATCAAAGGATTTTTCATCTGTGCCAGATGAGAGAAAGCTCAGGCTGTCAGCAATCTTCTCCAGTGCTGGTTGCAGCCCGCACCCAGCTCTGGTCCTAGGTGGGACAAGCAGCCTGAGCCTCCTTTCATCGGGGCACCAATCCGGGGGCTTGCAACCCCAGGAGCGATGCCAGACTGTGCCTGACTCCTCCCAGGGGTGCAAGCCCCCGGATCTGTGTCAGATGAAAGGAGGCTCAGGCTGCCACTTGGGGCCAGCACTGGATCAGCCCACACCCAGTGCCAGGGAAGATTGCTCCTACCACTGATCCCAGGTGGTAGCGGCAGCCTCCTGTTATCCAGCACACAGATCCAGGGACTTGCACCCCCAGGAAGAGTCTGGCACAGCCCCACAGCCCTCCCAGGAATGCGAGCCCCCAGATCTGCGTGCTGCATGACAGGAGACTGCCACTGCCACCCGGGACCGGCTTCAAAACATTTCAAAACTTTTGAAACATTTTGAGTGCCTTTGTTTCATTTTGAAGCTGTTTCAAAGCCTTTTGTTTCATTTTAATTTCACTGTTTTGAGCTCAAAACGCATTGGAACAGCTTCGAAACGAAACACCTGGCAAAACTTCACACAGCCCAACTGGCTATCTCCAAAGCCTATGTCCAATGGACTGCAGTGCTGCTAAAGAAGTTCTACAATTTATTTACAACAGTGAATTTCATGACAACTTCCCAAACACATGGATAGCACTCAGGATCCTATTAACCATACCTGTAATGGTGATGAGTAGTAAACAGAGCTTCTCGAAGTTGAAGGTCATAAAAACATATCTGCAATCAACTGTGAGAGACACCAGGCTATCTTTGCTGGCCATCCTGTCTATTGAGAATGCTGCGGCTCAAAATATAGACCTGTCACAAGCAATATCAGAGTTTGCAACAGCAAAGGCAAGCCGAGTCGTCATCTGAGTGTTGGAATCTCAGTGAAAAGTTTTGTATTTGTTATTGTTACTTTTTATTCTAGTGTTTAGTTTAATGGTTAGTTTATTTGTTACTGAAGTACAATGTTATTTTTCTGACATAGTTTATTATTTTAATCACATTTAATTTAAATTTAATTTAATGTCATTTTCTCTTTTGTATTTTTTTACATAAATTATAAAAAAAAAAAAACTTTTGAAATTACAGCTTTATTTCTGAATTGGGGAGGGAGCCAGCAAAATAAAAATTTGTTCACGGTACCATTTTTGCTAAGGCCAGCTCTGGCTAGCTCCAGGGATCCACAGGACTGGTTCAAATCCCTGTGTTGTCCTCAGAGCCAGATGATGATCAGCTGATCATCAACCAATTAGGACTGCCCCAAGGCTCAAGTCCTGTGGCAGTCTTGATTTGCCAATGATGAGATGATTGGCACTACCCTGGGAGTAATACCAATCAGGTGATTGTCAGCAGGACGAGCCCTTGGTTCTAGCCCTGGAGTGGCCCTGATAAGCTGATCCTGGCCAGGAGAGGGACCACCCTGATGTTCCAGTCCTGGGGTGGTCTCAATCCTGCCCAGGATCAGTTGATTGGGACTGCTCTGGGCCTTGAACCCCAGGGCTGTCCTTATCAGCTGATCTAATCACAGGGAATGCCCTGGGGCTCAAATCCTGGTTCAGTTCCTTCCAGCCCATGATAGACTGGGACTGCCCCAGGGCTGGATCCCTGGCACTGTCTCAATCTTGTCCAAGATCAGATGATCAGGACCACTCCAGGGTTTGAACCCCTGGGCTGTCCTTGCCATGGGTTCAGTTTAAGGTGTAGTGGAAACTGGCCACAAAGTTATGACACATATTTTGTGTCATAACTTTGTAGATGGTTTCTTGTTTTATTGCACCATTAATCCCTCAACTGAATGGCTAATTTACATGTTAACTGCTTAATAACATTTTAAGTATATTGTCTGTCTGGGGCTGAAGGCGCCTATTGGGTCATCAAGTCGAGTCCCCTGTTATCAAGTTCAACTACATATTATTCCTTTTATTATAAGCTGGGTAAAAGGTAGGCAGGGGGTTCAGCACATCAGTGGCTAAACCACTGTCAAGTTTTCTGTAGGCACAATGGCAAAGGACAGCTTTGAGGAGAATTTCAAAGGACGAAAATGAGTTGGCTTTACAGAGCGCTTCTGCATGTACATTGAGGCTACTTCGACATGCTGTAATTACAACGTGTTGGAGAAGACCTGATTAATTGAGTCTGCTGGAGTGTGGTAATTACTTCACTCCAGCTAACTCCAGCATCATCTGTATCAGTGTCATAAGCAGCACTAGAAACTATTCATAGATTGTAAGGCTGAGAGGGACCTCGGAAGAGGTCCAGCCCCCTGCACCAAGTAGGAAAGATAACTGGGGGTCAGGTGACCCCAGCAAAGTGACTGTCTAGTCTCCTTTTGAAGATTTCCAGGGTATCACTTCTGGAGGGAGTTTATTCTACATTCTGGACACCCTGACTGTGAAGAAGTTTTTCCTAATGTTGAGCCTGAATCAATCTTCAAGGAGTCTAAGGCCATTATGGTTTTTCCCTCAGGTGCCCTGGTGAACAGTTGCTCACCAAAACTTTGATGTGCTCCCCTAGAAGGAAGTACCAAGGTTTGAACCAGAGACCCCTTGATATGCATTTGAATACACTACCTCTGAGCTATGCTGGCTTGTGTGAAGCATGCCTGCTTGACCCACCTCTCCCTCTTGCAGTACCAGTCCAGGGCCAGAGTGTGCTACTACCATGCTTGCGGCAGTGGAAGAGTGCGCAGCGGGTGCGCTGGGTGGAGTATGTGGCAGGAAGCCACCTTTGTTTCTCCCCAAAATCTCTGCTCTGTGACCATTTGATTAGGATGGGCCCAGCAGAGGAGACACACCTTTACCTTATCTCTTTAGGTAACTTGAGCTGGCTACATTCCTGAGGGAGAGGGGAAACCTGCGCCCTCTGCTGACATACTGGTATCACCTACCTGGGTGAGGGGCTTCTGCCTGGTGGGCTGGAGTCTTCCCGGTAACTAGTGATGTATTTCAAATTGGTTGGCTGACAGCCAACAGGTGCTGGCCTCCATTGGACCAGGTGAACGAGGTCACAGGGGCTTTATAAGTTAAGACTGCTCAGGAGGAGGGGGCAGCAACCATGCAGGGGACTCAGACTTAGAGAGGAGCTTTACCATCTGAAACTGGCTCTCCCCCCCATAACTCATGAACTAGGAACGGCCTGCCTCCAGAGGGAATCTCCAACAGCCTCTGGATGATACTTGTGAGTAAGCTACTCGAGATCTGGTTAGATATCTAGCTGGCAGTAACTCAGATACGTGATCAAAAGGCTACTTCAGCCAGACTGTTTTGCTCTATGCAATTTCTATGATATTGCTCTATCTTGCACCCTATTTGCACCCTACTCCCTGTAATCAATAAAGTTCTCCTTTGTGACTGGTGTAGGAGACTTATTTGAGGGGTGGGTCTAAATTATGCCTAAGAGGCCCCTTAGGTCTGTGGACTAAGAGAGGCTTTCGTTTTTGGCCCCTGACTTGGGGAAGTGCCCCAAGTGCTTGTACTGGGTCGAGTACCCATTGGACTATTAGGCCTGTGTTTACCCGAGGACACAGAGCTTAAGAGGGTCCCCCCTCGGGGTGCTGGCAGCTCACGTTACCCCCAGACTTTGCGGTGGGGCTCGAAAGGGGGTCTGCTAGAGCATAGGTGCCCCTGGAGAGACACACGGAGTCTGGAAGGCGGATGGGTGTAGTGAGGTGGAAGACTCAACGCAGGACGTCCCCCTACTGGCCCACCGCAAGTTACTGCAGCAGCAGTGGTGCTGGAGCTGCTGTTGCTGACCCAGTCTGGGGGGTGGCTAAACCCCATTAGCCCCGGCCTTCTGCCGCCTATGATCAGCATCCCTGTGTTGAAAAATGGCGGCAAGGGTACTTCTAATAAAGCTCATTTGATGAGCTTTAGTTAAACCACCTCCGTCCCCAGTCCTCGACATGTGAATCAGCTTCCCCATCCTGGACAACAAAAAAATTTCAGCATGGGGACACTGATGCACATGCTGCTGCAGGCGCTTTAATTAGAGCAGCTCACAGAGAAGCTTTAATTAAAGCACACACCCCCTCTCCCTCCCCAGCTCCTGGAGCAGGTGTATAAACACTCCCAGATATTTACAGGGAGTTCCTCCTAAGCACGAGGGGAAGCATGGGAGAAAGTAATGAAGTGATCATCTGAAAATTTTAAACTGAGTGATGGAGGCTGACATGATGGGCTGACTAGAGATTAGAGTCAACTTCACAATCCTGAATGAAAGATGACAGGCAGAGTTGAGACAGGCAGAATATGACCTTCATAATGAAGACAAGTAGCTTAGGTTTGATGCAATAGAGAAGTGTGAACCACTGAAGGTATGAAAAGGAAAGGTAACATGGCCAAAGTGACAGCTTAGAAAAATGATGGTTATAGCAGTGTTATGAATGGATATAAGCAGGTCAAGAGAACAGGATGCTGGAGTAATTGAGAAGTCAGAAGATGAATGCCTGGACAAGAAGTTTAGCATGAATGATTATAACCAGCAACACACATAAGCATTGTAACAGCATGTACATCAAAACTAACTGTTTTAAGACATATCAACTGTCAGAGATATGATCTTTTCCCATGTAGAATTTCAGTGAATATTGAATTCACATATACATCTATAGAAAATTATTAATATGGTTTATGAGTGCTAGGCATCCTTAAAGAAAAATAGCTATTCAGGCACCTTTGCAGAAATCTATGTCACAACATAGATTCTATCATAAATTCTTTGAAATATGGACTTTCTTTTTATCCTGTATTGTATGGCACCTACCACATAGATTTCCAGTCCATGACCCAAACTAGCAAGTGCTACTGAAATGCAAAAAGTTACAATGACAACAGCAGCAGCAACAGTTCCCTTTCTACTACTTCCTTCTCCAGTTTAGCTCTCCAAGGACACATGTTAAGAAAGCATGTGACCACATGTTTAACACATGCCTAAATGCTAAATTAATGGAATTTAAACAGATCATCAGAAGTCGCAGCAACTTAAAGCAATATAACTACCTAAGCGATTTTTCTGAATCATAGCTCCAAACCTGAACAAAGCTCAGTGGCAACTCACTCAAAATTAGAGCATGTCAACATTTTTTGTTGAAATGCATATTCAGGGGGAAAATAGTGTATTTCATGAAAATGTTCAAAAACAATATCTGTTGACAAAAGGCCCTTACCTGTCAAGAATTCATTCATCAGAACATGATAGAATGAAATCTAAGTTTCAGAAAAAAATTGTCATTTATCAAAAATGGGTAAAAATGTCACTTAGCAAACATTGTTTTGCTGGAGGAAAAAAATATTTTTTCAACTACAGCAAAAAACAAAACAAAACACTGTATTCAATTCTTGGCTGACATTATTCTGTACACAACCTATTTTCCCCTCAGAACCCACCAGTCTCTATCCTTCTTCAGATTTGCCACAAGATGGGGAAGAAGAAGAACAATTCTTACATTTCTCTTACCTTAAATCCAGGGCACTTTGTGGGAGAACTTATGACCAGAGCAGTAGGTGATTTTGATGGGGTTTCACACAATAGTGATTGGTAGCCTTATGAATCCTTAGCACTGGCTCTAGGACAGCCCAAAGGCCCTCTCAATGCATCCAGCATTTAGCACCTAAATACAAAAGTGGCATTCAAAAATGGTACATTTCTGAGAACCTGAACTGCCCTTTTAATGTATGAGAATGAACTGGGAGGCAGAAAGGAATATAAGCTGCCCACCCCATGTAATGACCTGGACTATCTTATCATTTGCTACTAGTGAGGAACCAAGTTCAAGGTCAGACTCTTGTGTCTGAGCTGGCCATCTGCAGCGTGTGTTGCTGAAATCTCTTCCCATCCATTTGCTGTATTTAGCCCAGGAAAAGAGAAGCCAAAGTGCATTAGAAAATGAAAAAAAAAAGTTTTGGGTTAAATTCTGTGCTAGTGTAAAAGGGCAAAAATGCATTAATTTCAAATGCTTCTAGTGTTAACAAGTTTCTATACAAATCCGTTTCTGATAATCACTACGGCCCTTTTGCTGGACTGGGCATGTCATCAGGCGTCCAAATCCAGACACCCAAAGAAAGTTTTATTTTTCCAGCTCAGTCAAGGTGTACATTCAAGAGGAGGGCAGAGAAAGCTCTTCAAGGATGTTCAGAAAGCCATCTTGAAAAAAATGCAACATTGACATCCACTTATGGAAGCCTATGGACCGCCTCAAATGAAGGAAGAGTCTGCTGCAAGGATCTCAGTACTTTGAAACCTTATGATAGCAACAGTAGATGGAAAAGCAGGAGCTGCAGAAACAGTGTGTTGAAGACTGAAACAAGAATCCAGTACCACCCACCCCACATGGAAAAGTGCCCGAGTTGCAACAGTCTGTTGATCCTGGATCGGCCTCATCAGACATCTTCAGACTCACAAATAAAACAATCATGGAAGACAATCATTCTTGACTGCCAGGGATTGTAGAAGAGGAATGGCTCCTGAAAGATGATATTTCTGTTGAGCTACAAAGTTGGTAGTGGTCAAGAATAGAAAGCATTATGGGCACCCACACACGCAAAGCCTCCTAGCTAGAGGCACAGTCTCTAGACAGAGGGGAATAGAAGGCTGCTCCATTGCTCCCTTGCCCCCCAGGGAAGCTGATTAGTGAGCCAGACAGGTTCAGTGAGAGCCTTGTAAGCCTTCCAGAAGCACCTGCATCCTGGGATCTGGGAGTACTGCTGTCTAATACTCTGGGATCCCAGGCTACAAGTGGGCTCTGTAGTGTTCCCAGTCTGCCTGCAGCTGAGCATGCCAGAGAACCACTGCCAGATGCTTCAGGATCCCAGGGTGCAGGCAGATTCAACAGTGTTCACAGCCCACCTGCAGTGCGGTGTCAGAGTGCCACTGACTTTCATTCCTGGATCCCAGATGTGTCCCTGAGAAAGGCCAAGTCCCAGCTGAATGGCCTGCTCCTGAGATTATCATCTGGTTACCTCAGTTCTCTGCAAGGGGCAGGGGACATTCCCCTTGCACACAACCAGGTTCACTGTGACTCACTGGTCCCTGACAGGTAGCAGTAGCCAGGGCTGCAAGCATAGTTCTGGTTTGTCAAAGAAGTGAGGAAATGAAGACCATGCCTCCTCTTCCCTGTATGCATCTGCTGGCTTTTTTTTTGACAGCCCTGTCGGGACAGTGAAAGGAGGAAGCAGTACACCCTGGGAAAATGGAGGACCCAGGTAAGTCCTATCACTTGATGTGTAACATGCCACTTGTTCAAATTAGAGCCCAATACAAATCAGCTTCCAAGATAGTCTGTGCTCAGGAAGTAACATCTTTAAGGCTTGTTCACCATTTTTGCATCTCATTTGCCATATTTTATTCAGTGATAAAGGACTTGAATGTCATACCACAATTTATAACCCAATTAACACATTAATTGGGCAATAAATGTAATAACTGCCAAGGGCCTATGTTGTACTTTGCCCAGTTACCCTCTGATTCTTCCAAGAGTCTCATTCAAGAAAGCACATAAGGGCGCTTGTACATGTGATGGAGTTTGAGTCCTTAGAGGGTTGCACTTGATGTCCCCTAACTTGAAATTGTGGGTTAATTGAAATGGTGGGTTTTATTTTTTCCATCAGTGTTATGGCAAGAGGCCCTATCCTTTTTTCTTTTTTCTGGTGGAGCCTGCCCGTGGCTTGGGGGTGAGCTACTGGTGGGCCAAGAGGTCCCCAAGCTGTGGGGAGCCGCAGTCCTTCCCTCAATGATGGCAGCGGCATCTCCTGGGGCCACTGAGGCAAACTGCTAGCAGGCTGGGTGCTACCCCAGCTCAGAGGCAGCACCTCACCCAATCCAACTCTTCCCCAACCCTGAGATGGGGCAACACCTGGCTCACTAGCAGGCTTTCTGGGTGGCTCCAGGGTGCACCGCTGCCATGGAAGGAAGGATCAGGGCCCCCTGCAGCTCAGGAGTCACTCAACTGACCAGCAGCTTGCCCTCCAGCCACAGGAGAGATAGGTAGGCTCTGCCAAAAAAAAATGAAAAAGGATCAGACCCCCTGCCACTTTTACCTTCAGCAGGTACCTGCTGAAGGCAGAAGCAGTGAGAGGCCCAATCCTTTTTTTCTATGCAGCCTTCCTGCCTCTCCCATGGCCTGGGGGCAAGCTGACTAATAGCTGCAAAGCGTCATTGCAAACTAAACTACCTCAGGACGTAGTTTAGTTTGCAATAATGCAAACTCATTTAAGACCCTTCAAGATTTTGCACATGTACAGTGTGATGCCATTTAGCCACACAAAGTGACATTTTCATGACATGTAAGGGTACATTTTCATGACGTACAGGGTAATGGCGTGACGTGTACAAGTGCCCTCAGTACTTAAAGTCATCCTACTTGAGCTTTGTCTCTTGGTGTCTTCCTTTTTCAGGTTCCAATTCAGCAAGATGTTTAAATACAAATTTAATTTTGAAAGCTCCCTAAGTCTCACTGCCTTCATTAGAATTTTAGCATGCTCTGAACATTGACAATGCCTATCCGTAAGGCTATACTTGAGGACATTATCAAAGCAGAGGCAGCGTTCCCTCTAAGCTGTGCAGTGTGTACGGCTGTGCAGGTGCGCCTGGCAGCATGGCATGAGCGCGCCTGCACAGCCGTGCACACCACACAACTTAGAGGGAATGCTGCTTATAGGGCTGGTGCTGAATTCCTCTTATACAGTGTCACGCAGCCTCAGCTCCACTGACATACAAGACACTCTTAGCATCTGTCTAGGTTTGCCTTTCTGGCATGATTAGCTGGGTGACAGCTTCTAAGAGCTCAAGACACTTAACACTATCTCATAACCATGCTGTGTTTTTTCTGTGTTATAGGAAGACAAATGTGTATTTATTACATTAGAAATACAAAAAACTCCAATTAAAATGTCCCACGGTTAGTAGGGAAAGTTCTTTAGCCATCAGTTTTAAAATTTTAATATTTCAAGCACATTTTTAGGTTTTTTGCTTGGTATTCACTGCTTAATGCTGTCAGGGATAAAAGCTCATGCTGTAGTGTGCTGAGCTCCTGACATTGCAAGGCCTGCACTGAGCCTATATGCTGAGGAGCTGTCATACTTCATTAATGTCAGTCCCAGCCAGTGAGCCTTTTGAGCAATATGGAAACATGATATTCTAGTCATGAATAAAATGACTGTGTTTCACTGACTTGTACCAATGTCTGACACTCCAATCTGCAAAGCAAGAATGCTGGAAAAATTACATAGTGTTTACCGTTTCAACTGTGTACATTTTGCCCATGAAAAGAAACCTACATGAGATCATATAAGTGTATTGGAGCCCTTATAAAGAAAATACTGGTGTATTGTGCACGAAGCTTTCTCTGACGATGTCAGGGAAGAGAAAATCCAAATAGGCACCAAAGAAAATATAACTCTTCCTCATTACTCAAGCTGCTCAAATTGGTCAGTTTCAGATACTGCCGTGTGCTGCAGTTGATTAATGTTGACTTTTCTTAAAGGCAGCCACTGCATGTGTTCAAGTGACAGAGATAAAAGGGTTTCAGCTCTGTAAACAAAAGGATGAATGTGGCATATTGCCATCTAGAAAAGAATTGATTTAGCTGATTCACGCAGGACCAGAAGGATGCTAGCAAGAGTAGCGCTTGAAGGAGGTTATGAATCTCTTGTGTTGTGCCAACAGAAGTCCACTGTCTCTATGTAATTGAATCGCTTTTCTATAACTGATGCCCTTGTCTAACTCCTTTACTTAGAAAATCTGTGCATGTGGATCCAGAGTCCTGACTGGTTACTAAGTTTGTAAAGGCTTTTGGGATACCTCAGACTGAGGAGAACTACATCAAAGAAATCAATTACTCTAATGATTGCTACTATGAAGATATTGAATTGTACAAGGAAGACAACTTTATGAACTTCCTATGAACAACACATAGAATTACATTGCTGATTTGTAACTTTCTAAACAATGGCTGTGCACAAACTCTGAAATAATGCAGGGTTTGGCAAGGACATCTGTCAACACCCGTGCAGTCCTGAATGGATCTGCAAAAGGAAAAGGATTAGCCTGAGGCCGTCTGAAGCAGAAGGTTTTGTTGTGTCAGCACTTGGTTTCTTGTTTAAGAAGCATTTCCTGGGTTAGTTCACAAGGATTCTGGCAGGCTTTGATACCCAAGGCAGGTGGTGCCTTGATCTTACGTTTGGAAGCATGTCAGCAGGGAACAAGCCCTCATGCTGCCAAAAAACAGATTTTATATCATTTTAAAACAGGCCGCGTCGAAGCAAAGCACATAGTGCTGCGGACATAATTTACACCCCATCATTATATGAATTATTATGAAAATTATAAAAATGTTATGAAAATATAATACAAAGAAAGCACTTAAGGCTTTTCTCATTGCCTTTTAAACCCATAACTGTATTTGGTTTAAATCATGGGGTCTTGCTGTTGGACAAGCCACAGAAGAAAGTAACAGTCTGTTGAATGTAAAGGGCAGAGGTATCTGCTTCCACTGCTAGAAGAGTTGGGCCTAGTTCAAATAAAGACTCCTCCAGCATGGTCATGGATTTCAGGTGCAAAGGGTGAATTTTTCCAGCTACAGGAATTACTTATTCAAAAAAAATTATGCCAAAAAAAGAAGTTCTGATAAGGCCCAAGCTTTTTATATATTCAGGTTGAAAGAGACATGACAAAATCTTTTAAACATGTTGAAACAACCTGTTTTGATATTTTGATTTTTTTTATTCATTTTCAAGCACTTCTAATGAATGCAAAGGAAATTAACAGCTTGACTCCTCCACCTCCACCTCTACCTGCCACCTTTTTATCCAAACGCTCTGCAATTAAGGCAGTCATCCAGGATGTGGGAGATCTGGGTTGAAGTCAATACCCAACAAATATCAAATTAAGCAGAGAGTGGATTTAAGCCAAGAAAAGTGAACTTATTATGATGCTTTTGGGTAACAGGGAGCCGCCTCCTCCTCCAGTTTTGTGAATCTAGCCCTTCTTTTCCTCCTTTGGTGAATCTAACTCACCTTTCTTTGGCTTTTATTAAAGTTCCTGGAAACAAAACTTTCCACTTTGGGGTGAATAAAATGTTTCATATGACTTAAATGTTCATTTAGGTGACAACCTCTTTATCTTAACTTTCAATATTTTTTCCACATTCTTGTTGACCTGATGCTTATTCTCATTCTTATTCTTTCTGATTTGGTGGTTAACCCAAAAAGTTCAAGTAGGTCTACATTCCTATAGGCAAGCTACTATTCACTGTGAGTTGTATGTCTCCATCTACTGACATGTTCCTAGAAAAGTATATCTACTACTGCTACAAAAACTTCTGTTTTTACATAAGTGGTGAAGACCATTGGAGGTCCTGTCACTGGTGATGACCCATAATGACAATTTCAACATGGACGCTATTATGTATAAAACCATATTCCCTAAAAGAAAAAAAGGTTAAAGATTTCTAATGCTAAGATTAAGAGATACTATAATCACAGGAATTCTGAGAAACAGTTTAACATTGAAACCATGAACTTCTCTGGAATTCTGTTTTGTTATCACCCTTCACATAAAAAAGAAAAGATCTTGTGCAACAGCCAGCCTTGTTTAATAGAGTTATAATAATCAGGAGATCATATAAACAGGCCAGACCTGACTAGTAGAAACTTCAAAGGAACTTAATAAAACTAGGCATGTAGATGGTATGATGGCAGCAGACCAGCTCAGTATCAATATCCTTTGATATTCATATTTTTCCTCACTGCCTCAGCCACTCCACCAAAGAGATGGCAACTTGCAAACCGGCAGGCAGGAAGGAGGTAATGTGCATAAGAGAAAAAACACTTCTTGTAGAAAAGCTACATTGATAAACATTGATTGGCAATTGATAAACAGCTGCATTAAATGGAAGCAAGGGGGGGGGGGAAGCATTAAGAAATGGACAAAATGCTTACAGATAACACAATGCAGCCCTGATCAGAACTTGTACAATTTCACTAGAGGATATTAGCTTGAGAAGTGGTAGAATTTCTGAGATTTGGAAGCTTGTAAGTTGTTGTTGGCAGTCCCTCAATACTAAGATTACAGTCTTCCAGTAAATAGGTAAGTCATTTGGTGAGCCTGTAGATAGATGACTGAGGATGCTGATCTGAGATCTACACATTTAATACAGATATAGGAAACAGCTCTGGGAGGAAGGAGTAATCCTGGTGATGTCAGATCACGTTTTTCCTTCTGTCTTTCTTGTCTATCTGCCTCAAGAGCAAAATGAGTTCATTCAAAATGATCATTACTTGGCCCATAGATAGCTCTGGTTACATTGAATAAATTCAGCAAGTTGTGGCTTTTGTCAGACTTTTGGATCTCTTTTGTTTTGTCTTCCTACCACTTGTTCTTTTGTTCTCAGATTTTCCTAAGAGTCTTTGCTATAATGTGGCAAACGTGTCTTGCTTCTGTTTGGAATTGATGTCCTTCTGCCAAACTTTTAAGGTTCTCCCTTTTCCGTCAGTGAGAACCTGAATTTCTCTTATCATTCTCATCAAACAAGTCCTGTTGTTTCTTTGGGGAGAAGCACAGAGACTCATAAACACATCTCATAGATGGTTTCTTTGAGGTTCTTCCAGTGATCAATGGTGTCAAGATCATCAGGGAGGTCAGACAGTTTATCACTAAGGCACTGCTTGAGACGGTCACTTTTAGCAGGGTCCTTCAAGCACAGGATATTGAACATCTTCCTTGCTTGCTCCTTTGCTTACATTAGTTTGGGGCGATATGAATGGACATGACAGAACATATCAAACAATGATCCATGCAGTAGTTGTCTGTGTTGATCATAGCTCCATTGAAACAGACATTGCTGTAGTCCTGGCCATATGCTATGATGTAGTCAATCAGGTGCCAGTGTTGTGAGCAAGACAAACTGTTTTCTAGGCCCCTTCCCCCTACAAGGTGAGCAGAGTGGATCCTTAGTAGACCTGCTCAGCCATGCTTGCAGCTGCTGAATTGTACAAGCTGTTTCAGATCCAAGTATAAAATGAACATCATACAGTCATCATCTCTAGGTAGGTCCATGGCTAGGGGCTTCTGGTAATCAACAGTGCCTGCCCCTATAGCCATTCACCCATCATCATAGAACTTGTTCTTGAAGGAAGATGTCTCTGTGTGTCTTCTTTTAACTATGGGAATGTTGTTGAGCATCAGAAGCCACACAATACTTCACAGGAAGTAAACTTGAATTTTATGGCAAGGGAAATTGATCAGAGGTTTCTACTCTACTGCAGCCTTCATCCACCTCTGCAAACAGTGTGTAGTATTTTTTCTTCATCCACCTACTCCATCATAGAACCTTTTTTTTTTTTTTATAATTGCATCACTATTAGTCTGGAAACCTCACTATTGACCTTGCCACCATGACCCCTTGTGCTACACACTATCAGCATATTCCTTGAAGAACTTCCAAATCTTTCACAATATGCTGTGGCATGACTAGCAGCTTAATGGTCCTCCATTGAGATATATTAATGGTGCCATGTTCTCAGGCAATAATGATGGCATTATTTCGTTTCAGCCCAGCCTCCATAAATCTCTATAAAAACATGCCAGTAAAGTACAAACAGCAATTTCAATGATCTCTATTTTCCACTCTTATTAAAAGTTACCAAGAAACAGTTGCGGCACAACAGCAGTAAACTTTCGCGCATCCAAGTATGTTTGCCATAAACTGCTCCAGTGTGCCA
Source organism: Crocodylus siamensis (assembly GCF_052110815.1). NCBI lineage: Eukaryota > Metazoa > Chordata > Crocodylia > Crocodylidae > Crocodylus > Crocodylus siamensis. The sequence goes on from NC_143395.1 coordinate 405,185,057, forward strand.
ATTAAATGCAGTAGGAACTCAACACATGGGAGCACTTTATTGCTTTATTATTGGTTTTATATCATATTAAATCCAGCTCACTACAGAAACAAACAACCAAACAAACATTTTAAAAGCTAACTACAAAAGTGCACCACAAGTTAATCCATTACTGAAACCTTTAAAATATCGTGTATTATATGAAGCATATTTGTATGCAGGGAGTCATAAAATATTTGTGAAAGGACAGCTGAAAACATGACATTTGATGCTGTAGCAAATGAGATTAAAATCTCACAGGAAATTGTTTGGACAATGGTACAATAGTTCACACACAATATCCTGGACGGTCTTCTTAATGCTACCAATTTACAATCTAGTGTTACAAATTTCAGAACTATAAATCAAATAACCGAAGAAATCAAGGCAAGAATTTACAATGCTAATAAATGTTAGTTGAGCCTGGATAAAAAAAATGTCATCAAAGAAAATCAAGAAAATTAAAAAATCCAGGTTTATAGTGCCATTGTTCAACTTGTCCTGTTATTAGGGCTGTGAGAGTTTTCGGATCCTGCTTCAGATCCAGACCCATTTTGGATGCTCTGGCGTCCCAAGTGGCACTTCCGGGCAGGATCCCAGCAATGGTGTCTGGAGCGGGTTGGGGGCATCTGAAGTGCTTCGGATCTGCTTCGGATGCTTTGGACCCGCTTCGGCCATTTTGAGGCAATTAGAAGAGGGAGGGGAAGCAGGGAGGGACGGAGAGTGGGAGGGTGGGGGAGCTGGGGGGAGAAGACTGACATCTGTAGGTAGCCAGTGAGAAGGATTTCTCCCTGGCTACCTTTCCAATAGCAGCATCTGTGGGGTGGGACTAAAAAAAGTATAAAAGCCCCTGTTTCCAGGCCTTCTCTGTCTTTTGCAGCTCATTTCCTGTCAGCAACTGTGTGAGAGAGGAATGCTGCGGCTGAGACCTGTTTTCATGTTATAAAGGAGTGGTTAGGATTTAGCTTAGCTTAGCTTAGCTTAGATATTCTATTCAATTATTAGTAATATTACAATTCAATTTATTTCTTTGAATGATTTTTTTGGAAACTTGTTTTGGAAACTTTGCAAAAAGAAAGTTGTGTTTTCCCAACCAGTGTTATCTATCACTGTGCAGGGAGGCACAGATTGCTTGCACGCATGCACACACACAGAGACCCAGAATATAGGGAAAAAAAATCACACAGGAAGACACACAAATAATTTTATTCAGAGTACAAGATAGACAATATCCACAAAGCCACAAAGAAGACACACAAATAATTTCATTCACAGCACAAGATAGACACAGACATTCACAGGAGAACAAGACAGACAGATATACAAAATGATTCTCACACACACAGAGAGAGAGAGAGAGAGAGAGAGAGAGAGGGAGGGAGAGAGACCTTTCGTAGCACAGGAAAGATCAATATGAAGCATACTGGAAAGGTAGGTGCCAGGTCTTCTGGCAGGGGAGGGAGAGGAGGTGGGGGAGGGCTAGACCTGCAAGCTCCACCCCATCCCAAACACAGATGCATTCTGTTCCGGAGCAGCCATGACATCAGTGCTGCTAGTGGAAGCCAGGTAGTGGGCGTAATGCCTGCACCTAACGTCCCTGCACCTGCACCACCTCCACTCAGTCCAGAAGTGGGCACCAGCAGGGGAATCACTGCCTCTTCCACCCCAATTTCATCTCTCAGCATGAGCCTCCCATTGCCAGAGGGGGAGCTGGAGCTGGAACCAGGAATGCTGAGCGCGTTGGCTCAAGCAATTCTGGGGACTGAGGAAGCATCAGAATTTGTACTCCACACCCCTCACGTTTCCCCTAGACCCAGGTCTCCTCCAGAAAGCAGCACCTAGGAGGAGGCCGAGGTTGTGGAGGCAAGTGGCTCAGCTGAGGTAGCTCCTCCTGCCATTCAGCCTCAGCCTGCTGAGAAGGGGGAAAAGGCAGGATCCTCGCCCTCAACCCAGAAGCAGGGGAGTAGTGTAGTGTGGGATCTTTTTGACGTGACAGATGATTCCAAGTTTGCCATCTGCCAGCACTGCCGAAGGCACATGATCTGTGGCAAGGATGGGAGACACATCTCCACCACAGCCATGCTGCTGCATCTGAGGAGGCACTACCCCCTTGCCCTTCTTCCTGCTGCTCAGCCTGGCACCAGTGTGAGTGTGCTGAAAGGGAAGTCCCCCGCTCACTCCAAAGCCCCCTTACCCCCAAAGCATCCCTCGCTCACTCCAAAGCCCCCATACCCCCAAAGCAGAGGCAGGCCACCCTGAACCAGCAGGGGAAAGGTGGACAGAAGGGAGGGTGTGTTCCCAAGGTGCACAAGATCACTCAGAGCATTGGGGAGATGTTTGCTCTGGATAGCCAGCCCTTCTCCCTAGTTGAGTGACCAGGGTTCAGGCGGTTCATAGCACTTCTGAACCCATTTTACGAAGTGCCCACATGCACCACCTTCAGCAGGGCGGTGGTGCCCTCCCTGTATCAGGCATGCAGGAAGTACTTGAGGGAGGAACTGTGCAAGGCAGGGCCACAGGTAGCCTTGCACCTCACCTCCGAAATCTGGAGCAGCTGGGGTGGTGATCACGCCTACCTCTGCCTCACAGGGAACTGGTGCAGTCAGTCAGGCTGTCAGTGGGCTCTACTGCAAGCTGAGGTGCTGGATGAGTCCCACATGGCAAAGGAAATCATGGGGGCCATGAACCACATGGTGCAGGGGTGGCTCATTGGGCAGGCCAAGCTCACCCCCGGGTTCATGGTCACCAACAATGGGGCCAATATGGTGAAGGGTGTCCATGATGCCAACTTTGATGGCATCCACTGTGTGGCACTGTAGCAGGGCACTAAGGTGCCTGCTACTTTGAGAGATAAGGACCCAGTTGTGGGTTGCCAAGACAACTGGTTAATGAGGAAAGTGGCTGTACCTGCACCTGGTCAGCTGACTGGAAGGGGCAGGGCCTGGTTCCTAGATAAATCATAAGCCTGAGGCCAAGGAGGGAGTTTGCTGCTGGCCACCAAGGGAGAAGGAGCTCTGCCTAAGTGAGTAAAGAGGAGAGCAGCCTGATACTGAGGAAGAGATGGAGCACCCTTAGGGCAGCTTGAATGATGTTTCAGCTAAGCGTCTAGAATTTATGTTATAGCCCAGGGGCTTGTGTTTTGTTTGCTGTTTAATCACTGGAGGTTTGGGTGAGGCTATTAGGGGAGGAGGAGGCCTCATAGGGGACCCACGGCAGTGTGGGAACCCCAGCCCCAGAGAGAGGGTAGTGATTGACAATTGCCAGTGAGGCACAGAGTGAGCCAGGGTTGCAGAGAGTCCGAGCGCCAGTGAGGTGCAGAGTGATACAGGGCTGTGGAGAGCCCAAGTGCCAGTGAGGGTGTAGGACAAGCTAGGGTTGCAGGGAGTTTGGGTGCCAGGGAGGGCACAGTGCAAGGCTGAAGAACATCTATTCTATCTGTGAGGCTTGGGGCATGGCAAAGGGGTGGTTGGAGCCATGCATAGCCCATAAGGCTGGGGTGCACCGAAAACACTCATTACAGAATGGGGCCAGGGTACAACAGAAAACCCTGTCCAAGAAAATGGAAAGGCAGTCTCCCTATTATACAATAACATCAAAGACACGGTGGGCGAGACGATGGTGCTTTGAGACAAACTTGGCACGGTAAGGGGGCGCTAGGGGAGACCACCCTAGGCACCCCTAGGATGCCACCCCGTTATAGGCACATAGGCTGCACCTAATAGTGAGGGATGCCTTCAAGGGGGATAGGGCTGCCAGTACTGCTACAAGCCAGCTGATTTTGAAATGCAGGAAGGTGGAGGGCTACTTCCACCGCAGCATCAAGGGGAACAAGATGCTGTGGGGGAAACAGGCAGAGCTCAGCATCCTGCAGCACAGAATCATACAGGATGTGGAGACTCGGTGGAACTCCACATACCTGATGCTCAAGAAACTGGTGGAGCAACAGAAGGCCATTCATCAGATGGCCTTGCTTGGGGAGATGGGGATCAGCACCCCCCTGAACAGAAAGGAGCGGGGTACCATCTCCCAGATGCTGGTGGTCCTCAAGCCCTTCTTCAAGACCACTGAGCCCCTTAGTGCTGGCAATGCCTCCTCAGCCAGCTGATCCTCCTAGTGAGGGAACTGGAGAACCAAATGGAGAAGTTCCAGGGGATCAGTGTTCCTGGCTGGGGCAGGCTGCTGTCACCAGATGTGCAGGCACTGGTGAGGTGGCTGAAGGAGGGCATCAAGTGATGGCTGGATCCCTGGCAGTCCAGTACGGTTCACATGATGGTGGGCATGCGCAACCTGAGGGTGAAGGGGAGCATGTGCACTGGCAGTCCCAAAACCCTTGATCACTGGACACAGGTGCTTGTGAACAAAGTCAGGGAGGCCAAAGTGCAGAGGCAAGGGGATGTGGAAGAGGGGGATCTGCTTTCCCATGCCAGCACTCCCAGGACCAGCGCCGGCACCAGCCAGTCTCCTCTATGCCAGCCACTGCCAACGTGGGCCATGGGCATGGCTTCAATGCTGGAGTCCAAACACACCAGATCCCAATCTCGGGCAGGTAACACTGAGGCTTCAGTGGCTACCTATCTTGCTGAGGATGTGGAGCCACTGGACTGTGACCCCTTGGCCTACTGGGCAAGCCGCAGCCAGACGTGGCAGGATCTGGCCACGGTTGCTTGGCAACACCAGTCCTGTCCACCAACCAATGTTCCAAGTGAGAGGGTGTTCAGCATTGCTGGGGATGTTATGACACCCCACCGCACCTGCTTGGATCCTATGCTGGCAGAGCAGCTGGTGTTCCTAAAGGTGAACCTCCCATGGCTGGGGTTCCCCAAGCTCCTCCTGCAGACAGACTGAGTGCCACCCTCCTCACTTCATCTGCACCAATTTCCTTTTTTGACGTTTTGAAAAGCCAAGTACTGCCCCACTCTCAGCTGGAGGGGGCACTAAGTGCATCACCAGCCAGCAGGGGAAGAACATGTCCCTGTTGAGCTCATTTTCCTACCAGGATGAACTTGGAGGTATGGGATTGGAGCTATGGGGAAGGAGGAGACCCTAGGTCCTGGGCATGGCCACTAAAATTGCACCCTGCCAGGGTAGGGAGGCCTGGTGGAACTGCTGGCAGCGTGGCAGTCCTGTAAATGCCAGGACCAATGAGCCCTTGGTGAAAGGCGGGTAGGAGGTGCCATAACCTCCAGCTAATGCGCACATGCACACAGTCCTGGCTGGGGAACGCCCAGACCCGTCATGTCTTTGACAGGCCTGATGCTTGCTGGTTGCAGTGCAATTGTGAGGCTCCTGGTGTGCTCAGCTTAGCTTCCTGGGACGCCAGCTTTAGGGTTGAAAACCCCTTTGTCAGGCCGAGGAAATACCAGTGGTTGGTCCTGGATGGAAGGAATAGTAAAGAAGCCAGAAGCTGGCCTGGCCCACAACGCAGGCAAGAAAGCCAGTCAGTGAAAATGGAGGCATCGTGCGGAGGGAGAGGCTGGAGTGGGGGATAGGAGGGAAAGGGGGATGTAGCAACACAGGTGAAAGTGAAGAAGTGTTTGGGATGTGAAACGTCTGGCAGGTCGCAGTGTGCCAGAACTCCACTGTGTATATTGAGTCCATGAGTTTCTGTACCTACTACCTAGGAAGCTGATGAAGTGCAGTTCATAGGCCCAGCTGGCAGGCTTTGTGGCCTCAGTAAGAGCTGCCACCCCTGCAGTTTTGACCCCCCCCATGTTGTAACACATAGACAGTAACACATAGACAGTAGTTTTGCCTATCAGCAGCTTGGGGTGCAGTTTCCCTCAACCCCTGCACCAATCTTCTTGAAACTTGGCAGGCTTTGTGGCCTCAGTAAGAGATACCAGCCCTGCAGTTTTGACCCTCCTGTTTTGTAACACATAGATGTGACAGGAGTTTTGCTTTCAGAAATTTGGAGTGCAATTTCCCCCAAGCCCCTGCACTGATCTTCTTGAAACTTGTCGGGCTTTATGGCCACACTAGGGCCCACCATCCCTGTAGTTTTCAGCCCCCTGTGATATGAGTTTGGCTTTCAAGAATTTGGGATACAGTTCTCCCCAAACCCCTGCACTGATCTTGAAACTTGGCAAGCTTCATGCTCCTGGCAGGGGTTACCACCCCTTCAAGTTAAATCTAAATCATACAAAAACCAACAAAGTTATAGGTCTTTCATTCATTCCCCATTATACCCTATGGCTGGATCTCCGAGGCGGTGCCAAAGTTTTGGAGCCGCTTTGGCCAGATCGAGGCAGAAACCCGGTCTGAAGCTCTGGATTGAATTGCAGCCATCCCAAGCAGCCAGATCCGAAGCTGGATCAGATTGCTGCTGACTCGCACAGCCCTACTTGTTATACAGATTTGAATCCTAGATGCTGGCAAAGACAAATAGAAAAAGTCTGCTATTGTTTGAAAAGAAAGTGCTAAGGAAAATATTTGGTGCAATGCTAAAAACCAGAGTATGGAGCAGGAAATATAATGAAGAGCTGTGGACCTTCACAGAAATCTTGATGTTTTGAGCAAGAGAAGAGTGCAGAGAATGAAATGGCCAGGGCTTATTGTGAGAACTAATAAAATAAGTCATGTGAGGAAGATTTTGGAAGCTGAGCCAAAGTGCATCAGACCTCAAGGCAGACCAAGACAATAATAGGAAGATAATATAATAACTTACCTGAAAGGGAGGGGTGAAGATGAGCCAAGGTAGAAGGAGACGGAAGGCTGTAGTTAGGGCCATTAAAGGTTCCCAAAGCCAGTGAGATCAGAGAAAAATGGGGAAAGAGAGAGAGAGAAAGTAGTGAGGTAATTACACATGACCAGATGAGTCAAGAATTATAGTGGTGATGTGATTTTTCACCCTTACAACAGTCTGCATAGCAATTGCCCTTGGTACAGCAAAAATACAGGACCTGAGAAAATGGAGAAGCTTCTGGCTTTGATTTCCGCAGGAAATCATAAATGTGAAAAAGACAGGCACCTGAAATTGTGAGGAAGCACTGGTGAGAGATGAAGATTTTCATTCTGTTCCATGTTGCTTGTCCACCAGATTTGTCAGTTTGTTATGTATGGTTTTGTGAAATTACTTTGACACTCAGAAGCGCATTTCCACATCTTCAAGCAGCAGTAAGGACTAGCACTCCTCATGGTTTCAAATTACTAGCTGTCAAGAGTCCCTCTGAAATATCTTTAGCATCTCCAGAATACTTTTCCTAAGCACTGTGCAATTTCAAGTTCTTCTTTTTCTCTCTTTCACTGAGAGAGATCTCAGGCAACACACAGCATAATGCGTTCTGAGATTCTCTTATATTCTCAAGTTCCTTCCTTTCACTTCATTCTGCACTATACTAGTATTTCACATTATATTCACATATCCCAAGCTAAGGTACGGACCATAGTCAGTGATCATGATAGGCCGAAGATAGACAAGACATTTCAAATAATCAGTCCCATTCCCCTGCAGGAGAAAAACATGGTTTTCAGAATGAACAGACTAGTCAACCTCTCTGGGGAAGGGAGAGAAAGTCTTTAAGTGGAAGCTAATCTGAACCAGATGTCAAATTCAGAACTTGTTCCCCTCAGAAGAGAGGTTAGTCCCTCCCATGTGCAATAAGTCCAGTCCACAAACACTACATGTATCAGGAATCTCTGCCCTCTTATTTCCCCTCATCATGGTGCTGTATTACCAAGAGCTTCTCATCCACTCTCAAAGATACCTCTTACATGGGAACCATGCCAACTGGGAGACAGAGGGCATGGTAAGAAAACAAAATGGGGAAATAACAACTATAATGAGAAAACTGAATGGTATTGCTATTTTGAAATAACACCCCAAGGTAGGTATCTATTTTATCTGGAAATGCTTCACTCACCTTTATGAGTGAAATCATCACTCTGGGTCACAGTCACATTTATTTCAGAATTAAATTTGCACACTGGGAGAAATTCCAAAATAGTTTCTGTGGAACAGTTATTCCATAGTAGTTTTTGAGGTCAATTTCCTGCTGAAAACAAGCCCATAATCCATCTTGCAACTATTAAGTGATACATAAACCCATCCATCCATCCACATTCCAATGCATTGAGTGAATCATGCTATTTGTGATCCGCTAACTTAACCCGGAAGATTCCTGTGCATCCATTATGTTGTATATTACAGCTTGAAGATACTTACATTACATACGTATATAGAATCTTTTCATTCTGAAATCTTTGTGATGATTATATGTATAGTGTTGTCAGCTTTAGTCTGGAGAATCCAGACCCTACAGAGAGACAGAAAGAGAAGATACTTAGAGCTGGGTTTTTGGTTGTAGCCATGTTGGTCTAAGGACATAGGCAGGCAAGCTTCTTTGAGTAGATATGATATCTTTTATTGACCAACTAGGTAGTTCAGAAAAAGTTCTTAGCAAGCTTTCAGGCACAATCACCCTTCTTCAGGTCTAGGAAGTCTCTGCTGTTCTGAGAGTCCAAGGAATGAGAGAAGTTAAAAATGACATGATGTCAGTGAGAATGAGACTAGGCAGAAATTGGAAAAACAAAAGGTAGAGCAAGGAAGTGGGGAAGGAAGTGAGGGGGAGGGACCAGAGGTGAGTAAGGGAGACTCTACAGTAAAGAGGCTGTCTGTGAAAAAGGAAATAGCTGGAAATTAGGAAGACAAAGGGCAGAAAAGTAGGGGAGGGGACAGGAGAAAGTGGCGGGGGGAGAAAAGTGTAAGCGGTCAGGTCTGGCAGGTACCTAGTGAGTCAGAAGATAGGCAGGCTGTAATGTGTCATAAATCCAATGTCTATATTGAGTCTATGATTATTTGTATCCAGTAGATTTATGAAATGAAGTTTGTGGGCTCCTCTACAAAAGGCGTTTTGTAAGTTCCTTTTGAGGATTAGAACGGAGAGATTGGAGAGGGAGTTATTGTCTTGTGAGAAGTGTGCCCCCACAGGTATTGGGTATTCTTATCTTTGATAGATTTTCAGCATGCATTCATTATGGTGCACAGATATTGTTTGGTTTCTTCTACATATTTTTTGTCAGAGCATTTGGTACACTAGATGAGATATATAACATTTCTGGAGGTGCAGCTGTAAGATCCAGGAATGGTGACGGTTCTGTTGTGGGGCGTAATTAGTGTGGGGGTAGTGGAGATGCGTTGTCAGGTTTTGCATTTCTTATGCTGGCATGGTTTTGACCCACTAGCTATGGTTTGGGTCATAGGGATTTTGCTTCTTGTGATGAGGTTAGCGAGGGTCAATGCTTGTTTAAATGCTCAAATATTGCAATTGTTTGAGGATTTGCTGTGTTGGTTCCGGAAGAGTGATATGTCACAACTAATGGTGTGCAATTTGTGGGAATTTTCTTTTCGTACTGCAGCACATCTTCATGTGTTCTCCAGGTAGCTTTTTCAAAAGTGTGATCTATCTCTCTGGAGGAGTGTCCTTGTCAGGTGAAGGCCCTTTTGAGATTTGTGAGGCAGCAATCATGGGTATCTCCTCGGTGCAAACTGGTGATATTGCAGAGCTTGACTCTAAATTATAGCTTTCTTAGTGTGTTTAGGGTGACTGCTGTTTCTGTGTAGATATGTATTTTGATCCATGGGTTTCTTATATATGATGGTTTGAATTTGGATATTGATCATGGTGTCCAAAAAGGAGATGCTGGTGCTAGAGTATTCAAGTGATAGTCTGATGGAAAGGTGATGATTGCTGAATTTTTGGTGGAAATCGATCAGAGACTGCAGGGTTTCAGTCCAAATGATGAAAATGTCATCTATCTATCTTGGGTATAGTAAGGGTTTGATAGTGCAGGTCTTGAGACATTTTTCTTCCAGATGGGCCATAAAAAGGTTGGCATATTGTAGGGCCATTTTGGTGCCCATAGCTGTGCCCATGGGGTGCCTATACACACCACAGGTTTTAATCCTCATTAAATTAAATAGCTTTATAAAATTTACACTTTGTTATTGTTTATTGTTACACTTGTTTTGAAGCCTTGTGTAAGTGCCTACCCCCAGCCTGAGGCCCCCCATCCCATACCCTTTGCCCCATGCCCTGTGTCCATGCCTATGCCACGGGCAAACTGCACAAGAAAAAAAAAAGTGGAAGCAATTCAAAAGCAATTCCAAGGAGTGAACTCCAAAAATGTCGCAGCCATCTGGTGGATCAAGAGGCTCATTACACATCTTTGAGTGCCTTTGTGTTTGCACACAAAAAATGCACAGATGTGACACTTTAATTCCCAGTGAGCCAAACTAAACTATATCAGAGGAGTTTTACTTTAATGCACAAGGAAGACTTTTAAAGAGTCTGAAAATCCCGCTCATGCAAAAAGACACGTAGTTGCAGTGCATGAAAGGGCAAGAAATGTGGCCTGTACAAAGGCCCAAGATATAGAACAAGTGTTTTGTTGTTGAAACTGAAATTGTTGTGTGTGAGGATGAAGTATATGAGTTCAGTGATATCCTGAAGTCTGTACTCTTGAATTGTAATCTCATTCTTGTAGATATGTGAGACAGGCTCAGATGCCGTCCTGCTGAGAGAAGGTGGTGCATAAGCTAGTGACAACTATGGTGGCTAGAAGGGTATTGCTGGGAAGGTGGTCTATGTTTTTGAATTTTCGCAGGAAGTCTGTTGTGTCTTGGATGAAACTTGGTCTTTGAGTAATGAGTGGATTCGATAACCCTGATATTTCTTCCATAAGGGTTCCATGGTTTGAAATGATAGGTCTGCCAGGGTTTCCTTGTTTCTGGATTTTAAGGAGCAAGTAAAAAGTCCTTGGATTGGGTAATGGAAGGAGCAGGGTCTGAAGTTTTTCTTGCAGTTCTGAGGGACGTGATGTGATGGTGGTTTTGAATTCTGAGGTGAACAGGGAAGTTGGATCTTCCTCTAGTTGTTTGTAGTAGGTGGTGACAGAGAGCTGTCTGTTGGCTTCTTTCATGTAGTCTTCTTGGTTAAGGATAACTCCTTTATTTGCTGGTTTATTACTTTTGGTGGTTGGATCTTAGAGATTCTATGGCCCTTCTTTCTGAGAGGGAGAAGTTGTTATAGTTATGTTTGCTGTTGTTGTACCAATACCATACAACATTTCAACATCATACTTGATAAAACAGAAGGAATTAATCAACCCTCTAATATTATCAATCTCTCATGCACACACTTACCAATGCTGAAAAACCTGCCCTTTCAAAAGGTCTTCATTTCTGTCCAGAAAAACACCAAAATAAGACACTACTATGTGGAGAACTAGATTTTTTTTTCAATGCCTCTATCTGAAGGAACATTTCCACAACCAAAAGGAATCCATTTTCAACACTGTCATGGTGCGGGGCCCCAGGAGTGGCCATGATCTCTCCAACGCCCCCTACTGTGCCAAGCTGGCGATCAAGCACCCTCGTTCTTGCCCGCCACGTCTTTGATGGTATCTATTTTATAAGGGAGGCTGCCTTTTGTCCCCTTGGACACGGTGCTCTTGTTTATCCTGGCCCCTGTTCTGTATGGATTGACTTGGTGCACCCAGCCTTATGGGCTATGCGTGGCTCCAACCTCCCCTGTACCACACCCCAGGCCTCGCAGATGTCCTGGACGTTGTTTGGTCAGTTTCCTTTCTGTGCCGTCACTGGCGCCCCCGGGCTTGTCCCACCACCGGCACCCCTCACTGGTGCCCCCGGGCTTGTCACACAGCCGGCGCCCCTCACTGGTGCCCCCCATGCTTGTCACGCAGCCGGTGCCCCTCACTGGCGCCCCTCGTGCTTGTCACGCAGCCGGTGCCCCTCACTGGTGCCTCTCACAATTGGGGCTCAGGTGGCTGTAGCCGGGCCTGGCCCCCAAATTCCTTCCTCAGGTCTTAAAGTGAGTGCCTTCTAGGGCTTCTCACCTGCTCCCACTCTGGGCTTCTCACAATTGGGGCTCAGGTGGCCATAGCCATGCCTGGCCCCCAAATCCCTTCCTCGGGTCAACAGTTCCTGTGGGACTCAGGCAGTCTTGTCCTTACCTGGCCCCCAGTCCTCTGCGCCCCTTCTCCGGGCTGGGGTCAATGCCCCCTGAACATCATGCCCTCTCTGAGCTTCTTGCCTGTGTGCCCCTCCCTGGAGCTCCTCGCCTATGTGCCTCCTCTGGGGCTCCGCCCACACTAGGGCCTTTCTCCACGCTTGGGGCTCAGGTGGCCATAGCCGTGCCTGGCCCCGTCTCATGCACTGTGTCCCTTCTCAGGGCTGGGGCAGTGCACCCCTCAATACTGTGCCCTCTCTGGCACCGGGGCCCCCACACCACTGTGGAGCCCCTCTGAGGCCTCCTCCATCCCCGATTAGCCTCACCCAGTCCTCCGGTTTTATACAACTACAAACAGAGAACTCAAGCCCCTGGGCTACAACATAAACTTCAAGCCAACCGGCTAACCCTCATTCAACTCCCTACCAGGGCTTCCTCCACCCAGTATCCTTGACCAGAAGGTGCTCAGGCCATCAGGCTTCCCTACTCTGCTTACTCCTGCAGAGCTTCTTCTTCCTCGGCTGCCAGAGGGGAACTGCTTCCCTGGCCTCAGCCTGGACTACCTTTATATAGTTCAGGCCCTGCCCCCTTCCAGTCAGCTGACCAACTGTGGTTGCCCCAGCAACCGGCACCTGTATCTCTTCATAGGAGCAGGGCACCAAAGTGCCCCTGCGACAAACACGAATTAATTTGGTGACAAAATCAACGAAAAAACTGACACCAAAAAATTCAAAGAAACCTCAGATTGGACACCTTACAGTGGACAAAATTTAAACCTTGGGTGCTGCATTGACTGCTTCAGAGAAAGAATGAACAATGAAATACTCAACAACAAACATAACTATAACAACCTCTCAGAAAGAAGGTACCTTACAGACCTGACCTCGTTTATTTTTCTCTCCCCCCACACCTTTCTTCCCTCCCCTCCCCTAGTTTTCTGTCCTTTGTCCTCCTACTTTCCATCTATTTCCTTCTTCACAGACAGCCTCTTTACTTTAGTCTCCCTTATTCACTTTTGGCTTCTCCCTACCCACTTTTTTCTCCCCTCCCCTTCCCTACTCTACCGTTCATTTTCCTAATTTCTACCTATTTACATTCTCACTGACATCCTGTCACACTTTTAGCTTCTCTCATTCCTTCGAGTCTCAGAACAACAGAGACTTCCTATGACTAAAGAAGGGTGACTGCGCCCACAACCTGGCTAAAAACTTTTTTCCAACTACTCAGTTGGTCAATAAAAGATTTTACATCTACTCAAGGAACCTTGCCTGCTAGGATTCTTAGAAGATACCGTAACCCAAGCTTAGAGATCCAGAGGCTATTTTTTTTTGGGGGGGTGGCATCCTGTCCTCTTCTGTAATGGGAATCCTACCCCATTACTAGAATAGAAAGAGGATCCAGGGGTACTTGCCCCTTTCCCCCTCCTTAACACCCCTCCCTCCACCTTTTCCTCTCTTATTTTGTGTGTTTGCCGGTGCATCCTTTCCCTGGTAGAGGTCCCTTCCTCCTGGTTTCCTGGTTATGTGGTTCTGATGTCCCCCTCCCTTGGCCCTAGTTCCTTCCACTTCATCTCTGTCTCTTCTGCCTATGCCCCAGTGGTGACACCAGAGGCAAACTCACAGACCAGGGAGCCTGAAGCAAGATGGCTGTTGGGTCCAGGTGCAGGCAGAGCCTCAAGACCCAGGGAGTGGAAGTAGAGGGGTCATATGACCCAGACAGGCCTGTATAAGCCCAAGCCTCAGGCCAGGGGAGGCAGTCTGGCTGTGAAAGCCACTGGGAACGGACCCTTCTCTGGCAGGTGTGAGGACTGAAGGCCAGGCTGAGGTGAGAGGACTCAGGGGGCAGCCCCAAGTGAAGAGAAGCTGGGGACCTATAGAAGAAGCAAAATAAGTACCCCAGGCACTTTCTGTTTTGTTTTCCTTTCTACTTGGAGCCTGACACCAAGAGGTATGGTGAACCTTGTGCAGGGCATTCCTTTGAACCAGGAATGGTGCTTTTATTTTGTCCTTTTCATTCTCCCCCAGAGGTCTAGGTTGTGGCTGTAGGGGAGGCAGAGACCACTGAAAGGGGGTGACTGGGGATACCCTGGACTTGAAATTCCTCTGAGTGAACAGAGTATAAGGACTAGAGTATGTTCTGTGGCTGAATGAGGCTAAGCTTGCCCAGGAGGTGGCAGGGCAAAAACAGGACTCAAGACCCCCTACTTACCTATGTAGTGGATATTATGGGTTCTGGAACCTGAGGTCATGGGGTGTGACTGGAGCTGAGACAGGAGCTTGGGGCCCTGAACAGTGGGCCCTGAGCCATAGAGCTCAGTGAGAGTAAAACTGGGTCAAGGTAGCCTGGGAGCCTCAGACCAGACATGGCCCACCTCTTCAAAAGCATGCCTTGCCCTCTCTGAAGCCTCCCCTGTTCATTTTGACATCAAGATGTGGCAGGAGAGACTACTGAATTGGGAAGAGACCAAAGGGTTTAGGCACCAGTAGGCCTCTAGAGGAAGGTAATGTGTTGTGTCCCTCATCAGTAGCCTACACCTTCCACACACTAGAGGAAATCTGTGGCTGGTATAAATTAGCTATATTGACTACAAGAGAGCCCTGAGAGTCTATAGCAAATGAGGGCTGTCTTGGCTGTGTCCTCCAATTTAGATGAAGAGTTTCAGACTTGGATGCATAATGTTAAACACCTATACACATATTTGGGCAGCTAAATGCATGGATCTTAAAGTCAGTACTTAATAATATATGAGTAGTTTGGAAAGTTTGGCTTTGTAGACAAAGTGATGCAAACCTCTCAGACCATCTCATCTGACCTCACTACTGCCCATGTTTTGAACAGAAAGAGCAGACTGCTATATTTGGTCTGGTAGCAAATAAGTGTAATGCAATTCAGTGACAGACTATGAACCTATCTTGTAAGCATAGGGTCCTAACAACAGGAAAATATTTCCTTAATTCTTTCCTATCACTGTAATGAAGTTTGTGGGCCAGATCCTCATCACAGATCAGAAAAAAATACACTTCAAAGTCACTTGCTGAAGCCCAGGCAGTGACTTTGAATTCCTCCTACTGTAACTGAGACTAGGCTCTAGTCCCAAATAGTTTACTGTATTTCAATTGCAGTTTGCTCCAGATAAAGTTTTCAGAACATTTGTTACTAAGCCTTCAATTTCTATCTTGATCAGATTCTAGTTTTGTCTACAGAAAGAGGTTGATGCATCCAGTGAGCCATCATTTCATCACCCTGGTGGATTCAAATAATATATATTGCAATGCTATCTAAACACACTAATGGCACTTTCATTCATATAAAATAAATCCATGCAAAATATGCAATGATGCACACAAAACTTGAGGTCTCTTTTTTACATTTTTTAGCTCTTCCTAATCCTCTCATTCCATGGTGACTGTCAATTAATTTGACTCCAAACTCTATTCAGAAAACCAACTGGGAATTTCTCTGTAAAACTGAAATCTTCCATACTATTTGCTAATCTAAAAGGCTTATCAGCACCTTGCTTAAGAGGAAGAAATGAATACTTATTAGAAATATTAATCTTTTCAAAGGTTTGGAAAACATTTGGATAAGATAAGAGAAGCAGAATATAGAAAGTCATAATGACACTATTGTCCCCCATCACCTTACCTCTCTTAAGATGTTCATGACAAGACTGAAACACAGATAAAGGCTTTTTCCTATTGTTTTTCCACCCTCTAGATCCCAAAGACATTCTGCAGTGTGGTACAGCTCATTTTCCTTTGTTGACTACCACTGCAAATAAACAGTTAGGCCTTCCAACTGGGGGTTTATATTCTACACTGTCACTTTGCTTCTCAGGCATTTAGTTTCTCTGGGTCAAGTTGTCCCACAACATTTTACTGAAACATAAGTGGACAGAGGTGCACCACAAAAAGCTGCAAGTAGTTTGAGCTGCAGGTTAAGTATTTATTTTTTTGTTTTCAATGTGTGTACTATGAGCATGAGAGAACATGCAGCCCCGTGTTTTAATCCTAGGTCTGCTACTTATTTATTTTGCAACCTGGAGTCCTTTAACATTTTAGATGTTAAATCACAGAATCATAAAGTCTTTCAATGTCTTCTTTCTTTTCATAGAACAGGGACAATAATGTTTTCTTACATAAATCACAGGGCTTCATGAAGCTTTATTAATGTCTATTCACACAGTACTTTAAAAAGTTTAACGGCTTGAGGATAGTGCGACTCCTACGGCAACTCAGAGTAGACCCATGGACTGGTCTCATCTGTGGTAGCTTGGTGAGCATGGCGTATAGCTGTGATACAGCCCACTTTACCTGACATTCTGTATGTGTACCAGAGGCTCCTCCTCTTCACTCTGGCCTCACTGCTAGCATGACCATTTCAACAAAGGAATCAGTGAAGGTTGAACTACGTCCAACCAGTAGATTTTTCTCCTGCCCCACTGGAGTTCTTCTTGTGGTGACTTTTGGGTCTCTGCACACTGCCAGGGTGAAAAACAGGGGTCTGAGAATTCAGAATAATCTATCATAAGGTCTTTGGCAATAAAACATTGACAGAATCACTGTTTTATGAGGTTTCCAAGAAGCCAAAACAATACTTTGATAATATTCCTGATCTCTCTTTCCTTCCAGCCATCGCTCCAGCATTTCCTTGGTGAACAAGAGAAACTTTCTAGGGCAAGTTAGCTTTTCATGAATATACAGTCTTTGGTACCTTACATACTACAACAGAAGCTGTACTTTACAGCTGGACCAGCACTTTATTAACTGGAAAACTCTACTAACTGGCATCCGAGAGACACGGCAAAAGTGAAACTGGAAGTACCACTACCGAGGGACTTCTGGTTTCAATGCGGCAAGCTGAGTTTTTCTGTGTCACTTCTTCAGCTCACGGCCCAGGGCAAAGCAGCCTGCATGGAGCAGCCCCACTTCCTGTCTCATGGCACACTGACACCGGGGAGTGCACCAGACAGTGCACATTTGATTAACCAGCATATTTGATAAACCGGAATCCCCCATTCCCAGGGGATGCTGCACAACAGAGCTTTTACATGTATAAAACTTTATGTTCATTTCATTGCAGAAGTAACTGGCAGGAAACGGGGGGTACAATTGGGTAACTAGCGATCTTGTTTCCTGTTTGTTGGCTTTTTAAATTTCTAGGCATCTTCTGTTTCTGGAAGCAGCAGAAGCCCTCTTATGCAGCAGGGTTCACAAAGTATGTTACTGTGCAATATACTTTGTAGTCTTTTATAGAGATCTTTGCTTTTCTTTGTTGTTGTCTTTGTTCCCTTCATAATGAATGAGAAAAGTCATTTTAATTGAAATCTTGTGATTACTTTGTATCTAGGAAGTGCTTTCTTGGGGCATTTGGCTCAGCAGAGCAGAGATAAAGTAAACATCTTTAAAAATACATCACAAGATAGTCTTTCTAGTCTCTACAACTTGTTCCCAACAGTTTCCCTTCCCTTTAAAAAAAAAAAAAAATTCAGGTTTTTCCTCAGAATCATATTCTCCTATCTTAACCTTTCCTCTTCTTCCCATTATCTCCAATGGAACTTCTCTAAGCAGGTCACAACTAGACCTTCGCTAAACAGAAAAAAATAACTTTATTTGAAGATAGCTGTGAACAATAGTTAGATGGTGTCGCAGAGCACTTAGGTGCCCTGCTCCTTGTAAAGAGGGGAAACTGCTAGGGAAAGAGCCCTATCAGTGAGTGAGGAGCCCCAGCTGCTGGTTGCCAGAGAAACCAGTTGGCTAGTGACCCACACCTGTCAGCGGTCAGCTGACCGGAAGAGGCAGGGCCTAACTCACATTTAAACCCAGAGCTGAGACCAGGCTGGCGATTCCCTGCTAGCAGCCAAGGGGGGAGGAGCTCTGCCTGAGCAAGCAAAGGGGAGAGGCCTGACTGCATGAGCAGCTCCTGATACTGTTGTGGGACAGCATATTCTCCAGTAGGGTTTGAATGACGTTACAGCCAGGCGGCTTGAGTTTGTTACAGCTCAGGGGCTTGTGTTTGATTTATTGTTGTATAACACCTGTGGCTTGGGTGAAGCTATTAGAGAATGAAGGAGGTGTCATAGGGGACTCACAGCAGCGTGGGGACCCCAGCATCAGGGAGGTCGCAGCTTTGGGGCGCACCAAACCTGAGCACCAGGGAGGGCGCAGAGTGAGACAGAGCCACAGAGAGTCCAAGCGCCAGGGAGGCACAGAGTGAGACAGGGCCATAGAGGGCCCAGGGAGGACAAGGGGCCAAATTATAACAAGGCCTAAACCAAACCACATTGGTTCCATCTGCAAGGCTTTGGGCGTGGTAAAGGGGTGTGTGGAGCCATGCATAGCCCATAAGACTAGGGTGCTTCGGAATACCGTGAACAGAACAGGACCCACAAGGGGGGTCTGTGGGGTCAGATATTACAGTGTCCAAGGGGACGTGAAGGCAGCCTCCCTATTATATATTTTACCATCGAAGACGTGGCGGAGGAGAATCAATGGTGCCCTTTGGGCCAACTTGACATGGAAAGGGAGCCTTGGGGAGATCACAGCTGTCCTACAGGACCCCACGCCGTGACAGATGGTAAAATGTTTACCATAGTTTCATAGTTGGTAGGGTCAGAAGGGACCTGAGCAGATCATCAAGTCCAACCCCCTGCCATGGCAGGAAAAAGTACTGGGGTCAAACAACCCCAGCAAGGTTTTCGTCTAGCCTCCTCTTAAAAACTCCCAGGGTAGGAGCCAGCACCACTTTGCTTGGAAGTTGCTTCCAGATCCTAGCCACCCTGACAGTGAAGTAGCACCTCCTGATGTCTAGTCTGAATCTACCCTCTGCCAGCTTGTGACCATTATTTCTAGTCACTCCTGTTTTTCATAGATTTCATAGACATTAGGGCTGGAAGGGACCTCGAAGATCATTGAGTCCAGCCCCCCGCCCAAAGGGCAGGAAGTCATGATAATGCTCAGGGGAACAGGGACTCCCCCAGTGCTTGCTAGTCCCCTCTGACTAGTTTGTAACAGGCCACTAGATCCCCCCTCAGCCTTGTCTTGTGGAGGCTGAACAGGTTCAGGTCCTATAGCCTCTCCTCATAGGGCCTGCCCTGCTCCCCCCGATCATACGAGTGGCCCTCCTCTGGACCCTCTTCATGTTGTCCACATCCCTCCTGAAGTGCGGCTCCAAGAACTCCAACTGTGGCCTGACCAGTGCCGTATAGAGGGGGAGGATCACCTCTTTGCATCTGTGGATGCAAGGTAGGGTTGGCCTTCCTGACTGCCTTCCCACACTGCCGGCCCATGTTCATCTTCCTTTTCCGCCTCCGTGCTGACAAGAGGGGAATTCCCCAACCTGTAGGTATGATGCTGGTTGTTCCTCCCCAGGTGTATCACTTTGCACTTGTCTGTGTTGAATCCCATCCTATTCTCATCTGCCCACCCTTGTAACCTGTCTAGGTCCCATTGTAGCCTGTTGCTTCCTTCTAGTGAGCGCACATCCCCCCACATCTTAGTGTCATCAGCAAATTTGAACAGGGTGCTTTTTACCTCCTCGTCCAAGTCACTGATGAAGATGTTGAACAGTGCAAGCCCGAGGACTGAGCCCTGGGGGACCCCACTGCCCACCTCCCTCCAGGTTGAAAATGACTCGTCCACCACCACTCTCTGGGTGCGGCCCTCCAGCCAGTTGGCGACCCATTTGACTGTGTAAGTGTCAATGCCACAGTCTCCTAGTTTTTTAATGAGAATGGGGTGAGAGACAGTGTCGAAGGCCTTCCTAAAGTCCAGAAAGACTGCAACCACTGCTACTCCTACGTCTAAGGATTTTGTGACCTGGTCATAGAAGGCCACCAGGTTGGTCTGACATGACCTGCCTCTAATGAACCCATGTTGGTTGCCCCTAAACATAATCTCCCCGTCTGGCCCCTCATGGATATGTGCCAGGATAATTCTCTCAAAAAGCTTGCCCAGGATCGAGGTAAGACTATCTGGCCTATAGTTTCCTGGGTCCTCCTTCCTCCCTTTTTTGGAAATGAGAACCACATTGGCCCTTTTCCAGTCCCTTGGCACCACACCAGAGCACCACAAGTGCTCATAAAGCTGTGCCAGGGGTCCCGCAATGACCTGTTGAGTTTATTTCTAGTTAATCTAATCTAAATAACACAGAACTTCATATCATGAATATATTTTGAGGGTCAAACCTATTTATGATTACATTTGTGAACATCGTCAAAAAGAAAGCAGGTAAAGGTCCACTTGAACCTAACAGCCCTTAGGTCTATTACAGTTGAAACACTGTACTTTCTACAGCCAAGGCCATGTGTGAGAAACATGGCTAGTAATGTGTCCATGTCTCATGAACAGCCAGGTAGGAGGGAGCAATTGTAGCCCCCTCTCCAATTATCCCTTCTTCACTATTCATACTCTATACACACAACAATTATATTACAGTTTGCATGATATTAAAATATTTAGTCTCATGAAAGTCTGCTTAAGTTAATAGGAAAGACTCCTGTTTATTTCTAGGGCTCCAAAGCATTCTATAGAGAGATTCTCATACCAAAAACTCCCTTCCCTTACCATCTTTCTTGTAACACAGTATGCATGTTTTGAAAGTATAGAATTCCAGTAAGTTAAATATCTAGCAAAACATAAAAGACCAGCTGTGAGTATATAAAATCACTGTCAATTGTGATAAATGTCATGACATCTTTGATAACAAGTGCATTGCTGCTTTATTTTAGCAATGGTATAAAATGATACTTTTCAGCTGGCAATAATGCTTCAACTAACGAGAAAGAGAGTAAAAGATAATTATAGGCACTGAATTGTTATTCAAGATTTAGTCTGTCAACAATAGTTTACTTGCAATTTTCTTTAACTAAAAATGAAACATTGGTAAAAGAACGTATTCTCTATTGCCTTCCTGTTTCTGCCTCTTATTAACAATGTCTGCAAGGGGAAAGATTCTGAAAAGCAATTTTTATTTCATGAATTCTGTTTTTTTAACATACAGGGACAGAGCCCCTTCCACAAAATTCTCAAGACAAGTCTATATATACCTTGTAATCTTCCCTGCAGAGCAAGATATGACCTAAACAGCAACTTTCTAGCAGTAACTGATACTATACAAATATGTATCATCCTAGACCTCTGCCATATGGAGATGGCTCCATTCCTGACAAGGAAGAATCAAGTCTGTCTAAAGTTCCAATAATCTTTTGTAAAGTTTCATGAATCATAAGCAGATGTCCCCTGTCTTTTGAACTTCCATCTGCTGTTATTGGCTGAAACACACTTGGATATTTTCTGTCAGAGTGTACAAACTCTTTTTTCAAGATCCTCTTATTTGCTTGGCATGCATGTTTAAGTAAAGCCCCAGGGAGGACAATTACTGTTAAGAGAATTTTTCTCTACTTCTCTACTTCTGGCATTTTTGAGGATTCCCTGAAATGTGACCCTATGGACCTGATTGAAGACTGCAACACTCAGGTCCAGACTTCAGGGGTGGAGCCCTGGAGAATATAAAAAGAACCCTGGAGCATAAAAAAGGAGCTGCATGCCCAGCATGAGGGGAACACATCCAGGACAAAGAAGAGCAGGTCTTAGAAGAATGAAGGAGAGCCCAGAAGCACCCCTGAAGACTTCTATCAGCAGGGAGCGTGGCACAGCTCCAGCGATGAGGCTCTCGGTGTGCAGCATGGCACATGGTGTCCAGACCCTGGGAGCTTCATGAGGCAGCTCAGGGCTGCAACCTCTGGCATGCAGCCAGATACATGGTGCACAGGGTGGTGCACAGAGTAGGACCTTTGGAGTGCTTGGGCAGCTCAGGTCCTCAACCTCTGGAGCGAGGCTGGGAGCTCGGTGCAGGAGGTGCTGCACAGGGGGTCTGGGTGCCGACCGAGCTTAGTGCTGCACAAGGCAGCCCAGGCCTGTGACCCATAGCAAATGGTTGAGTCCAGAGTGCCAGATAGTGATCAGGCTACTAAGCCAGCAGACAGGGCCAAGCCAGAGGCACCAGAAGCCCTGCATAGTGGAGCTCTGTTCCAGAGGCCAGCAACCCCCTCCACTCCCGAAGCCCACTGCAGGCGAGAGAGCAGCCTGGTGCACAAGACGAGGACTATCCTTCAGGCCTGGGATCAGTGAGTTGCAGGGAAAAGAGGATTCCCACAGGGGAGAAGAGTCCTCCCCGCCCCACTCTCCGGTTACTTAAGGGCTCCTGAAAAGGGAGGTCCCACTGAGAGGGCCCCCCTAAAGTTACCAGCTTCTTTGTAGGGCTTGAGAAAAGCCCAAGGGCATTGGGGTTTCCCCTCAGGATTGAGTTTATCTTTGAGGTTTATCTGTTTCAGATCAGATACTTACCTGTATCTGGAGCACTGGTATAAAGTTTTATGTCATTTACCCAGGAGGTATTGTTTATGTTACACGTTTAGATATCTTATAAATATAGCCATTGTATATATGTTTATATCCATGTTCCTTTCCCTTGTGATAAGTTAATGTATAAATTTGAAAATAGTTAAGTCCCCAATTGTCCTGGCCTGGTTTTATAGGGACGGAGGGAAACTGAGCAGTCTGCAGTTCCCACCCCACAGCATACCTGCCAGCTAACAATCTCCTTCAATTGGAGAAAAGGAATAAGCCAAGTTACCTGGGCTACAAATATACTACAGTCAATGGGGTTGCTAATTCCCCTTTTAACAGTTTTATCATTAGTCCCAGCCCCGTCCCCTTTAAGGGGAATGGGTAAGTTCATAGTCTGAGTTCACTCTGTGACTTAGGCCCTAAAATGGTTTGGCACTAAACTTAGTGTTACATCACTTGAAAAAAAACTCTTTAGTCCACTGGCACTGTAAGTGTGCAAGTGGCTCTCAGGATACGCAACGCTGGGTAGGAACAGAGCAATGCTGGGTGGGAGCTCCTCCTTCCCCTACACTCCCACCACAACCTCTGTTGACACTTAATACAAGTTCAGTAAAGTAAACAACAACAGAAAATTGGGAAGCCACATGGTCCTCTCTCCTTCCCTTTAGTTCTGCAGTGTGGCAGCAAAGATCATGCTGCTAGAATGCAAGAAGATAAGAATTGCCAGGGCAGGCGCCCCAAGCACAGATACTTACCAATGAACTGGAAGGGGCCGGGGAGCAAGGTGCATTGAAGAACGCCACAGTTTATCAGCTCCTGCCAGTTCCGGTTGACTGGGCATGGGACAGCGAGCAACCAAGAACTGCATCCTGCTGCAACCTGAAGAAGAGAGGAAGAAAAAGAAAGTGAATTGGAGGTCAACCAGTAGATGCGGAGACAGCTCCATGAAAAAGAATTACAATACTGAAAAAAAGAACAGAAAAGACCACACTGGGATGGGTAAAGGGATGAAAGCCAGGAAGCTTTATCCCTTTGAGACTCGGAGGAGTCTCCACACTTACCTGAAGGGGAAGACTTGAAAAAAGGTGACTGACAAGACCCAGCGAAAAGCAATCCACACCACAACAAGCCGGCAGTGGAAGAAGACATCCAAACTGTGAGTGAGGGTACTGCAGACCAGGGTGTTTGTACAAATGGACACTCTGAACCCTGCAGCCCTCAAAGATACTTAAATGCTTAGCAGAGAGAGACTTATATATATACCCACCCTGTAACTGCCAGTGTAACAAGCATATTCTACAAGGATAGCAGTCAAGTACGGGGACTAGCTCCCTTCCTTCTTTTTTCTTAAGTACGCCAAGTCATGGCAGGAAAGATTGAGTGGACAAGCTAGGCAAAAAGGAACTCTCCCATAAATCTCAGCTGGAACATCTGTAATACACCCACTCCAGGGAGCTCCACAACACATCACATGAATAGAGAGTCACATTGAGTAGGGACGCTCCTACATGCAGCATCTCGGAACTTCTGTGTCCTTTTGTGACCCCCTTCCAGTAGGTAACAGCCTCTCTTTGTCCTCACACTGGTTCCACAGGCTGCCAATCAGCATGCTCATCATCCAGCTACCAAATATCAGACTTCCCAGATGAGTCTCACCCCTGCTGTGAAGCTTCTCAGTGCTCTCCAGGGTTTCCCTGTGTTGCAAGGTTATGGACAACCCATCCAGGCTGGGCCAACCACTACCTGCTAGCTGCCCGTTTGCATGCCATGGGGAGCAGCAGGGAGCGGGAGAGGGTGAGCAGGGGTTTCCTCCCCCTTCTTACCCCTCACCCTGCTACAGTGATTTTTATCCCAAATTTTAAGAAACTAGCCTCAGGACTATTCCAGGCAATGCTCACTAAATATACAAATGAATATAGTTCTAAAACTAAGTAGTAGCTATTGATTTTCAAAAGCAGGTTGGATAGATACTTGGCTGGGCCGGTTTAGTTGGGGATGATCCTGCCTCGAGAAGGGGACTAGACTAGATTATTTGTGAGGTCCCTTCCAGCCCTACTTGTGATCCTATTATTAAAAATGAACTATCTGTCACTAATTTCAGGGTTGCTAATAACCTTTTATATGGCAACTGGGACTTTGTCCTAGATTTTGATCCCTGAAATTTGGTCACTTTACCTCACCCATATCCTCTTCTCTGACCAACACCTCACTACGGCCCTGCTACCAATGTTGGAAATATTAAAATAAACTGTCCATGTGTTCCTCTAGCAGCTAGATTATCTACTTAAACAATCTACTCTTTTTCTCTGCCTGTATACTATAAATCAAATACTAAGAAAGCAAAATCACATGGGTTCCCCTAATGGTGAGTTAAACTGCTTGTCAGAAAATGTGCCAGAAAGAAAATTAGTCACTTATGAAAGAAATAATATCTTGCTGCTACTTAAAATCTTATCTTTAACTCTGAAATAACTGATGCCCTGCCCACTATGAACCCTACATTCTTTCACCTCTTCCAGACTTACTGTCCTATAGTAAAAGTACTTTCTACAGTTGACTCGTTCATTCATTAGCTCCAGGAAGTCCCAGTTTATAATCTCCACAGAGGATAGTTTTCCTCTGTGTAACTTCATCCAGTCATGTCTTATCAGCTGAACTCCAGTGACCATGGGGAATGTTGATCCTCTACACCACAGAGGAAGCTGAAACTTGGATGGGTCAGCTATTAGATGCCAGCCATAATTAGCATCGAGAACAGGGGAATAAGTACTCAGTCTAGATGAGAGAGAGAAAAAGTTAGGTTTGCTTAGGTAAACTGCTTTTTCAAACC
Source organism: Crocodylus siamensis (assembly GCF_052110815.1). Taxonomy (NCBI): domain Eukaryota; kingdom Metazoa; phylum Chordata; order Crocodylia; family Crocodylidae; genus Crocodylus; species Crocodylus siamensis. Next base: position 405,210,220 of record NC_143395.1, read on the forward strand.
AGTGGGACCTAATAACCTCCATTCTAGAAATCCCAAGGAATTGGTTTAGGAAATTGCAGAGCCACTGGCTATTATTAAAAAGCTTTGGTATTCAGGTGAGATCCCAGGAGACTGGAAAGGGTCAAATATAGTACTCATCCTAAAAAAAAGGGCAGGGACAGATAATTTAAAGCCAGTTGGTCTAACTTTGATACCTGAAAAACAGCTGAAGTTTATCATCAAGCCATCAATTTGTCAGGACCTAGAGAATAATAAGGTGGTAAATAGCAGCCAATGCTTCCATGATGATTCTCCCGGGTACCTTGTACGGTTGGATGTTATATACTACAGTAAGGCTTTTTTCCCCCATCATGCAGAACCCAGTGGCAGCAGCAGCAATGCCCACCAGCCCTGCCCTACCCCAACCCCTAGCTGGAAGCTTCTGCCTTAGCTGAGGCTTCTGGCCTGTGATCCTGGGACTTTTCCTGCCTCCCTCTACCCAAGAGGGAAATTCAGGTAAGAATGGGTGGAGGTGGGGGCAGGAGAATCGCTGGTGCAGCAAAAGCCAGCCAGGCCCAGCTCGTACCACACAGTTGCCAGCTGGCCACCTCATGGTGCTCCCACTGCATTGCTCCCACTACAGTTTCTGCAGCTGGAACTGTATGGTGCCAGAGCTGCAGATGAGAAGCAGCAGACCAGTGGGAAATGGTGGTGGCTGGGAGGGAAGGAAGGAAAGCAGCAGGGGAAAGGCAGTGGGGGCAGGCATGGGGTGGAGGGGGAGGGGAGTGACAGTGGGTGGGAGCCAGCAGGGACCCGTGGGGCTGGGCTGTCTTCAGCCATGTTCTGTGGTTCTGGGGTTGCAGCCAGGAACAGTGTGATGCTAGGAGGTTTCTGGCTGTGCCACACCATGCCATCTGGGTCCCCGCACTTCCCAGCTTGCTACTGCTGCCTCCTCTACCATGGTGTGCCTGCAGCTCCCACACTCACAGCAGGGGAAGCCCTGCACTGGAGCCAGCTTCTTTCCCTGCCTCCTGCTACACAGGTGCCCACACTGCCTGGACTCTACCTGGAGTAGACGGGGCCCTGTACCCTGCTTCCCTGCAGAGTCCAGCATGGGGCTTCCCCCGTGGGAGCATGGGAGCTACAGACCTGTGGCACGGATCCCCCATCATAGCTGTGGCCAGGCAGGCTGCTCTCCTCACCTCTGCACAGCACGGCCTGGAGCTGTTCCCTGTTGGGTGCCAAAGCCTGCGCCAAGCACAAGCTCCCTGAGCCCTCCCACCTGCCATTGCTGCCGGCAGCAGGGGCTGTGTACCATGTAGGGGGGTGTGGAGGGAAACCTGCATCCCACAAACCTCACACACCCACATCCACCCCCACAACTCCCACTGACATCTATACAAACCCCAACATATCCTATGCCTCTACAAGCACCCCCATACACAACCCACACAAACACTCCCCCTACACAATATAAAAGAGTGAGACTTTATGTCTGAGTTATTATGCAATCCCTTCTATATACAGTACACCAACACAAATAATGGCAAATAGTTTTTTATAATAAAATTAAAATATTTTATAGTGTGTGTATGATTTGTTTTTTCCTGGTTCTAAAATGGCAAACCTCCCTCCCCTCCCCCCCTCCAAAAAAGAGTATTTCTGGAGAGCAAAGGAAGGGACTTCTGGTTGCAAAGTTCAGGGGCTCCAAGGCAAGACTTTTTGTTCCAATATCATGACTAGGTGATGGGGCAACTGTCAAGGGGTAGGGCTACCCATGTGGCCCTAGACAGCTCGCCATATCTTGTTAAGTGGACCTCCACCCAAAATAATTGCTTGCCCCTGCTTTAGAGGATAGGATTAGGATTAAAATTATCCCCAGTAAATGGTAAATTGGTCTGAAATGGAAAGTAGCACCATTTCCTTCAAGGAGGTCAAGATCTGAAATCTGTCCCAGGCAAATTTCTGGAAGAGACTGAAATCCATAGAGGCATCACATTTGTCTTCCTATGGGCTACATTTTGGCCCATTCCTTCCTAAATCAGAGCATACTGCAAAAGATATGAGGCACTGTGTCTCTGTGTTGCACTCTGTCAGGATCTACTACGTGTTCCAGTTAACACTTTATAAAAACTTAGACTCTAATCCTGTCTCTTCTCTTGCAGAAAAAATATACATGGATATAGCTTCATAGTTTCTAGGGTCGGAAGGGACCTGAGCAGATCATCTAGTCCGATCCTCTGCCATGGCAGGAAAGATACTGGGGTCAAACGACCCCAGCAACATGTGCATCTAACCTCCTCTTAAACACCCCCAGGGTAGAAGCCTGCACCGCTTCTCTTGGAAGTTGGTTCCAGACCCTAGCTGCCCTGACCGTGAAGTAGCGCCTCCTGATATCTAACCTAAACCTACCCTCTGCCAGTTTGTGACCGTTATTCCTGGCCACTCCTGGCGGTGCTCGGGGGAACAGTGACTCCCCCAATGCCTGCTGATCCCCCTAACTAGTTTATAACAGGCCACCAGATCCCCCCTCAGCCTTCTCTTGTGGAGGCTGAACAGGTTCAGGTCCCGTAGCCTCTCCTCATAGGGCCTGCCCTGTTGTCCCCTGATCATACGAGTGGCCCTCCTCTGGACCCTCTCCATGCTGTCGACATCCCTCTTGAAGTGTGGCACCCAGAACTGGATGCAGTACTCCAGCTGCGGCCTGTCCAGTGCCGCATAGAGGGGGAGGATCACCTCCTTGGACCTGCTCGAGATGCATCTGTGGATGCATGACAAGGTGCGGTTGGCCTTCCTAACTGCCTCCCCACACTGCCGGCCCATGTTCATCTTGGAGTCAGTGATGACCCCCAGATCCTTTTCTGCCTCCGTGCTGACAAGAGGGGAGTTCCCTAACCTGTAGGTATGGTGCCAGTTGTTCCTCCCGAGGTGCATCACCTTGCACTTGTCTGTGTTGAAACCCATCCTGTTCTCATCTGCTCCCCCTTGTAACCTGCCTAGGTCTGATTGTAGCCTGTTGCATCCTTCCAGTGTGCCCACATCCCCCCACATCTTAGTGTCATCAGCAAATTTGAACAGGGTGCTTTTTACCCCCTCGTCCAAATCACTGATGAAGATGTTGAACAGTATGGGCCCGAGGACCGAGCCCTGCGGAAGCCCACTGCCCACGTCCTTCCAGGTTGAGAAGGACCCATCCACTACCACCCTCTGCTTGCGGCCCTCCAGCCAGTTGGTGACCCACCACAGCTCCCCAGTTTCTTAATGAGAACGGGGTGAGAGATGGTGTCAAAAGCCTTCCAGAAGTCCAGGAAGACTATGTCCACTGCTACCCCCGCATCTAATGATCTGGTGATCTGATCGTAAAAGGCCACCAGGTTGGTCTGACAGGACCTGCCACTGATGAACCCATGTTGGTTGCCCCTAAGCATCCAGTCCCCTGCTGTGTGCTAGAATAATTTTCTCAAACAGCTTGCCTAGGATCGAGGTAAGACTAACCAGCCTATAGTTTCCCGGGTCCTCCTTCCTGCCTTTTTTGAAGATGGGGACCATGTTGGCCCTCTTCCAGTCCTCCAGTACCTCACCAGAGCACCATGAGTGTTTGTAAAGTTGTGCCTGGGGACTTGCAATGACCTCGGCCAGTTCCTTTACAACTCTAGGGTGGAGATCATCCAGACCAGCTGACCTGAATATGTCCAACCCCTCCAGAAGCTCCCTAACTAAATCCTTGCTAACCTGTGGCCCAGGTGTGCCACGTATACATAAGAACAACTCAGTGGTTGACAATAGTCCACTAAATTACTTCTTCTGCATAGGCTATTAGTTCTGTTTGGTTCAATTTCAGAAGTTGGGTGACAGCGACCATGAGCTGATCACCTTCACCATCCGCGGTAAAGCTGGCAAGTCAGTCAGCAACACAGAAGTCCTTGACTTCAGAAAAGCTGACTTTGACAAGCTCAAGAGGCTAGTCAGTCAGGCCTTCAGGGACCATGACCCCAGGGAGTTGGGAGTTCAAGAAGAGTGGTTGCTTCTCAAGGAAGCGATCCTCAGTGCACAAGCTAAATCTATTCCAACACAGAGGAAAGGCAGCAAGAAGGCACAGCAGCCCCCCTGGCTCTCCAGGGACCTAGAGGACCTACTGTGGCTAAAAAGGAAAGCCTACAAAGGATGGAGGATGGGATTCACCTCCAAGGAGGATTACTCCGCGCTGGTCCAGTCCTGCAGGGAGCAAACCAGGAAAGCCAAGGCTGCAACTGAACTCCAACTAGCTTCAGGCATCAAGGATAACAAAAAGTCCTTTTTCAGATATGTGGGGAGCCGGAGGAAAAGCAAGGGCAATGTTGGACCCCTGCTAAACCAGATGGGGCAACTGACAACTGACGCCCAGGAAAAAGCCAACCTATTAAATAGGCACTTTGCGTCAGTCTTTCATCAGTCACACGGGATGCCCATGCCTGCTTTGGGACAGGGAAATCTGGGTGAGGGGGATCCCCTACCCTCCTTCAATGCTGACCTCGTGAAGGAACACCTTGAGAAGCTGGATACCTTCAAGTCAGCTGGCCCTGACAACCTGCACCCCAGGGTACTCAAGGAGCTGGCGAGCGTCATAGCCCAGCCCCTGGCACGGATCTTTGAAAACTCCTGGTGCTCTGGTGTAGTGCCCGAAGACTGGGAGAAGGCCAATGTGGTGCCGATCTTCAAGAAAGGGAGGAGAGTGGATCCGGCTAACTACAGGTCCATTAGCCTGACTTCTATCCTGGGGAAGATCTTAGAAAAGTTGATTAAGGAGGCCATCCTTGAGGGACTGGCCCAGGCTAACATTCTAAGGGACAGCCAGCATGGGTTTGTTGCGGGTAGGTCTTGTTTGACCAATCTCATTTCCTTTTATGACCAGGTGACCTATCACCTGGACAAGGGGGAAGAGATTGATGTCATATATCTTGACTTCAAAAAAGCTTTTGATCTAGTATCCCATGATCACCTCTTGGCCAAACTGGCCAGTTGTGGCTTTGGCTCCACCACGATCCGCTGGCTGGGAAATTGGCTTCGTGGTCGGACCCAGAGGGTTGTGATTGATGGCAGTCACTCATCATGGTGCCCTGTGACCAGTGGAGTCCCTCAAGGCTCTGTCCTGGGACCCATACTGTTCAACATCTTGATTAACGATGTGGACATTGGAGTCAGGAGTGGACTGGCCAAGTTCGCCGATGACACCAAACTTTGGGGCAAAGCATCCACGCCAGAAGATAGGCGGGTGATCCAGGCTGACCTGGACAAGCTCAGCAAATGGGCAGATGAGAACCTGATGGTGTTTAACACCGAAAAATGCAAGGTTCTCCACCTTGGGAGGAAAAACCTGCAGCACCCTTATAGGCTCGGCAGTGCTACGTTGGTTAGCACTACAGAAGAAAAAGACTTGGGGATCATCATTGACCACAAGATGAACATGAGCCTCCAGTGCGATGCTGCGGCTAGTAAAGCGACCAAAATGCTGGCGTGCATCCATAGATGCTTCTCGAGCAAATCCTGGGACGTCATTCTCCCCTTGTACTCGGCCTTAGTGAGGCCGCAGCTGGAGTAATGCATCCAGTTTTGGGCTCCACAATTCAAAAAGGATGTGGAGAAGCTTGAGAGAGTCCAGAGGAGAGCCACGCGCATGATCAGAGGTCAGGAAAACAGATCTTACGATGACAGGCTGAGAGCCATGGGACTCTTTAGCCTGGAAAAGTGCAGGCTCAGGGGTGATCTGATGGCCACCTAGAAGTTTATCAGGGGTGACCACCAGGATCTGGGGGAACATCTGTTCACCAGAGCGCCACAAGGGATGACGAGGTCGAACGGTCACAAACTCCTGCAAGACCGTTTCAGGCTGGACATAAGGAAGAATTTCTTTACTGTCCGAGCCCCCAAGGTCTGGAACAGTCTGCCAGCGGAGGTGGTTCAAGCGCCTACATTGAACACCTTCAAGGGTAAATTGGATGGTTATCTTGCTGGGATCCTATGACCCCAGCTGACTTCCTGCCCTTTGGGCAGGGGGCTGGACTCGATGATCTCCCGAGGTCCCTTCCAGCCCTAATGTCTATGAAATCTATGAAATCTATGAAATTTAGAGATAACCAAAACTTAAAAATTTAGGAATACAGTTTGGTTCAACAGTTGGGGATATTCATTAGGAGCATTTGAAATGAACTCTGTAACACTGGGCTGGATAACCCATGAATGCCTTCCAACACTTCCAGCCTCACATAGAACTCCTACAGTTAGATACTGAAAAAAAATGTATGGAAAAATAACATGATTTTTTATGGCTCAGTTCTCTATTAAATATTCTACAACAGTCTAAACTATCCCTTCATAGAAAGTAGATGAAGAATATCACTGGAATGCATCTACCTAACTTAAAGAAAAAAACTGAAATAAACGGCAAGTATCCCTGATATGGATTAATACCAGCTACTTAAAAGTCAGAGAAATATATAACTAATAAAATTATTCTGTCCTTCAGGCGCTGGCTGATTCCTTAACATTGATAAAAGGGAAAAATAATACTCCATTCTCTCTACTGACTTGATGGGAGAGAAAGCAGGTGTGCTGCCATGAGTTCTGAATAATGTTAGCATTTCTTTTCTCCAGCATTAGAACTATTTTTATTATAGGGACTTTTATGCAAGCTTTCAAGGCTACTGAATTTATGAAAATGTGCTAGTACAAAAGAACCATGGATTGCAGTTTTCTCTAGGGAAGAAAAACTGATTGGAAACCCTTTGTATCTAGTTGGCACAATAGACAAGAGCATTTTATAAAATCTGCAGATAATGGGAAGAAATTGCTGCTAGAACAACAATGCCGCATTTGATAGGCAGAAAACTGAATGAATTGATCTGAAATGTTTTTTGTCTCAGTATTCCAAAATAAATACAAGATAATACCCCATTTTCAAATTATTTCAGGAAAATAGCAGCGGCAAGAATTGCATATTTATCATACTTTTATGAAAGAACTAATTCTTCAATATAAACATAGAGTGGTGTAGGCTATACATACACACAGAATAAAATACTCATAAGAGATTCATTTTATAAGTGCAACTGATTGTGTGGCAAGACTTACAGCCAAAAAACTCTGTTAAAGCAGTACAGAGACTAACCACAAGATGATACCCTGTTGGGATAAAATATTCAAATCCACGTGTATTCCAAAAGAAAAAGAAAAAGACAGGTTGCATCTATAAAGACATACACTTAGCAGGGCAAAAAACCATTTGGGTATGTAGCTTGTACTTTGTATGTGCAATTTTTTTTCACTCAGAACAAGTGCTTCTGATGGATGACATACCTCTTCTAATCTGAGTAATAAGCAAGGATCCTAATTTTGTCTCATTTAAAAAAATCTCCAGTTTTCAGAAAGAAAAATAAGTAAACCCAAATCCACATTTTTCCATGATTAAAATGGTACACCACTATATAAATCTATATATTAGTGATGTTTAGTTTTAATTATGGGAAAATGTGGATTTGGGGTTACTTTTTTCTTTCTGAATTTGGGGATTTTTTTAAATGAGAGAAAACCAGGATCCCTGGTGATAAGACAGTCTGTCTCTTTAAGAAGGAACAGTCATCCCAGTTGAGAAGCCCACTGCAAGGTGTTAGGATAAGCAGGGAGTGCCCCACTGTGAGCTTTCAAAGCTCCCAGAAGAGTAAGCGCAGGAAAACAGGAAGCAAGCAGTGAGTGAAACAGTGTATTTCAAGGAAGGGCCAGGCTATTGAACTGGAGTCAGAGCAAAAGGGACCCCCTCTTCATGTCTAGGACAGGGCAGAATAATTTGGTTTTGTTTCTTTCTTTAAAAGACTGTGCTTTGCTTGGGAAGATTGGCTGAAGAAGTCCCCACAGAGCAAACCCACCTGCAGAAGCCAGCAGGCTAAGCAACTCACTTAGACTCAGATTTACAGATTTACCTCTTAGGGTATGTCCACACATGCAGGCACATGCTCTCACAGCAGCTCAAATAGGAGTGGCACAAATTTGTGCTGGGGATTTTTCCCTCAGGGCACATGCCTGGACATGCCCTTTGGTGTGGGGCAAGTTTGCCACTTGGGGCAAAATGGCCCTGCCTAACTCCTGCTGGATCTGCAGCCAGGGGGAGTTAGAGCCTGTATAAAAGCTGCCTTGGCAAGAAGCTCAGGGCTACTTGTTCTTAGCAGCTTCTGGGGCCCAGCCAATTGGTACCTGGGGATACTACCCCTTGTGCCAGCTGGACTGCTGAAGCAGCCCTAACCTAGGGTTCCCTTCACCTTCTACGCACTGCAACAGTCTGGCAGTGGGGCTGCTACCTGGATATGACCTGCTGCCGCCTGCGACAGCATGTGTCCCCAAGGCTGCACACCTGCCAGACCTGGATGGGGACCGTACAGCTTCAGCAGAGGCATCTGCATCTCTGGGCAAGCTGCCAATGGGCTGTGGCTGCACAGTTGGTCTTTGTGTGGCACTGCTATGACCCCACCCTGCCATCTGGGCAGCTATCGCCTGGAAGAAGTTCTCAGCATGGTGGCCTGCTTTGAACTGTCAAAGCATGTCTGCCAGGAGGACAGCTACCTCATTTGCCCTCCAGCTGGGTCCTGGGTGCCAGCCCCAAGCAGGTTCCTTTGCCTGAGTCCTGCCACTTGCCTTACTAGCAGGAATCCTGATGTTCCCTATTTAAAAACTGCAAATTCCATGATAAACAAATCCCAAATTCACTCTTTAAAAGACCCCAAAATCCATGTTCTTTCACAATTAAAACAAAAGACCACTCTCTCTCTCACTTTTGCTATCTCTCTCTTTCTATACATATATATATAGAGAGAGAGAGAGCGCAAGAGAGAGATCAGTTGGGCAATGCTGCATTGATATAGTTACAATTTTAACGCAATTTGGAATCCTATCAGTGTCTCTATCATAATAAAATAAATTCTAAACATCTTTATGCTTTGATGTTTGCTTTTGATTTTCTTATCATAGAAAAATTAGAGCTCCCCCTGATGTCTTCACTAACCAGAATGTAGGGACAGCTGCCCCTGCAGCCACAGCTCCTGCCAGCAGGTCTCATCCTGTCTGGCAGCTGGGCATGCTGGGTGTGTGATAGGGGGATGTGAGGTTTGCAGGAGGGGGGTGGGAAGGGGTGTGGGTGGGTGTAGGGGTATGTGGGTTGGTGTGGGGGGATGTGGGGTGTGTGGGTGGGTACGGGAGATGTGGGGTTTGCAGGGGAGATGGGGGATGTGAGGGGAGTGGGAGTAGTGTGGGGTATATAGGTGTGTGTGTGGGGTACGTGGGGTTTGTATGGAGGATGTGGGGTTTGCAGGGGGGCTACCACATGCCCCCTTCCCCCCCACCACCTCTGCAGTACACAGCTCTTGGCTGTGCACAGCTGTCAGCTCAAATCGACCCACCTGGCATGGCCTGTTAGCATGACTTTGGACAGGACTGGGGCCTGTGGCTCCTGTCCAAAGGTATGAACTAGCTGGGTGTGTCGAGTTGGGCCAGGCCAGGTCATGTCAAGCCAGACCCATTCTCCATGAGGGTCAATAAGCAATAAGCTGGAACAAGCTCAGTCTGTTACCCATTTTGTGTATTAATGACTACAACATAGCATCTGACAAAATAGGCTGTTGCCTATGAAAGCTCATGCCTTTTTGACTCAGTTAGTCTTCAAGGGCATGCGTCAGAACAGACTCAATTAACTGAGTCTGCTGGAGCATGCTAATTAGCACTGCAGCAGCCTCCACATCATGTGTATTCAGCATTCCCATGCTTCAAAATGGTGGCAGGGACACTTTAACTAAAGCTCATTGAACAAATTTTGAAGCATAGGATGCTGAATGTACATGGCACTGAGGGCACTTTAATTATAGCAGCTCTTGGAGCCACTCCAATTAAATCTCCCATGCTCTTGCCCCTGGAGCACCTGTAAAAATGCCCCAAGGTGCCAATCTTCCCTGCCTTCTTCAGAGACTGTCACATGTTACCTGTGTTGCATTTTCACACATATTGCATGTATTTTCCTACTATACTTATGCAGTTTTTGTACTAGGCTAAGCTCTTTACCAAATATAGAAAAATCTTTGTTCAGGCCCTGAAGAAATTACTATCTATAGAGGCTTTATTCAAAATGAGTCCCCTACCTGGATCTGATCCTGCTGCCCATACCCATGCTTCAAATTTCACCTTTGATTCCTTAATATTAAATCAGCATTTCTTCACCTGAGGAAAGAAGGGCTGAATTGGTTAGATAATATTTGTATGGACTGTGCATAACATTTCAATTCCCCAAGGTCCAAATCCTATTTCACCTCTACATCTGTCCCATAGCCAATGCAAAAAACCATGAATATTGCCTTAGAACTTCAATGTAAATCCTAAGAGGGTTCTTCTTCCTCCCTGCAGTTGCTAGTCATATTTTTTCTCCAACTAAAGATCTGAGGATTTAGGCAAAATTGATGTGCTTCCCAGGGGGATTAAAACCACTGTAGAGCATAGGGGGAGGTAGGCACCTCAGCAGAGCATTTCAGTTACTCTGAAAGGCTAAAATACTGATGCATAAGGAACCTATACAGGGTAGAAGAGAATTGTGTTTTATGATTTAGATGTCTAAAAGCTATGAGTCTTAGAGGAGGGTTAGGAAGCAATATGATAGAGGGACTTCCCTTATTTTCTTATTGTGGTTCTATTAAATTAAGTGTTGTGTTTGTTGTGGTGAGGGGCAGTATCTGTGACTTTTCAGAAACAGCTACAGCCTCTCTGTAGAAAACAGGGTTGTGGGGTTGGAAACGACATAGGGAGAGGGTTGGGGGATCCCTAGGTGAGAAGCAGGGGAGTGGGTGACCATTCAGTTAAGGGATGAAGAATGGAAAGCGGAGGTAAATGAAGTATGGGAAGCATGGTTGGGTAGGGCTGACGGGTTTGCTGTCCTGGGTGATTGGCTGGGAATCGGGAGTAGATGGCCCAGGTAGGGTTTTAAGTTCTGGGTTTTCGTTTAGGGAGCCTGTAGTTGTTTCATATCATATGGGTTGTTTTGCCTTTTATTGTAAGCCACCTTGACTCTTCTTGGGGAGGGTGGCATATAAATCAAATGGAAAAATAAATAAATACATACATACATATATACATGCTATTTCTTTTTTAAGATTAAGTTGTTACCAAGCATTTTTAGTTGTTTGTCCAAAACACAGCATATCCACCACAAATAACAGAGTTACATTCATATCTTTGAGCTCGTCTTGGGGGGACAATTAATAATTTAGACTGTCTCTCTTCTTTTCTTTAGCATATTGTGAGAGTGGACACACACATTTGAAGCCATTACAAAAGGGAACATTTCAAAAGAGCAGCAGCTGTTACACTCTAATTGTTATGTGAGGACACTGGTAACAATACAAATGTTCTCAGCAAAATCGCTCCAGTTTTACTACTGCTTCATCGAGTGCTAAAGATGAAGCAATTTTAGGTTTACTACTTTTCTCAGCTTGTCCATGTATAGCAGTTAGAACCTATCAGAAACAGCCCTTTTGAAGTGTTCCCCTTTTGAAATGGCTCCAAATGTATGTGGGACTGCACCCAGGTCTAATCCTTCAGACAATTATTTGGCAGTCAACACATTCATGCATGTACCTGTTAGTAAAACAATGCTTTCATGCGTGAAAAAAAATCTAGGACATGCTATTTCCCTTTCCCATACTCAGACCCAGGCAGAGCCAGCCTTAGGCATGAGTGGTGTGGGCAATCTCCCAGGGCATCATGGTCAGGAGGGTGCCACACACACACACACCTTCTACCCTGCCCCACTGCTAGCGCTGGGGCAGGGGGGACTTTGGTGGCAGCTAATCCTTGGGGGCCTGGGCAGTGAGGCCCTCCCCCTCCCTCCTCCTCCCACCAGGGCAGCAGGGTGGGGCAGTGGTGGTGGTGGGCAATACCAGGTAGCATGATAGGCCAGGAGGAGGGTGCTGAGGCCAGGGCCAAGGGCAAGGTGGCATGGTAGTGCTGTCCCAGCTTCTTTCTTTGCCAAGTGCTTTGCCATCACTGATATTCTGGGGCTGAAGGCCAAGTCTGCAGTGCCCCCGCCCCCCGCCACGGCAACCACAACCAACGGTGAGACCATGGGCAACTTGGAGGTGCTGGGTGGTGGCGCCTGCTGCTGGGGCTGGGCTTCCTGTGCAGGCAGCTCTGCCTGCTCCTACTGCCCACCTCCTGCCCTTCCTGCCCCCCACACTGAGCCCCTGCTCCCCACAGCCCCACTGCCTGGTATCAGGCCAGCATCTCAGCTGAATGGACATACATTGCCCTGCAAAAGCCCATGGGGTCCCCTGCCACCTGCAGCCACTGGGGCATGTGTGCCCTTCACATACTCATACTCCCCCCAACAAACACCTACAGGCACCCCCACCCACACACACACACACACACTCATACATACACCCCACACACAGCACCAGTGACCTGGTGGGGGGGTGCCCAGAGAGGGCACCAGAGGGGGAGGTCCTGGGGCAGGGGGTAAAATACAAGTTCACTCAAGGTACCATTTTCTCCAAGGGTGGCTCTGGACCCAGGTTCTGTAACTGTTTAAAAAGTAGTTTTATTTCAAAATGTAGCCATGTCAAAACCACTTTTCCTTAGTTAACAGGTGTGTTCCCTGCATGTGTTCATTTTTATCTGATGGCATTCATGACAAAAATGACTTTGCTTCACCTTTGGAAGCCCTGCAGAGCATGCAAGGACAGTGGTGTCCAACCTTTTCTCCTTGTGGGCTCGATGGGGGAGGGGGGCAGGTCCCTCCATGGGCCAGATCCTGCTGGTGGACCCAATCCAGTGAACGGGACAGGCATGACTGGAGGTCTGATCTGGCTGTGTGGAAACAGCCCAGCCTGGGCCTGACCCTACCACACACAACTTGGAAATTGTGTGGTGTGAATTGCCACCACACCCCCACCGCCAAATTTCCTGAACCATGGAGAGCTCCCTGGGCCAAATGCCATGGCTCCGCAGGCTGGATTTGACCTGCTGGCCAGAGGTTGAGCACCCTTGTACTAGGAAATACAAGGTAAGCAAAAATCTATTAATTCTGGAGTATCAGCATTACTAATTACATTCCAGTCAGATGCATCTGGTTGCCTGAGACTTTAATTTGAGATTGTGTGGATGTCAGGGGTGTTTGATATATCCTGGAAAATCTTTTTTTTCCTGCTGAATATGTACAAGAAGGAAGAACTCTGCTGCATTCTCAAATCACTGACTGATTCTGCAGGGCTGACAGCTAGGAAATCCCCATTGCTCTTCTTTTTAACTTGTAAATTTGCAGTGTTGCCAAGTCTTAAGCCTCACAATACTTAGAGTTCAGATTATGACATTAAATTTCCACCTTCCCCTGTCCAGGGAACCAAGCCAGTTCTCTACACATGACTGATGGCAGCTGTGAAAGGGACCCTCTCTCCCCAGCAGTGTCTAGGCCAAGCTGCAGTGAGTGCAGGATGGAGTCTTACAGCAATTCAAAGGCAAAAGAAGTAAAGACTCAGCCTCCGTGATACTCGTTGGTGCAGCCTTACTTCTAGCTCTCATATAGTGACTGGAATGAGAAGATGACAACAAGAAAAGAACTAAGCTCAGAAAGAAGGAAAATAAAAAGCTTCTCAAAGTATGAAAATATATTTAAATGCTGGACAAAATGTGTTCTTTAAATGGAAAGCTCTTTTGGGCCAGGGGCCACCTTCTTGTTCTGCCTTTGCTTAATAACATTGTGATCTTGGTTCATGATTGTTACCGCTAGCACTATTACAAACAGCAATTACCAGAAATAAACAGAGAGACACACATGTAGCCTCTATTAAACACAGCATCCTGCAGAAAATTAATTCATATTTAAAGTTTGTTTGCTTTTAAATCAGTTTGTGCCTAAAACGATTGGATATATTCTTTGAGATGTACATTGCAGAAGATCCATATTTTAAAATAGTCACTTTAAAGTTAACTTTGAGATGGTGACAAATCTGCAGGCATTTATGTGATATGGCATCAGCAACAGAGACTGTTTGGTTGTTATAGCAACTGGCATTCTGTGATGACTTCATGAGTAGAAGTGGGTGACATACTACTGCTGAAAACAGAGAAAGTTAGGAATGAAGGACAGATGTCCAGACTTGAATGGAAAATCCCAAAATTAGACAAACTGGAGAAAAACCCCTAAATGAGAAAATCCCTAAATAGGACAAACTGGAGAAAAAAGCACAACCAGATGTTTATTTCACTTACACAAAAAATTTTATAAAAAGCCCACATTTTTGCCTTGAAAAAGAGTGCCTTGCCCTTGAAAACTTATCTGTCTTAACTTCTCCCAGCCATGTAGCTGGCTCAGTAAAAGATATCACCTTCCATATTTCCTGGACCATCATGGATACAACATCACCCCAGCACTACCACATGGAAATAAGTTTTTTCATAGTCTTCTCATTAAATCTGACTGACAAGAAAACATTCTTCCTAAGGTAATCCATCTTTGAAAGGGCTACCTTCCATTCTGAGACTACTGCTATGATCTTTGCCTGACCCCAGAAGGGTTCAGTTTCTAAATTTCAGGAATTAGGTACCCATATCAGATGACTATGAAATAATGAGTTCATATTAAAAATGCAATACATTAAAAATGCAGTAAGTTCAACTATTGGCTAAAAAGTCATAATGTTGATTCTTAGGTAGGGCCCAGGCAGAAAGTATATGCGTAGTGTCAAATAACATCATTGGCTATCCCACTGCTTCTGAAAGACTCCATCACTGAGGGTGTTATTTCTTAAGTCAGTCTAATCCTAGATCTGTTATCTGCTTGATTACAGATGACAAATCTCAATTTTCTTGTCAAATCACTGTTTGGAGCAGAGCTAAAAAAAAATAACACATACCATTCTCACCTGATTATGCTCAAATTAGAGAAACAGTACACTTGTTCTTGTTCCCATAAATATTTTGGTGACAAGGAGGTGAACAATTAGCCCCAAATCACCATTTTTAAAGTGCATTAAGGTCATGCACGTGTAGATGTGTGCCCTAATGTGCCCTACATTTAGGCTAATATGCCTTAAAGCATCTCATGTAGATGTGCCCAGAGTAGGATACTGGGGCCAGTACTGACTCCAGAGAGAATCTGTTCCTCAGAGAGTTACCCACGTGCCCAGGCTACAGCTCAGATCCATTGTTGATCAAATCAGGTATCAGATTCCAAATGATGTGAACCAAGCAGACTAATATAAAGTTTGGCTAATATAAAGCATAATGTTTTGCTAATTGGCCAGGAGACCTTATGCATACATGCATACTCATCAGAATATAAATGCACAATTGATGAAAGTCCTCCATTATTCTAAAAAAAAATGTCCTGATGCAGGAGGTCCCCTGGTAGGACATAGGGCTGGAGGTTTGATACAGTCAACACCAGCCCCTTGACAGATTCCTGCTTGCTCACTTCTGATAAAATCAGAGCCAAACTTATCCTGGTAGCACTCCACTTCAGGCTACTGATAATAGGTAGGGCCTGGTTTAAATCGCAATTTTGCATTTTTGTGAAAATCATGAAATTAAGTGGTTAAGTGATTTAACAAAAATGCGATTTGCAAGGAAATGCCACAACATGGCTGCTTGCTGGGGAGTTCTCCAGCAAGTGGCCATATCACATGGAATTTCCTTGCAAAAAGCAAAAATTGGAGCTGTGGAGGTGGCAGTACCCACTCCCTGCCTACACCTGCCCCAGCTAGTGCCAGCAGCAGTGGTGCATCACCAGGCAGGGCCAAGCAGGCAGTGGGAGGGAGGTGCTTTGCACTGCCCAGCGGGACTCCTATGTGCAGAGCAGAGCTGGGAGCAGAAGTGGGGTCAGTGGCAGGCAAGGCTGAGAGGCAGCACTCCCCTGTGTGCAAGTGATGCTGCCCATGCTCCAGCTCCTCCCACCCCCCTCACAACCCTTTGCTGACTGTGAACTGCAGACTCTGCCAGGCTGCCACAGCCATAATGCTGGGTGAATTCAGTTGGGCTTGGGCCTCCTGCACGTGCACGCTGCTGCTTGCACTCCAGCTCCCACTGCCCACCTCACAATCCTTTGTTGGCTGCAGGCAGTGAGAACCGCCAAGCCTCCATGATGCCAAGTGAGTTCAGCTGGGCTGGGGTCTGCCAGGCACTGGGTGTTATGCCAGATGAGTTCACCCCCCTGCCCCCAGTCCTAGTATTGTGGCCTGATCATGGGTGGGAGGGAGAGCAGCACAGTGATCTGGGTATGAAAATGGTGGCACCTGCCATGATTGGGCCATGCTAATAGTGAGCTTGGCCCATGATTTAAACCAGGCCCTAGTTATATTCAGTGTCACAAGAGGTCAACCAGGATATTAACCAAACATAATTCACCCCCCAAAACATGCACATATAGATTACTAAGGAATGGTGGGACCACTACATATTATCATCAGGATTCCTTAAGCACTCTGAGAGCGTGCATCGCTTACATACAAAACAGCTTCCTGTCTTATGCCCCAGAGAGACTCCTCCTCTGAGAAAGTCAGCCCTTGTTCTGCCTAAAGCTAGGATTTATAACAAACCAAATCAAAGTGCAGTTTCCAAATATGAATAGCAAAGATTAGTTTTAACATCACTGAATAAATCTGGGCTAATTAGAAATAAAAAAGGACTAAATATATTCAAATTGAGAAACAAAAATCACAAAGTATAATGGTGACTTATTCATGTTATGGTAAAGAAATAATTTATACAGGAAAACAGTACACTTTTGATATCCTCACCACCCCCTGCTCCTCCTGATATAGACCATATTTGCATTTTTTGCTTCCAGGCTGGGGAGGGAGCTAGATGCAAGATACTTTGTATGAAGCAAATGCAAACACTCTGCTAGTTATCAACTAGAAAAGAAAAGGAGTCTAGAAAAGAAAAAGAGTCACAAACTTTCCAGGCATTAGAGATACGGGAAAACCATACTATTCGTGGGTTTGGCATTCACTATTTCAAATATTTGCAAATGCCAAACCCGCTTCTTAAATACGCTTAAAGGAGCTCCTTGGGAGCTCTGTGCTTGCTGCTGCCATCACACTCCTACCATCGCCAGAGCAGCCAGGCCCCCTCCCCAGCTGCCGGGGGTACCGAGTTCATGAACTCAGTGCCTTATTCATGGATTTTGCCAGTTGCAAGGAATACAAGAACATATCCCCACAAATGGCGAGGGTCGCCTGTACTCTAAGAATGAATACAAGGATGCAAGTGAACATATATGTGGGGAATATCAAGATAATATGGACTGGGAGCAGTTGTTAATGATATTCAAAGTAAAACAGAATGTCCCCCAGATGCTTTCATCTTCTGAGGCCTAACAAAAAAATTGAATAGACATCTATTAGAAAAACACTTATGAGCCCGCATGAATATTTAGCTTTCTTGCCTCAGTATGGATGTCATTTTTAGGATGCACTGTAAGACTTGATTGGCACACCTTTAAAAGAATCACTTAAACTTCAACCAAAAAGTCACCTCAAGACATCAGCACGTTACATATGAAGACAATAGGTATAGAAAGAACAATGTTAATAAAAATTGCCCTTTTCTGAATAATAGGGTAAGAATTGAGTGTATGTTCATGCTGCACACATGACAGAATATATTTTGTTCTGCCGTCAATCCAAATAAATATTACCCCTTCAAGAGACATACAACAACCATCTCTGAATACAAATATTTATAAAAGAGGCTAGGGAAATGCCTGAGAACTACTGTCATCTTTTCTTCATTTAAAGGGATGTAGATCCTGGTAGAAAGTCTGGTTCTGAGAAAGCAAAATGAAATGCTATGCATCTTTTTTACTGAAGTATACACCACTAAAAAAGAGTAAGTTCAGTGCATAAGGAATCTGATACATATGCTCTTCATTTCATTGCAGCAACCATATGCTTTCACTTCCTAAGAACTTTGGAAAGGAACAGAGTGATATGAATATACAGTAAAAGCTTTGTTATTTAGCATGAGTGGGGTAACAGAGGTGCTAGTTATCTAAAAATTCCAGTTATCTGGGCTTGCCCATGGTGGCGGTGGCAGCATGGGGTGGTGGATGGTGGCAGCTGCCACCACATGCAAACTCAACCCCTCTCCCCTCCCTCACATCCAGCCAGCCAGGGGGTACCTGTGTGGCTTGCAGACAGGAGCCACTGCCCTCACCCCCACAACGCCTGGCCCATCTCAAGAAATACTGCGCATGCCACATAGATTTAGTAAAATTTCCAGTTGCTAAAGCAAGGTTTTGTATTAGGGGGATATTGGATATTCCAGTTAATAGAGTATTCTGGTTAGTAAAATGCTGGTTAACACAGCTTTTACTTTAGTGGGAAAGAAAACACAGTCATGAATACATCAAAGCACTGAGTTTTCAGCCATAATTATAGAGTCCATTAGCAAAACAGACCTGAAGCTTTGAGCTCTACTTGGCTTTTTCAATATTAATACTTGGTAAAAAGTTGAAAACTACCTTTCAGGCACCAAAAATAACCAAAGCTCCTAGCATAAATAAAAGCATCCCCCGAGGCAAGGCAGAAACCGCAATATAGCCTGGACCAGAGTAATGAAATGTCTGATATTTTCACACTTTATCTGAAACAATGCAGACTGAAAGAAGGCTATTTTAAAGGGATTCACACTGTTTTCTTAGTAAAACTGCACTAAAACTTGAGGACAGACTGCTGCACATAAATAAGTTTGGGATTTGGTTTCTTCACTTCATTTATAATATCTCACCCAAAAGAAACTCATGTTCTCTCATGCTCGCTGCTTGCTAATCATAGGCTAAACAGGGAAAAATTGGTGGTGGATGTAGAAGTGGATGGCAACTTGGGCAGCAGTGACCACAAGATCATTGAGTTCAGGATCTTGACAAAAGGAAGGATGGAGAGCAGCAGAGTAAGGACTCTGGGCTTCAGAAAAGCAGACTTGGAGTCGCTCGGGGAATTGATAGGCAGGATCCCCTGGGAGGCCAGTCTGAGCTGGAAAGGAGTCAGGAGAGTTGGTTGTATTTTAAAGAAACCTTACTGAGGGTGCAGCAACAAACCATATGGATGTACAGGATAAAGAGCAAATGTGACCAGCTTGGCTTAGCAGTGAGCTTAAACACAAAAAGGAAGCTTACAAGAAGTGGAAGCCTGGACAAACAACTTGGGAGGAGTATAAGAATACTGCTCAGGTGTGTAGGGATGAAGTCAGGATGGCCAAAGTGCAATTGGAGTTGCAGCTAGCAAGGGATGTGAAGAATAACAAGAAAGGTTTCTACAAATATGTCAGCAGTAAGAAGAAGGTCTGGGAAAGTGTGGATCCTTTACTGAATGGGGGACCAACTCAGTGACAGATGAGGCAAAGGCTGAAATGTCTTTTTCATCTTAGTCTTCACAGGCAAGGTCAGCTCCCAGACTACTGCACTGGGCAGCACAGTTTGAGGAGAAGGTGAGCAGCCCTCAGTGGTGAAAGAACAGGTTAGGGA
This sequence comes from Crocodylus siamensis, assembly GCF_052110815.1. Taxonomy (NCBI): domain Eukaryota; kingdom Metazoa; phylum Chordata; order Crocodylia; family Crocodylidae; genus Crocodylus; species Crocodylus siamensis. The sequence goes on from NC_143395.1 coordinate 405,229,724, forward strand.
CTATTTAGAGAAGCTGACTGTGTACAAGTCCATGAGGCTGGATGCAGTGCATCCAGGGGTGCTAAAGAAGTTGACTGATCTTAATTACAGAGCCACTGGCCATTAACTTTGAAGACTCCTGGCGATTGGGGGAGGTCCCAGATGATTTGAAAAGAGCAAATAAGAAAGGGAAGAAGGCGGATCTAGGGAACTACACGCCAGTCAGCTTCACCTCAGTCCCCAGAAAAATCATGGAGCAGATCCTCATAGAATCTATTTCAAAGCACTTAGAGGAAAAGAAAGCGATCAGGAGCAGTCAGCATGGATTCACCATGATCAAGTCATGCCTGACCAACCTGATTGCCTTCTATGACAAGATGAGTGGCTCTGTGGATATGGGGAAAGCAGTGGACACGATATACTTTGACTTTAGCTTTCTTGCAAGCAAGCTGAGGAAGTATGGGTTGGATGAATGGACTATAAGTTGGATAGAAATCTGACTGGATTGTCGGGCTCAATAGGTAGTTCAATGTCTAGCTGGCAGCTACTATTAAGTGAAGTGCCCCAGGGGTCAGTCCTGAGGCCTGTTTTGTTCAATATCTTCACTGATGACCTAGAAGATGGGATGGATTGCACTGTCAGCAAGTTTGCTGATGACACCAAGCTAACAAGGGTGTGGTAGATTCACTGGAGGGTAGGGCTAGGATTCAGAGAGACCCCGACAAATTGGAGGATTGAGCCAAAAGGAATCTCATGAGGTTCAACAAGAAAAAGTGCAAAGTCTTGCACTTAGGATGGAAGAATCCCATGTACCAGTACAGGCTGGGAGCTGATTGGTTAAGCAGCAGCAATGCAGAAAAGAATCTGGGTGTTACAGTGGACAATAAGCTGGATATGAGTCAATGGTGTGGCCTTGTTGTCAAGAAAGCTAACAGCATGCTGGGCTGCATTAATAGATGCATTGCCAGCGGATCAAAGGAAGTAATTATTCTGCTCTATCCTGCATTGGTGAGGCCAAATATTTCTACAGTTCTAAGATCCTCTGCCACAGAAGCAAACGCTCATAGAGCTTGTGAGTACACTTGTTCTGGAATGAGGGATTCTTCCAACATGATAAAAGTGTGTGTGTTCTTATGTAGCCTGAAGACACTTATTAACAAAAGAGAGTGATATCCACTTGCCTGCATCTTTGCAGAAGGTGAGGAGTGCTAGGAACATACTGAACTAAGAACAAATTTAAAAATAGCCCAGGCATTCTGCTTTATTGACTGAATCATACAAATAATAACTGGCTGTACTTGCAGGTGGGTTTGGTTTTTTTGATGAATGTCTCTTGTGGGTCTCTTTCTAGTATGGATGGATTTTTTTCCCCAGAATCATTATTGCCTTTGAAATCTTTGTTTTAGCTATAAAGATGGTACAGATGCAAAGTGTAACTGCTCTTTCTGAAAAGCTTTCTAAGAAATGGCTGCAAGTGCATGTTGAGACCATGGCAGAACAGATCCCCAAGTCCCCCTCCCACGACACAAGACTGCTTCAAATCAAAGGAAAAAGAACAGCCTGCAAGAATCTGATTTTGAAAAGACTCTGGGGACATATAACAGAAATGTTTATTTTTTCATACTTTATGGGAAGTAATGCAGACTACGGTGAAAGATGGTTCTGATCTAACAATACATAAAAATAATAGACTCTTTCCCAGTAAATCTCTGATCAAAAACTGAGGAGACTCCAATGTGTAAATAAGTACATAATATGAACTTTTCACTTTTCTGGAAGGAGTCAGGAAAGATTTCACCCCAAAGGAAACAGATGTGAGGAACAAAGGCTCAGTTCTACTAATGGAATGTGATCGAGGAAAAATAAAAAATTGGTTGCAGACTTTAGAAACAATAAATGTTTTCAGGAGATAAGAAGATAACTATAGAAGATGAGCCTATGTGTCAAAAATCATATCCAACTTGTACAAGTTATGCAGGTACTTAGAGACCTAAAGCTTCCACCTGATCTGGAATGATGGTACAGTACTAAAGTACTAAAGATGGTAGCAGTACTTCTCTTATCATATCTCCTTGCAAACTTAGAAATGAAAGAGAGAACACTATTCCCTCAGATATAAGATAAAGACTACCATGATATGGACCTATTGAAGGAAATACACATCAGCATGACATTTTTTTTTTTATTTTGCCTATGGGTCATTCTGTGTCAGATAACACCACAAATCTTGATACCTTCTTCTTCTACAGAAATGCACGGATGACCTTTTGCCAAAAAAACAGTTACCATAGATCCTTATATTTTGTCTTCAGTGATGCTACATATCTTTGAGAACTGATGACAACAGTAATTGTCATATCTGAAAAACAAAATTTCAAGCAATGAGGGGAAGTACATGCTGATAAAGAATGTTTTACATTCATCTCCAACCACAACAGAAAACCATAATTCAAAAGGTATGCAACATAAGAATCTGACTCTCTTGAAGTTGCAAGGACTCGTATCATGCTTTCCTCAATGGGAGGAAAGTAGAACATAATTTACTGCCTGCCTTGATGCAACAAAAAAGACTATCAACCTCTCCTAGCAGAACCATTAGGGAAATTTGCAGTGTGACTCCAGTGTATAAAGAAATGTCATATATCTGGACTTTTTCTCTACTGTGACAGAAGAAAAATCACCTGCCAAAGAGAAATGATCTGTCAAATCCATTTGCTTAATATTAGAAATGGACAAGTATTTGATCTAGGGTTAAAAAAATCTTGTCACAAACTTCGGAGATGTAATAGACTTCACAAGTAAGAAGACAGCTGTATCTGAAAAAAACTAGGATCTAATCTTGTACAAACCATTGAAATAGCTAATGACTCCACTGTTCCTGGAACGGAGAACAACATAAAGCTTATGGTAAAGGTAGCTGTCTTACTATACAGACTGCATACAGTTCTTAAGCAGCTTCAAAACAAGAAGAGAGAGTGTGGGAGCTGCTGCCTTTACTTCTTGAAGAAGACAAGTGATATGAATATATTAGGAAAGGGGGAAAAAAGCACCCATCTGCATGTCAAGGCTTTCCACCATATTGATTGATTGGATCTTCTGCAGAAATTGTTAGATGAACTTTCTGTGGTAAAAAAAGAAATTATATTTGACACCTACATTTCACTTATAATGATAGTTTATATTCCAACTAAGATTTTGACAACGGTAATTTTCCTTTCTGAAAAGAAACAGGACTTTGAGAAACAAGTCCATCTGATGTTGAGTTTCTGACAAAATATCTCCAAATCTATCTCCAAATATAAGAGATAATTATAGTTACAAAGATAGGCACCCTCAGCCTGTGACCCTGCTAGATCACTTAAGAGATCTGGAGACATACAACAGAACAGTTTGTTTATATTATACATCATGGAAAACTATACAAATAATGGCACATTGTTTGTTTCTGATCTAACAACTCAGAATAAGACCCTAGTTTTTCCTGGTAATTTTTTTACTTAAAACTATGAAGAGATTCCAGTGCATAACAAATGAACCCATGCAAAATCTTTATGTTACTGTGAGAAAAAAAGAGAAAGATTTCATTAAAAAGGAACACATATTTAATCCTGTTAAGAGACTGGAATATGAACTTGGAAAAACCCCTACCTGATCACATATTGTATACATACTACTTCAAAATTACTTCAAGACTAATATGACTGTGGAAGAGCACATATCTGAAAAAATGCATGTCTACTGGTTCCAAATTTGATTGGACCCTGTCTTTTGAATTGGACCACAATTCAGCAGATAAGAACATTACCAATCTTTCCTAATAAAGTTGCTACTGAAATTGAGAAGAGATTTCAGGGCAGGCAGTGTAGCAGAAAAGCTCTTTATTCCATTAGAAAAAGAATTAAACAATAAGAATATTGAATGCGAAGATGCATGTTCTAATTCTAGAAATAAGCAGGTATCGGTAACAACAACAAGCAACCCGGGTCAAAGTCTTTCGGGATATTAAAGATACTATAAAAAAGCCCACCAAAGACAAAGAATAGAAGAATATTCATCTGAAAAATATTATATCCGAAAATCATAGAAAGCACAGAAATTAAGGGCTTGAAGGGACCTCGTAAGATCAAGATCATCGAGTCCAACCCGCCTGCCCTGGGCAGGAATACTACTGAGATTAGATGATCCTGGCAAGGTGTCTGTCCAGTCTCCTTTTGAAAATTTCCAAGGTTGGGAACTGCACCACCTCCTTGGGAAGTCTATTCCAGATTCTGGTCACTCTTACCATAAAGAAGTTCTTCCTTACATCCAACCTGAAACCATCCTCTACCAGTTTATGGCTCCTTGTCCTCTCTTGGGGCACCCTAGTGAACACTTTTCCTCCCAGCTCCAGATATTCACCCCTTACATATGGCCACCAAGTTACCCCTCATTCTTCTCTTACTCAGGCTGAACAGTCCTAGATCCTTTCCTCATAAGGTTTGTCTTCCAGGCCTTTAATTATTCTTGTGGCTCTTCTCTGGACCTTTTCAAGATTTTCCATGTCTTTTCTGCAGTGTGGTGCCCAGAACTGGACACAGTACTCTTCTGGGGTTTCACCTGCACTGAGTCAGGAATTATCACTTCTTTAGCCCTGCTCACAACACTTTGGCTAATGTGGGTGACAGGAGAGGCTACCAGCTAGTCCCTGATGGTATGCTGAGTCTCCCTTCAGGGAGTCTTCCCAGAAGCAACAGGAATGGGGATCCCATGTAAGGGACCCCTGGATGCCAGGGGAGGGGGAAACAGTCTCCAGCATGCCCTGACTGGGAGCAAGAGGAGTGGGAGGCAGACCCCAGAAAGGAAAAGTGCGGTGAGGGACCCAGTGATGAATTGTCTGGGGAAACAGGAAGGCCCAGTCTGGTGGGTGGCTGTAGGCAAAGGGAGCAGGACCAGGGTGCCCAAGGACTTGAGGCCAGGACCATCAATGATAGAGTTGTCCTTCCTGAGCTGATCCATGTCTCCCAGCCCTGGTGGTTGCCCCATGTATGCAGCCCCCCTCCCCCTCGAGCAGTTCCAGGACAGGGCGCAGGAGAGCTCAGAACCAGGGGCAGAGTGAAGTCCACCATCTCAACATGTCAGGCTGTCATTGGGACAACAATTGGCTTCAGAGCCCATCTACCCCAGCTTGTCCACCCGCCAGGTAAGGGGAGGAAGCTTTTCCACTCCCTGCAGCCTCTCTCCTGGCCTGGGACCTGCAGTGGCTGAAGCACCCCAGCCACGATGGGGATGAGCAGCCCCTGGGCTTGGTCTTGCCATGTGAAGTGGGCTCCAAGAATGGGAGCCCAACTCAAGGGTCATAGGGATAATGTCCCCTCAGAGGGAGACTGGGACACAGAAGTGAAAGGATGTGGGTCCTGTCTATGGCCCCTGCTGTGACAATGCTTCCTGCCCCATGCCATCACCCCCGGCTCTTCAGCCCTCTCAGGTTGAAAGTTGGGTATGGCATCACCTGCTTTTCCAGCTCCTATTTGAAGAAATCCCTGGTCTTTACTTCCAAGTCTGTAAATCAGTGTGCCAGATCTTAAGCCCCCTTCCCCATGATTTTCCCCTCCAAGTTTCTGCACTGAGTTCTGCCCTTACAGCATTCCCCCTGACCCTAACTTCTTCCATATCCTAACCACCCCTCCAGGTTATTTCACCCCTTTCACAAACCTTCTCCACCCTTAACCCCCTCCAAAGGTTTACTGGTTTGTATAGATGGGAAGAGGGACCAAGTTCTGACACAGGCGACATTCAGGGGGCTTTATTAAAAATCAAGAAAAATTTGCAAACTACAACACTGTAAATTGAGGCACATCTCTAGCTCACACCTCATTCCCCTGCATCCCTTTGTGTGCCCCTCAGGGAAGTGGGGATGGGGGTTGGGGAACAGTGTCTGGGTATCCAGGGTTATGGGCAGCACTACCTGGGACATGGGGCCAGAGGAGCGTAGGGTATGAAATCCATTGCCTGCTTCCAGGATGCAGGCACTCAGGGACTTGAAGCCCTCCAGTCCTACTCACCCTGGGACTGCTTCTTGTCTCTACTGGGCTTTGTGGACCTGGACTCCCCACCACTGTGCAGGCCCAGTGCTCCCAACATTAAAAGGGTGCTTGCTGTCCCCAGCCTCCCTACACTATATGATCTGAGTGCCATGCCTCCTCTGCCCAGGCTTCATGGAAGACCTCCACCCTGGTCTTACAGATGTTGTGGAGGATACACGTGCTCCAGTACATCCACCTTTCTTGTGCTCAGCGGCAGCTGTGCCAGCCCACCCACCCACCTGCCTGGTGCACCAGGATGCAATTTTGGGAAGCATCAATAAAAACATTAGGTGGAACACATAAGAGATGATAGTGCCATCTGCATCCTTGCCAGATTCCTTTCCAGGACTTTTGATGGAACTACAGAAGCCATCACTGTCCCATTTTTCCTGGGATGTATGCCTGTGCCTAGATCCTATGCCTAGATCATCCCCAACCAGAGGCTGTCCAACCTCTTCTTGAACACCTCCAGTGATGGAGAGTCCACAACTTCCCTAGGCAGTCTAGTCAGACGGTAAAGAAGTTTTTTCTGGATTTACACTCTAAACTTACTTTCCTGCAAATTCAAGCCATTGGTCCATATCCCGCTCTCTGCAGCAAGAGATAAAAGGTGCTTTCCCTCTTCTTTATGGCAGCCCTCCAAGTATTTGAGGACTGCTATTATGTCTGCTCTTAAGCACCTTTTCTGCAAGATGAGCCCGCCTAGCTCCTTCAGCCTTTCCTCATACTACTTGCATTCCAAGTCCTTTATCATCTTTGTTGCATATCTGTAGACTCTCTCTAACATCTCCATGTCCTTTTAAAAATATGGAGCCCAGAACTGCACACGGTACTCCAGATGAGGCTTAGCCAGTGCTGAGTAGAGAGGCACTATCATTTCTCATGTGTTCCACTTAATGTTTCTATTGATGCTTCCCAAAATAGCATTTGCCTTTTGTGTGCCTGCACCACACTGTAGAGTCATATCAAGTCTGTGGTCAACCAAGACTTCCAAGTCCTTTTCCATAGTGCCACAGAAGCTGACCATCAACTGTTGGTTGATGAGGCAGATGAAGTGGCTGGCTAGGACATTCTGAATCACCAGACACAGCTCCTGGACAGCCTCTCCAGCTATAGACTTCCCTACGCAAAACTAGTTGGCAACATACCAGAGATTTCCAGGGTGCCCAATTTCAAGATGGCAATGGACACCTACTTCTCTGGTGTGAGGGGTGGCCACAAGCTGATATCCTAGTGTTTGATGTGAGAGGCCGGCTGGGCAAAGATGGCTATGAAGGCAGACCAGCACATGTGGAAGGTCTGGACCCACTGTTCATCTCTAGTGTCCAGGACAATCCTCTCCCACCACTTGCTGCTGGTAGCACAGGCCCCGAACCAGCACATGACAGTCTGGAGGTGGTCTAGAGGTGGTGTCCAGGGCATCCTGGGTGGCTTCATCCTTGTCAGTCATGTCAAAGTCTGTGGCCCGGTCCAGAATGCTTGGCAGGTGCAGTGTACAGTAGCTGGCCCAGTGTGAAACAGTTGGCTGCTAGCTCGGAGGCAGAAAGCTGAACGCCATTGCAGTCAGCTGCCAGATCATGTCTAGGTGGCTGCACCTGATGTCCTGCAGCCTCCAGTGAGTCACACAGAACAATAAGCAAGACGCACTGTAGCTCCTGGGTATGCAGGCTTGGGTGCAGGTGGTAGGGCATTAAGGCAGGGTGTGGGCAGGCTGGGACGTGGGGGCATGTGCAATTAACAAGGGAGAGCATTTGCTCTGGGACTCTTGTGGAAGTCTCTGGGTGGGCCATGGTAGAGGGTCAGCAATGGGGTGTCAGGGGGCTGAGGGGGCATTGCCCATGCCTGGCAGCCCATCCAGGGTGTCCCAGGTGCTCATCAGTACTCATCAGTTTCTGACATCCCTGGAAACCCACAGGACACTCTGGGAGCTCTTCCAAAAGCTAGAGCACCCTCCACTTGCAGGAGCACACTCCTGCAAGGGTGGACATGTGTGCTGTTCACTCCTGATTTAAACAAGGTCTTTCAGAGAAAACAACATCCTGTAACTTAGATTCCTCCTCCAGCTTTGTATATGTTTGTGCCTGGCCTAACTGTAATGCCTGTTGAAGTCACTTCCTAACCAACTTCAAAAGCGAGTATGGCACTCAGTTGCTTTCACTTCCTGACCACTAACAGAACGATTAGAGATACATGAATATACTTCAACAAAAACTCATTTAGTATGAAAAACCATTCACCCTTATCTCATAGACATGGAGTTAACTGTCAAATCAGAGTACAAGCCTTTATTGTTTTTTCTTCCAAAGAATACTTGGAGGGACCTCTGCCTTCAAAATGAAAAATATTGCCTCTCATAGCACTGCTTTATCTACAATGATATTATATTTGCTTAGAAAGATTTACACAATTTAATTACCCTTTCTAAAGAATAGACCTTTGAAAAATTATTGAAAATTCTTGAGTCATAGATAAGATTATATATGCCAACTGACCTCTAATAACTTCAGATATTTCCAATATCAAAAAAACAACATCAACCTCTGACAACTCAGAGCTTTCATAAGAAGTGATAGATGTAAGTGTGTTGGGGGGGAGAGGGGGACACGCTACCTATTAATTTCATAGTTTATTGGAAGGATACACCTTTGTTGAATGTTACCAGTTTTTTAACACTCTATTGCTATGGTAAATTGGAAAGACATATTGATCTACAAAGGTTTATGGCCAGAGAACTTTTGTTATTATGGAGGGGGAAAAATCACCAAAAGAGTATAAGGCAGCAGGAGCTTGGAGAAGAATATATGAGGGGCCACGAGCAGGTTTTTGGAGGTCCACCCAGCACAGCCTGGCCAGGGAAGAGCCACATCATCCTCCTGGAGCTGAGGTGAGTCCCAAGGAAGGGGTAGGGTCGTACCCACCCTACCCAGCCCCAAAGCCTCCACCTTGTGGGTGGCACTGCGGGTGGGTGAGGCTCTGCACTGCAGCTGCTCAGCTGAGTGGGCCCTGGGACTCCCGGGCACCAAACCCTGCCCACTGCACCCAGGGCCATGTGGGTGGGGCTTGGGAGCCAAGCAGTTGTTGAGGCACCGGCGGGTCATGGAGTTTTTATAGCTATCTAGGGGGCCTTGAGAAGAAAAAGGTTGTGAACCCCTGGACTAGACGACCTCCTGAGTTCCCTCCCAACCCTAATTTTCTATTATCTATGCCATTGCCAGTAATGGATTAGTCTCTGAGCTTGTGCAGAAAATAAAATTAAAAAACAGTGACATCAAGGATTTTTCAGAGGTAAGAAAAATACTGCAAATGGTGACCATACATTTGAAAAAAAAATCATCTTCAGCTTCTCACTAGTTAACCACCACTTGAAGGTTAATGATTCCTCCTTCTGGAATAAGACAGGCCCAAATAATGCTTCACCGTATTGTCAGGGCCAAATTCAAAACAAAAACATAGAAATTCAAAACTACTTGTATTCCTCTACTATGCCCTAAAGAATGAGAATGATGTCATCTGCACATCAAGGTATTCAACCTTTTTATCTGACTATGAAGATCACTATCATATCAGAGTAAAAGCCTTGATTAATGCTGCTTTCACAAATGAATGAAATTCCTTCCTTCAAAAAAGATAGCTATCTCCTTTCACATTTGTACTTTCTCTGTAATGATACTATATATTTCAAGAAAAACACTGACAAAATAATTAGACCATTTTAGAAGAGCTATTTAAAATGGAACCAAGGAGAATGCCACTAGTCCTTCTTCACAAAGTTGCTACTGAATTGTGAAGCAATTTGAGTGTATAAAGAAGCATAGCAGAAGAGCACTTCATCTCAATTTGAACAAAAAAAGGAATTCATCAGAGAGACTTTAGATGTGGAAACATATTATCTGTATGAGAAATGGAACACTTACCTGTTAAAATGTCACAAATATTCCTGAGACAAAGTTATGTCTATGCTAGCAATCAAGAATGACGGGCAGGTGGTGGGGACAGAGTGCCACCACCCACCGCCCCATGCTACCTCCACTCTGCATCCAGCCAGGCGCAACCCCACCCCGTGTCTGGCCTCGTGCACCCCCCCCCCACCTCAGACACACCCACACAACCCACACACACAACCACCCACCAAGCTACATGCCACAAACCAAACTCACCCAGCTACACGCCACACGCACACACCCAGCCACACTCCACACACACACACGCACCCACCCACCTGCATCCCTCCATGCAAGGTGTGCTCCCTGTGCTAGCTTTTGCACGGCACCCTGCAGCCATGTGCCCAGGCAGGCACTCCCTGAGTGGGGGATGGACAAGCCCGCAGAGTGCTGCACAGGGAGCAGGAAGGGAGGTGCACCCGCCCTATGGCCATGTGCTGCATTTGGCAGGAGCTGCCCATGCCCTCCTTCCCACTCTCCTCATGGCATCCTGTGGTGGCATGACACGGCCCCTACCCTGCATGGCCATGGGCCACGCCACCTAGTCACAAGCCATGCCCCCACACAGCTGGTTCTCACAGCAGGGAGCACAGCCTGGCTCTGCCTGCCTCGGCCCCCACCTCCGCCTGTCCATCCTAAGGCTCCAGGCCGCATATGCGTGGTTGGCCCAGAGCATTATGGACAGACAGTCGGAAATGGTAAGGCTTTTATTATAGTAGAATGGTAAACTTATCGTCCTCTGTAGTAGCAATAATTTGACTCACATTGTACTGTTCCAGGTGAGCTGAATCCTAAAGCAGAATCAGTGTAGCTGTACACCCTCCTCTACTTTCAGGCCTTATGGCTTTGGTGAGGGCACCTTGGGATCAGATAATGGCCCAAGAACATGGTCAGAGACTAGTGCCCAGAAAGCTTCCAGAGAGAAGAGGATCTGTGACTGAGCAAAGATTGACTTGCTGGCTTCTCTGGTGCAGTCCAGCTGCGCCTGGGTCATGAAACACAGGTAGTGGTCAGACGTGGTATCAGAGAGTCAGAGCGCACAACAGTATGGTTTCCCAGGGGGCATGCAGAGGTCCAGAAGCACTACATGCCATTCTTGAGCAGACAGATGAAATGCTCAGGGGGTCACCAAAGGTAGAGCAGGAGTCCAAAGATCTCCTTGCATGTGCCTTGATCCTCCTGACAAGAAGCATACTTGGTGCTCTTGTATCCTAGAGGCTTTTTAGATCAAGGCCAAAAGTTGTTTTCTTTTAAAGTCTGTTTTTTCTTTACTGCTGTAGTTGCAAAATCAGTAACCTTTAAGATTGTGAATCAATATAAGAATAACCATTTACAAGCTGTTGACCATAGCTAGTACTAAGCATTAGCACAAGGAGAAAATGTTTGTGTTTCTTCCCTAATGCAGTTAGAAACAGACATAGATATTTCTAACACCACAGCTAAGATTGATTATAGATTAGCATGACATCTGGAGAAGCACAAGGTCAGGTCACAATAGGCATCATGTGACAGTCTGGACTGGACACCAAAGGAGAAAACATCTTCTTGAAATAGAACAAGTCTAAGCTGACCACAGTGGACACCTTTTTAACTTGAAAAAAAAATCTTTTTATGATTTTTGCAAGCTTGCTAACTCACTGACTATGCGCAAAAACAGGTGGTGGGGACAGGTGGGAAAGAAGGGGAGAGAAACTAAGACAAGGCATATGGAGGTTGAACGTGGACAAGGATCAGCGTCTGAAGAGGTGGTAAAATTTGATTGGATAATAGTGAGCAAAGAAACCATGAGGTATAATATAGGAGGTTGCATGAAATCAACTTGGGTATGTGACACCGAAGACGCCACAGTGCAGGTGCACAGAAGTCCCCTTGCCTGACGACTTAGCCTGGCCTGCAATGTTACCGAGCAAGAGCTACTCATCCTATATATAATGTATCTGATTATTTAACTTTGCTTTGTTCAATCTGTTAATAAATCAATGTATCCTATATGACTGAAATGGTCTGAAGTCTCCCTTTTTGTTGCTGCCCCACCTACCTCAAGTTTATCTGCACTTCAAGTGTACCACTCTCTGTATCAACCCACAGTTTAACAGAGAAGGGCAACTGTCCAGTGACCACTGGAAGCATGTGCTGCACTGGGCTTCACTGTCCAAGCACTCCCAGCTGTCAGGCAGACACCCCCCGGGCCTGAACAGGTATGCACCTCCACTGGGGATGTACCACATGTCTGTGCTGTGGCTGCACCAGACCCGCAGCATGATTGTGTTTATGAGGGAGTGATAGGTTTGACACGTGCAGGTTTGTAGGGTTATTATTTTTATTTACATGGAGTCATTTTTTAAAACTATAACCTGATCCATTGACCTCCTTTCTTCATATTTCTGTTGTGCTGGTCAATGAAAGTCCTGCCTGTTGTCAAAACTATAGTTGTGGTGTTCAGTGTATGCATGTGGCAGGAGCATTCAGAAGCATGAAAAACAGCAAAAGTTGAACAACATGTACATGTCAGTCCCATGACTTTTCCATTCCAGAATGAGGCACAACCAGTTCCGGAAAAAAAATGCAACGCCTTTTTAAAGCCAGAGAGACCAAAGTGATGAAGATGGTTAGGCTTCCTTGTACAGCCAAGGACCAATTCTCTAGAAATGTCAAAAGGAAAGGAAGAATGACAATCAGTTCCTTAATTTCTAAGGCATGAAAGAAACAGAGGGTGCATCTACATGTGCCAATAATCCAGGAGCAGTTTACTCTTAAGTAAACTACTGGAGAGTAAACTGGGAAGAATCTCCCAGTGCCAGCCATATGACCATGAAGCTGGCTCTGGGAGATAAGGATTTCCCAGCCTGGGCCCTATGATAGTGAAGCAGGGACTGGGAACTCCCTGCACCTGAGGCAGGGGGACATTGGCCCAGCCTGAGCTCCGGTGGCAGACCCCTCCCCAGCAGCAGGCAGCAACCAAGGGTAGGGAGCAATCTCCCACCCCCTGCTGCCCATCTGACCCGGAGCACATTTGCTCCCAGGCTGACACATGCACTACTGTGCAGTAAGTAATCTCAAGTAAATTTGTAGACGTGGATGCTTATTGCACAGTAATTAGCTCTACTCCAAGCCTTGTCGCCATGTGCCCAAAGGGTTACAAACCTTAATAAACTGTACCTCCACTGGACTGGATAAACTCTGCCTTAAAAAAATCACTTTTGACATGTGCAGTTTTCTCATGGAGAGATTAAACAAGCTAAGATCTATATACAAGAATTGTGCTTTCAGAGAAATGGGAACTGAGATAGCAAAACAAGAGCATGTTGGATATGTTGCAGCAAATACTTCTGAATCTATCTGAAATCACAACAGGTAATGGTAGTTCCAAAGAGCCGGTGTCAGTTTGAAACTACCCAGGTCTTGCGGAAGACACTAGGCAGACAAGAGAATTATCTTTATCACATATAATCAGAAGCATTACATACTATGACTGAAGATCAGCATCTGATCTGCTGCACTTCACATTTAATGGCAATTGGATAAAATACACAGTAAGTTTCCGCCCCACTGAAAGCAAGGATCCAGGACAGAAGCCAGAGCCCACTCCTATCCATGGTAGCAGCCATCTCACTAAACCACACACCACCTAAGCTGTACTCCTCTTTCTGATCCCATGTCTCTCTCTCTCTAAGCTGCTCAAGATGACAGCCTCAGGAGGAAGACTGAGAGGGTAACTGGAAAATGTATAGCTTGTGGGCTAGTGGTTACAGCACTGTGATTAGAAGTCAGAGAAAGGGAGGTTCAAAGCTGCTTTGGCTGAAGGGGGTCTAGAGCTTTGATTGCCCTCTTCCTGGGGCGAATACCCCAGCCACTACATTTTTTGAGCTAAAACAGGAGAAGGGCTTCCTCCTTCTCCATCTCTGGCATTTAACACCCACTAGATGTGGTTTTTGCCTGGATGCTATTTTGGCACTTATGTTTGCCCAGGAATGTACATACAGAACCGCATACATTTATGGCTAGCAAGTGACCTGTTGTGTGTGCTCAATGACCATGTGGATAATTACAAGTCCACATGGCAAGTAGACTAGGATCACAAACCATGTTTAAGTGCCAAAATGACAGCTATATGGCTTGAGTAGGTGACACTGGGACATGTAACTTGAAATAAGATTTTGCTCATATTGTTTCAGCATCTGCATGTTATCAATACCACCACATCATGTACCAAGAAAAGGTTTGATACAAGCAATTGCCCTTTGTGAAGAAGAACAAACTTGGTGAAATTATTTTAATGCCTATTGCCTCAGTGAGAGACAGTAGATACCAATGTACCTCTAAAAGATAATTCTGATTACGAAGAAAGATTGCCTCAACTTGTGACTAACTAGATTTCAAGAAAGAGGTCAGAGAAAAGTGGGTAGAATTGACTATAGTTCATTAGAAGGAATGTAGATTATGGATGAAAAACCTGTGCTGAACCAATAATAGATTATAATATCAATCCTACCTAGTAAAATTGCTTTTGAAAACTGAGGAGACATACCAGCATATAAAGAACCATGGCATGCAAGTTCTTTAATCAGAGAGAAAAAATGTACTTCAGTAAGAAGAAATCAGATGTCAGGGCTGCATAAACTGTGGTAGTAATGGACTCAGATCGGGTCTGAGAGAGGGAGAAAGCTATAGAGCAGAATTTCCATAGATCCAAGATTTCCAGGGAGAAAAAAGAAGACTACAGAAAATGAGCATGTATCTGAATAATCATAGCTAACTTCCCCAGAACCCATGAGAGAATAAATAGATCCACCTGTTCTTGAATGAAGGAGAGTGAATTGCTAAAGATGGTCAAAGTGCCTGCCTCACTGTACGGCTGGCTTGCATTCCTTAACTTCACAATAGAAAAAACAGAGAAGCAACTAGTTGACGCATCTTCCCAAAGAATAACAGAAGGAAAAGAATGCTATAAGCATATTGAAAACACAAAAACATACTCATCAGCATGCACAGCATTAAGTTTTATTGCAGGAGAGGGGATGGAGTTCGCTATCAAAACAGATCACAAACCTTGATTGGTTCTTCTACCATACAAATATGTGCATGCATTTTTTCCTAATAAAAATACACTGACTTTGACAACAGCACTTTACTGACAACAATAGTACATGTGTCAGGAAAGGTTCTGACAACAGTAATTGCCTTTTCTGAAGAACAGGGTTTTAAGAAAGGAGACAAGTGCTTGTTAACCCTGTCTGAGCAAATATCCTCAACTGACATTAACTACAGATCCAAAGACAGGCAGCATCCAGTTTTTGCAAAACAGGCCTAACAGGTAGGCTGAGGACACAGGACAAAAGTGTCTATGGATTTTATAATTTACTTGAAAGTAATATGCTCATGGTGAAAGGACAGAATAATTAAGTTTTTAACAGAAATTGAGAAGATACCACTATACAAAGAAATCTGGTACTCATGGGGAGAGAAGACGGGAAAACAATCTTAAGATTTCGTAAGAAAGAAACCAAATTCAGGAAAACAGATTTAATGGACTTACATATCTAGTCACAGACATTTTAGTGATCAAAGGTACTTAGGATGAAATAGGCTGTAGGTAACAGTCATGTGTGCGAGCAAATCCATACCCATTCTTGAACATGATATAAAACCGCTCAGAGAATTAGGGTCAGATTCTATTCCCCTTATTAGGAGCATAAGTGGACTTGAGCACATAAGTGTAATCCTATTCTCCCTCACTTGAGTCCCTAAAAATAATCAGCAATCCCTCACAGCTGAGGATGACTGCCTTCCACGATTGCCATATGTGTGGGTCCAAAGACGGCTGACAAGGCCAATCCAGGATCAACAGGTTCTACTGCAACTCAGGCATATGTTTCCATGCAGGGTAGGTGGCTCCAGATTCTTGAATCAATCTGTGACATGCTGCTTCTGCTGTTCCTGCTTTTCCATCTTCTGTTGTAGTTGTGAGGTTTCAAAGTACTGAGATCCCTGCAGTACACCCTTCCTCCATTTGGGGCAGTCCTGGGAGATAGTTTCCTATGAGTAGATGTCAACATTGCATTTTTTCAAGCTGGCCTTGAGGATGTCCTTGATGTGCTTTTTCTTCCCTCCTCTTCAGCATACACCCAGATGACATGACTGGCCCAGCAAAGTTAATGTCAAATGATCTTCACCTCAACTCTCATGGCGTTTTCTTGCAAGAGGACACTAATGTTGGATTGTCTACCTTCTCTGGATTCAAAAGGTCTTCCACAGGCAATTTTGATGGTACTTCTCCAGTGACTTGAAGTGTCTCCTGTACATTTTCCACATCTTAGATCCATACAGTAAGACAGCGATCATGACTACTTGATAAATCATGAGCTTGGTTTCAAATCTGATGTCACAATCTTCAAATACCCATTTCCTCAGGAATCCAGAGGCTTCACTTGCACATTGGAGGTGATGTTGGATTTCTTTGTTGATATCAGCCTTCTGTGTGAGGTGGCTAAATACTCAAATGTTCTGCAGAGTCTCACCATAAATCTGAATTGCTGGAGCTGGGGACTGTTCATTAAGAGCTTACTGATGAAAGATCTTCGTCTCATGAATGTTAATTTAGTCCCATTTTGTTGAATGTTTTGGTAAAATGTTGACGATTGCCTAAAAAACAGTTAATGAAAAAAGAGAGTGGGCACTCCATCACTTCCCTGCTTTCTTGTGACTCAAACCTAAGGGTAAAATGACAGCTTTTTACAAAATTGGACACATTAATGAGCATTTAGATATCTGAAAGGGGTGGAATAGACCCGCACTTAGATGCCTGAGTCCATTTGGGTGCCTAATAGGTAAAATAACATCCTGGCCCTTACAGATTCATATCTTCTCACGAGATAGGAGACCAAGATGCAGAAGTTGGTAACGGCAAATTCCTCATAATAGATGGGAGATGGTTTTTATTTCATTACTACAAAGAAGGCAGAGAGGGTCTCAGCTGCTTTCACCTCTTGAATTGTTAGGGAAGTAGATGAGGCGCATGTACATAATGAAGAAAACAAGCACTGTTGGCCATGCCCAGGCCTTTTAATTATGTTAGATGCTTATAAAGTATAGTGTCGAATAGAGCACAAGGCTTGCTTTGCCTTTTCTGAATGAAATGCGCCTTGGATTAACGTCATCTTAAAAACTTGCCCTTTGCATCCAATATTAGAACACAAGGAAAAAATCTAGCCATACTCTTTTTTCTGGTCCTGTACTTTTTCAGTTTTTGTCCAGGAAGGAACAACACTGTGAGATGCATCTCTACACAACTGCTCCAACATTACACATTACTGCCACAATCTTTAAGAGAAGAAGTGACACTGAAAAATTGTAAAAATCACCTATGCCACTCAACAGTTTTTCAGTCAGTGTGGCAGATTAGCCTCAGCCCATAGGAATAAGAACAAAGGAAAACGACACCCATGCAATGTACTGCAGCCTTTACTGACAAAATAGTTAATTTCAACAATTCTTCCATAGAAGCCTTCTAGTCTGTGGTAACAGAACCATTCTTCTGGAACAAGGACACCGTCACACAGCTCTGCTCCGTCTGGCAAACCTTCTGCAAGCTATGAAAGAGCTCAGAGGTTCAGTGCTCGGGAATGACAGAGGCTAAGGTTGTTGAATATAGGAGGGAAGCATGCCTTATTTTATGACCAAAGAAGTTCTTAACTAACTTCAAAATAAAAAAAAAAGAGAAGGCAAACCAGTTGCATTCAACCCCTGGAGCCCAGAAAGAGAAGAGTAGATGTTCTCATTAAAAGAAAGCAGAGAACAAAATGCCTGAAGTACCAAAAGAAACAACTTGGTGCGTAATTAATTCGTCAACCAAGTCATTATCACTGCCCAATTGTCTGCTGAGACTTTTGTAGATTTTTTTAAAGGCTTTGATCTGAAACACATGACCATCTTTCCTCAGGAAAGAGGAATGAGAATTTGAAAACTCTTCTAAAAAGTGCCAAGCGTACCCAAACAACATTATTAACATAACATGTGAATTTTTGTGATGCATAGAAATTCTTCTGCAGAAAATCATAGGTGCCTTCAAATCAAGTTCAGCTTAAGGCTGTAAACTGGGCCTTCTTAAAAAGGAAAGATGCAGAAATAAAATGTACTGCTTCATCCATAGGTGCCCATAGGATCTGGAAGCCTCCCAAAAAGCTCAATATTTCAAAACAAATGGAAGAACTTTCTCAAGTTATGTTGTTTCAGTCTTAAATTACATCTTCAAGCTCTGACACAGAAGTGAAGGAAGAGAAGTAGATGGATGGACAATTTAAACCAAAAGCCCTCTAACTATATTTCAACAGTTTGCAAAGAATACAAACCATGAGTGTGAAACGCCTGTAGGACAGAACTGAGAATCAGTCCCAGTTGTATGACTCTTACGTAACGTGCAGTACTAGTAAAGGACACCATGATGTAGAGTGCATTTGTGTAACGTTTAATTTCTTAACATGTGGGATCCTACAAACAATGTAGTGAGGGCTGAAGATGATATTTAAGGGATCAGTGAAGGCAAGAATACTCAGATCTCTGTATCAGTGTCTTGTTAATGCAAAAGCCATTGTCAGGTTCCATTCCTTTCCTCAATCATAACAATAAAATGATATTTAAAATGTGTGCTTGTGTACATGAAGAAGTTAGCACACAGTAAACCAGCATGCAAATATGCAGTAGTCTAGTTGCTCTGCCGCACTTCCCATGTGGACATTCTCAATGGGCATGTCTACACAAGACGCTCCATTGCCACAGCAGTGAGCTACGGTGATGTAGCTCCGATGTGGCTCTGGCAGGCACTACCCATGCCGCTGCCGCTGCTGTGCAGTAGGGTCGGAAACAACTCCTGTG
This sequence comes from Crocodylus siamensis, assembly GCF_052110815.1. NCBI lineage: Eukaryota > Metazoa > Chordata > Crocodylia > Crocodylidae > Crocodylus > Crocodylus siamensis. The sequence goes on from NC_143395.1 coordinate 405,248,577, forward strand.
CTATGTGTCCCAGCTTCGCGGAGGGGTGCACGTATAGCCGCACCCAATATGCAGTAAGTGTAAGGCTGTTTTCTCAGTTTGGAAAGTGAAGTAAGCTGCCTTACATAAAGGCACTCTCAGTCAACACTGAGGCCAGTCTAGACCACTTCATCTGTGTCCACTGCATGTGCCACAGGAACATGGTCCCACCTACCTGCTCCCACTTTGCACATGGAAAACCTGGAAGGCACTCTGGGGGTATGCAGAAAGCACCCTGGGGGGATGCTGGTGACAGAGATCTTGAGGGTAATGTCTTCCAGACTTTAAAACTTTTCTCTTTGTGGAAAATAGTGAACAAGGGCAGCAACAGACCTGATGAAAACAAGGCTGGTATTAAACATGCAGGGCACATCTACACGAGGTGCTAACTGCACAGTAGCCCAATAACACTGAGCAGTAGCATGCCAGGCAAAAACTGCACAAATACATTACTGCACAGTAAGCATCACTAAAAACCTGTGCGCTGGTGCTACTGTACACAAGTTACTAAGCATTGATTTAGCACTTGGTCATCCAAGTACTGAACTTAATGCACCATAACTGTGGCACGTTAATGAACATATAGACATTCCCACAGATCACCTATGTGCCAAAAGGAGCATCATAAAAAGGCATAGATAGTGGTTTTCTTTTTTATTACTTCCTCCAAACAAGTAGCTTCCCAGATAAAACTAAGATCTTTCCCCATACATTAGTGCTAAATGAAATCTTCATATGTAACAGAGCTATAGGAGAATTAGTTGGGGGGACAGGACACCAGAGGATCTAAGTCTGGGTAAAAATCCCTACACCTGGCAGCTAAGAGCTCCAGTGTTTTGTCAGGTGCTGATCAGCACTTCAGTCAGACACAGGGAGATATGTATTGGGGTTTTGCTGTCACTTTATTCCCTAGATACAAAAATATTCATTAAGCCAGATCAAATCTAGCTTCAGCTTCTTCTTAAACAGCCAACATTGACATTGGGCAGGAAAGAAAAATAGTAGAGTAACGTCCTATCTCTGTCGCTTTCTCTGAAAAAAACCAGAAATAGAAGATTAACAGGAGGAAGCAGCAGAACCAGTCTTCTAGGCAGAGAAAGCAGCAGAGCTTATGACTTCTTCCTCACTCCATACTTCACATTTGAAGTTTCTTTTTAATTTACTGGAGAAATTGGACAAGAGCATCTGACAATATAGGTTGTGGTCTGCAAAAGCTCATGCCTCTATGAACCAGTTAGTTGGTAAGGGGTAGCCCTGCTCTGCCGTCTGCCTAACTTCAGACTAACTTGGTTAACCACCTCTCTGAAGAAATTAGGGAATTACCCTTATATATGCATTTAATTACCCATAATGCTGGCACTGTGTACAGCTGTAGCACCTCCCAAACCAGATTGTGTGAACATCCTTACGACACTTTCAGAAAGCCAGAAATGCCAAATGTGAAGCAGTATCTTCAGCCGAAGGATCTCCCCCAAGTCATAGCTGTGAATGAGTCCCAGGTTTCCTGTATCAGGATTGTGCACAAACAAGGCCAACACTTTCTTGAAAGCCTATTAAGTCTCCTGTTTTCTGAGAGTGACTCTTGGGTTCAAATGGCCTTCCTCAGAATTACTACTGGGAAGGGAAGGGCACGATTCTCCACAGGACAAAGCAATACCGGGTAAAGCAATACAGGGTACCCTCTGTCAGCACCCACTCCGCATTGCTATTGTCTCAGAGGCCCCCTTTAGGGGTTATTTTTATAGTGCTATAAAATGTGTATCACTACAAAAACATAGAGTTATGGGCAGCCACAAGTTCAAAGTCCTCTGGCTAGAGCATGACAAATGCACACTCCAGCCAGCAGATAATAGGGGCTACTCCTTGGCTCTTCCTGCCTCTAGGACTTTAAAGGGCATATGGGCAGCCCAGGACTGAGGAGCAGGTCTCTGGCCTTGGACTGCTCACACACCAGGTACTTTAAAGGGTGCACAGGCTGCCTGGGCCCAGGGCTGCTTGCAAGACGCCACACGGTGGCAAGGGCAATTCTGGGAGGGGGGTTATCTCATCCCCCACTCTGGTCATCCCCTGCCACCACTGTGCCTGCCCTGTCCCCATCGCTGCTGGGAAGGCCATCAGGAGCCTTCTGCTCTTCCTCTCCCCATCTTGTGGGAAAGGGAGGGAGAGCAGAGCACTGTGGGATAGTGGAGGATCTAAGACCTGGTCACAAGTTAAATTTGTCCTGGCACGACAGAGAAGTTGCTTTTTAAAACAGTAACTTCTTTGTCACGGATCTACCATTTTTGTGGCAGATCGGCCATTTTTATTCTGAGACAAAATCTATAAGGTGTGACATGTTACAATTTTTGCAGAAAACTCACATATATGCTGCATCTCCCAAGTAGAGTACCCAGTTCTATCAAGGTCTTTGTAGATAAACATTACACTGCATATCCTGTCCAGCAGTGATTTCTGATGATTTCCAAAGCCAAAGTCATTTAAAGAACCAGGATCTTTTATTTAGCTTGATACTCTAACATTAGTGGTTCTCAAACTTTTTAAATGCAAGGCGCCCCTCATTAAATTTGAGGCACTGCTTACTATCTTTTGTGAACTGAATGGCACCTAATTTCAAAAACTAATTTACATATTACAGTGTTTCATAGTTTCATAGTTGGTCGGGTCTGAAGGGACCTGAGTAAATCATCTAGTCTGACTCCCTGCCATGGCAGGAAAGAGTACTGGGGTCAAATGACCCCAGCAAAGTGTTCATCTAACCTCCTCTTAAACACCCCCAGGGTAGGAGCCTGCACCACTTCTCCTGGAAGTTGGTTCCAGACCCTAGCCGCCCTGACTGTAAAGTCCCGCCTCCTGATGTCTAATCTGAATCTACCCTCTGACAGCTTGTGATCATTATTCCTGGTCACTGCTGGAAGTGCTCGGGGGAACAGGGACTTCCCCAGTGCCTGCTGGTCCCCTCTGACTAGATTGTAACAGGCCACCAGATCCCCCCTCAGCCTTCTCTTTTGGAGGCTGAACCGGTTCAAGTCACATAGCCTCTCCTCGTAGGGCCTGCCCTGCTGCCCCTGGATCATGCGAGTGGCCTCCTCTAGACCCTCTCCATGTTGTGCACATCCCTCTTGAAGTGTAGCACCCAGAACTGGACGCAGTACTCCAGCTGCGGCCTGACCAATGCTGCATAGAGGGGGAGGATCACCTCCTTGGACCTGCTTGAGATGCATCTGTGGATGCATGACAAGGTGCGGTTGGCCTTCCTGACCGCCTCCCCACACTGCCGGCCCATGTTCATCTTGGCATCAATAATGACTCCAAGATCCTTTTCTGCCTCTGCACTGACAAGAAGGGAGTCCCCCAGCCTGTAGGTATGGTGCTGATTCTTCCTTCCCAGGTGCAGCACCTTGCACTTGTCATTGTTGAATCCCATCCTGTTCTCTTCCACCCACCCCTGTAACCTGTCTAGGTCCAATTGGAGCCTATTCCTCCCTTCTAACATGCCCATATCCCCCCATATCTTAGTGTCATCAGCAAATTTGAACAGGTACACCCTCGTCCAAGTCACTGATGAAGATGTTGAACAGTGTGGGCCCAAGGACCGAGCCCTGGGGAACCCCGCTGCCCACATCCCTCTAGGTTGAAAATGACCCATCCACCACCAGTCTCTGGATGCGGCCTTCCAGCCAGTTAGTGACCCATTTGACTGTGTCGGTGTCAACACCACAGTCCCCAGTTTTTTAATGAGAACGGGGTGAGAGACAGTGTCGAAGGCCTTCTGGAAGTCCAGAAAGACTATGTCCACTGCTACCCCTGCATCTAAGGATTTTGGAACCCGGTCATAGAAGGCCACCAGGTTGGTCTGACAGGACCTGCCTCTAATGAACCTGTGTTTACCTCCTTATACAGGAGCTGGACAGTGTGGGGTAAGAGATTGACGTTTATTAGTAGATGTTTTGGATGAGGAATCCAGAAAAAAGATGACAAAGCTGATATGGAAATACAAAACGCCCAAGCAAGGGACTAACAATAGAGGGATGGGGGAGAGGAGGGGAATGGGACTAGGTTACAGGCGATACAATGTTAGCCAACTAATGCTACAAGCAGAGACAAGCCTGAGCCTGGCTTATTAAACTTATATCCTCACACCTCACTTATCTTTTCACACCTTCAAAGCACTCTTCAAAGGCTCTGGATGCCCCAAGATGCCTTGATATGCTGGTTCAGAATCACTGCTCTACATCACAGAGTTTAGGCCTGATTCTGCTCACATTTTTACTGGTGTAAACACAGGAAGTTGCCAAACAATGGAGTAGGCAGGCATAACTGAAAGGAAAATAGTATCTGTTCTTAAATCAGAAGTCTTGTATGAGGAGTTTCAAAGTTAATCTGCCAACTGTAGAACATGATAGAAAAAAATTCCTTCACCCCTTGAAGTTGAGACCTTTGAACTTAAGAACCATATTGATTTGAACCATATTGTCTGTACTTCATTCATTTTATCATGGGTAGAGGCAGTGTTTTTTTCCACCAGGTCTCTGTAATCTACTGTAACCCTAGGTGAAGAGCTGCTCCTGCTCCTGCTCCTGCTCCTGCTCCTGCTTCTGCTCCTGGTCAGCCATCCACCAGGGGGTGAGAGATAACTCCCTGCCCCAAAGAGCTGTCTGCTGCTGGGGCAGGCTGTGCCACTGGAGCCCCAGCAGGGACCATGTTCCTCTCCCCAGCAGCAGGGAGCTTAGATTCATAGACATTAGGGGCTGGAAGGGACCTCACAAGATCATCAAGTCCGAACCACCTGCTGTAGACAGGAAGGTTGCTGGTGTCAAATGATCTCAGCAAAATAAACATCCAAGCACCTTTTGAATTAATCCAAAGTAGGAGCTTGTACCACTTCTGCAGGGAGTTTGTTCCAGACCCAGGACACTCAGACTGTAAAGAAGTTTTTCCTTATGCCCAGTCTAAATCAGCCTTCCAGAAGTTTATGGCCGTTAGACCTTCCTATCCCTTGGGGAGCCCTGGTGAACAACTGTTTTCCCAGAACCTGGTGCACCACCCTTATACTTGTAGGTTGCTACCAAGTCTCCTCTAAGCCTTCTTTTCTCCAGGCTGAAGAGTCCCATGTCCCTCAGCCTCTCCTCATAAAGCTTGGTGCCCAGGGCATGTTTTGGGCAGTGTCCTGGCCCAATGCTCCCTGCCAGCCCCTGGGCAAGCACCCGGCGGGGCATGGAGCTCCCTCCAGTGGTGGCAGGGGCACATTGCAGGGCTGCAGGAAACTGGAAGCAAATCTTCTCCCTAATCTCAGTGGATGCAGCAGCCAAGGAGGTTGGTGTGGTGGGGTGTTGAAAGCCCGAGGTACCCTTTTCTGGTAACACATCACCAGAGGTTTCAGGGTGGGGTGCTGGTGGCACTCAGAGCTATGGCCTGTCACTGAAATATGAGTCAGCTCCCACATGAAAGGCATGGTCTTTTGGGCACAACTGGACCAACAACTGAACTAAGTCACAGCCACCTACTGTGTCTGCAAGACCTTGGCCTTCACACAGCAGTGCTGTGCAGTCTGGGAGTGGTCTTGCATGTGCTTCCCACCAGATATGGCCTCATAAATGTGGGCATTTGAGCACCTGCCCCATGTGAACTGGTTCTGGATATCAGGCCTGCCCCAGAGCGCCATGAGATTGCACACCTCCTCCTAGGTCCATCTGGGGGCCTGAGCACTTGGCATGGGTGTGGGCCTGTGGGTGGGGCTGGAGATCAATGGAGATACAGTGCTGGACATGCTCCCCACACCAGTTGTCTGGGCCCCTATGTGGCAGCACCCAGGACAGGAGCATGGGCAGGGACTGCAAGCTGCATGGCAGAGGTGCTTCACCACAGTGCCTGCAAAGAGACAGAGCTGGGGTTGAGAAGCATCAGGGAGCAGGTGCTGACCCTGCTGCCACAGAGAGCAGGACCAGCAGCCTGCAGAAAGTGACAGGGCTGGGCAAGGGAATCTCAGGATTGGGCAAGGGACACAGCAGGCTTCAGCCCTTTGCAACAAGGAGTAGCTCCAGCTAGGGGATAGGACAGGCAGAGGCTGCTTGAGTAGTGTCAAGGGGAGTAACTGGGCCTGCTGGGCTCCTGCTGACAGCACTGGCTTCTTCATGCTCCCTGTGCTGTGTGCCCCAAGACACAACATGGCTGGAGGCTCTTATAGCCTGCAACAGGGGCTGCCAGAGAGCAGCCCAGCCCTGGAGGAGGAGAGACGGCCAGCCAGCTCCCTAGTCATGGGGCCGATCCAGCACTGAAGTCTCTGCATTAATGTGTCTACATATATGTTAATGCGCTTTAACTAATCACGCCTACATTTGATATTTGCTTTATGCAGGTATCAAATTTAGGTGGGATTAACTTAAATTTGCCATTTTTAAGGCATGTTAAGGGTGAGCACATGTGCCTTTAATGTGCCCCAAATTGGGCTAATGCGCATTAAATGTGCACATGTAGCATTTCTGTACAGTAGCTTACTGCACAGTAAATCTAGGTTGGAGTAAATGCATATGTAGACGCATGCAGTGTGTTGAACATCTGTTTCCTTTTATGCCTGACCCAGAGGCTATGAGACTCTTACAGCTGCCAGCAATGAGAGACACAAGCTTTTGGCGAAAACTGTAGAAACTCATCAGCTAATTTTTCAAAAGTGAATAGATTTTTGTCTCCATTTTTGAGTTCCCACCATGAATTATTTTAAATCTAACATGACCTCAGCACCTGCCTTTTGAAAATCCAATCTTATTTCAGGGTTTGTCAAGAAAGCATTACAACTGAGGCAGCACAGTTGCTAGTTACATGTGAAAATGTAGGGCTACACACTTGCTCTGGTGGTCATAGCTGCTATTGCTTGTGACAGCCAACATAATTGTCATCATGTATTTGCTCAGCTCTGAACGTATGCTTGATGTTAATATCAGAATTTATGGATATTCAAACTCAACAGCTGTAAAAATTAGCATTCTGAACATCTGGGACATGCAACATCAAATACTGTTTTATATAATGTCCTTATATTAATGATGAGCCCTAGGTTATAATATGTTTTTGCTTCTCAAATGTTTCCATTTATAATTTGCAAATTTTGCAATGATGTTCTGTAATCACATTACAGATTTACATTCCAGTCAAGAGCAGACTCGATCAGCAGAGACTAGATTTTGTTTTGTGATGAGTTATAAAAATGAACACTCAGAGTTTGGGTGAAAATATATTCAAAAAGTTATTTAGCAAAAAGGACCAGGTCTTTCCCTGCTAAGTGACACAGTCTTTCCTATTCAGCTGTAACTGGGAGTTATTACTGCTTCATAACTGTTCACTGTGTGATGGCTTCTATTGACAGACAACCTAATTGACAGATATCCCTGCTCTGCACACTGGAACTATTTGGTGCCTTTGATGGCAATCTCAGCAGAAAAATTGTGAAAATTCACTGTGTGGTTGCTCATACCTTACAATATTGCAAATGACATCTGACACATCTTGAAAATGTGGAGTTTTAAGAGTTTAAATATTTACAGAACACCTGATCAGTCAGTGTCGTGTTTCTGGTATCATGTTACTGTCTGTAAGAAGAGATTGCTTGAACAAGGCAGTTTTCAGGAAACAGGAAGAATGCCAAAACACAGTTCAACTAAAATAAAATGAGTATGGGTTTCCAGGACTGAGTACCAGGTTTGTTTTTAAGCCTCTTTCAAAAAGTCAGGGCCAAATCCTTCTTCCCTGTCAGAGTAAAAGCCTTGAATCCTGAAAAAGTGTATGCTTATTCTTTAGTTAGAGGAAAACAAACATCAAACTACTTAAATGCTATGTACCAGTTATTCACATTGGAAACTCATCACACTCTCAAGTTACTGCATTTTAGATGTTTCGTATTTGTGCACACGCAGCTACTCATATTTTTAAAGATCTGAAGGAAAGTTAGATGTGCTTTGCGTTCTATGCATTTCAGCACCAGGCTTACAAACAGAAAGAGACAGACTACATCAAGATATCCAATGCACTTGGATTCAAACCATAATTAAGAGAAGAATTGTCTGTAGTTGGTTGCTAGCTAATCCGGTGTCTGCAAGAGCAGGGAATTCTGACATTTTGAAATTGAATTAGAATAAAGAGCCAAAATTTTGGAATTTCTCAGGGAATTAACATTCTGAAAAATTCCAAAATATTTTGATATCACTGAATGATGCCATGTCAGTAGAGTAAAAAGGGATTGTTTTACCCACCCAAAATTTTGGAAATATCAAAACATTTCCATTTGTTTTTTCTCTGACAGAAACATGTTCAATGAAACTTATTGATTGCCCAACTTTTGATTTCCATTCAATGTAGAACAAAAGGCTGTACCTCAGATAAGATTGAGACTACAACGAGAGCTAAAAATGAAGCTCCCTGTGATCAACATTTCAAAACTGATTTGTGTGACACTCATTCTGGATGTCTCTGATCACACTATGCATCTCATGATGAAAGGACAGAGGCAATTTTGTGTCATCTCTTACATAAAACAGATCTGAGAATTGTAGTGTAAACATTCCTATGCATATTGAGGGACAAAGGGAACATGAGGTGGGTTGCTTCACTGGAGCTTCAAGTAGAGAAATCAATAAGGAAAACAAAAGCAAGATAAAAGGAGCCCACATCAGAACCATGACTGAGATGTAATAGACAAGGTAGTAATACACTTGTGTCTAACAATATCATCTTAACTGGAGGCAACATTATATACCAAATTGTTTCAGGTGTCTCACTTTGAGTTTACATCTCTCTTCTATGTCTGCTGTGTTGTGTGCATCTGGAATTTCACATTTCTGCTATTTCTGCCCATTTATATTTATCTTCTGTATGGGGAAAGGCTTGAGAGGTCATTTTTGATAAATATACATTTGAAAACTTCCATAAATCGGGGGGAAACTCAAAAATAGCATCAGCTGTCCTGTTGGCCAAGCCACCACCATGCCACTGGCAACGCAGCCACTGACGCTGCTCCACACACTGCCCAGGATACTCAAGCATCCACTTATGTCTCTGACTTTATGAAAAATCATGGAATGACTTCAAACAGCTGTGATTAAAAACAAAAAAGACGAAGAAGGAGTATTTCTTCCCCACCCACAAAGAACTTGTCCTAGTGCTCCTGCATAATGAGATGCATTTGTTTGAATTACTAAATGTGTGCTTGGATGGTAAGAGCGCTATCCAAAATATGAACCACAGATATGTTATTTGAAACTGGAAAATCTTCAAGTTCAAAACTGTTACTTTTTATATGTTTGCAAAGTGTACTGAAGACAAAACAAATGAATACTAATAATTTGGTTTGGGGAAAGTCCCTGATTCACGGTGAAATAGCTATTTTCATTTTCATTATAGTTCTATCCAAGTCATGATCTTTGTTAAAGGACCTAGCAAGTCAACTTCACAAACGCTGGAATGCGACTGGGGGGGATGTATACATCAGCAGGAGACATCACCTACATAATGACACAAACAGACATTGATTTATATTGGTTTTATATACTAATGTAAATTACCAAGCAATCAGAAGCGGAAAATGTACGGCAACCTTGGAGGTAGCTCATACAGTATGTGGCTATTATTGCACTATACAGCAAACTCATACCAAGTATGGACCTGGACATAAAACCTATATCAGTATAACCTTACACCAGTAGAAGTTTTACTTCTGAATCTTTCATGGATTAGTCATCCAGGTAAGGAGTTTGCATCATTTGTTCCTATTTTTTTTTAACACCAGTGTAATGGCAATAACACAAAATATACATCTGTGTCTTCAAATTCAAAAAACTGATAGTTTGCATGTGGCAAGAGGGCTAATTTAAGATTTCTTGCTCCCACACACTGACGCCTAACCACCAGCCTGCCAGGCACAGCATGCCATTCTGCCTCCCCACCAGACTCTACCCCGAGACTTTTGACCAACTGGCTGGGACTGGCCTACAAAACCTAGGACTGTCCCAGTCAAACCAGAATGTATGGCCATCCTAGTCATAGAAGGAAATGATTCTATATCATAGAAGGAAATCAGGTTATTCAGGCATGACTTACTCTTGGTGAATCCATGCTGACTCTTCCCAATTGCCTTTTCTCTAGCTGCTTCACAATGGATTCCTTAAGGACCTGCTCCATGAGCTTTCCAGGCATAGAGGCTAGGCTTTAGATGCTAGGGTCGGAAGGGACCTCAACAGATCATTGAGTCCAACCCCCTGCCTAGGCAGGAAGGAGTGCTGAGGTCAGATGACCCCACCCAGATGCCTCTCCAGCCTTCGCTTAAAGACCCCCGATCGCCCATTCCAAATAGTGGCCATCCTTACCATGAAGAAGTTTTGCTGATATCTAGCCTAAATCTGCTCTCTGTCAGTTTGTGACCGCTGTTTCTTGTTACTCCGAGAGGTGTCTTGGTGAACAGAGCATCATTCCCCAATGAATTTGTAGGCAGCCACAAAATCACCTCTCAGCCTTCTCTTGCAGAGGCTGAAGAGATCCATGTCCCTCAGTCTCTCTTCATAGGCTTGTCCTGTAAGCCCCTAACCATATGAGTGTCTCTCCTCTGGACCCTCCTCTCGAGTCTATCAACATCCTTCTTGAAGTACAGCGCCCAAAACTGGATGCAGTACTCCAACTGCGGTCTGACCAATGCCGCATAGAGGGGAACTATCACCTCCTTGGATCTATTAATTGCTCTGTTGTTCCCTAGATTTTCCTTCTTCCATGTCTCAAAGATGGGCACTGTATTTGCTTATTTCCAGTCATCCAGGAACTCACCCAACCTCCTTAAGTTCTCAAAAAGGTTCGTTTATGGATCTAAAATTACCTAACCCAATCCCTTCAGTACTGTAGAATGTAGTCCATCAGGCCCTGATGACTTATTAATGCCTCTAAGTAATCTTTAACCTGTTCTGCCATTACTCTATGGTGTTCTGCCATTACTCTATGCTGGTTTTTTTTCTTTTCCTATCTCTGCTGACAATTGCACTTGTCATGTGGTAGCTGTCTATTTGTGAAAACAGAAGTTAAAAACGCATGAAATACTCTAGCATTTTCTGGATCATCTGTAACTAGATTACCTTCTGCATTCTGTAAGAGACCTATGGTTTCTCTGGTATGCCTTTTATTTCAAACTTGTAGAATCCTTTTTGGTCCCTCACCTGCTGTATCTCAAATTGCCCTGCTTAATTTTATCCCTGCATACCCATACAATACTCTTATACTCTTCCCTAGTATGATGACTAAGGTTCCACTTTTAAAGGATTCCTTTTTGAATTTCAGCTTCTTGAAGAGATCCCTGCCTAGCCAGGCTGGTCTCCTGTTGCACTTCACATTCTCTTGTTGCGTTCTTCTGCTTGCTCCTGTGCCCTTATGAAAGGGCCTCCTTAAAATACAGCTGGCTCTCTTGGACTCTTTTCCCCTTCAGACTTGCCTCCCAAGCAATCCTGCCCACCAGGCCCCAGAGTTTGTTAAAGTCTGCTTTTCTGAACTCCAGTGTCCATTATTTATTTTATTTTTATTTTTTGCTGTTCTCTTTAGGATCTTGAACTCTATCATTTTGTGGTCAGTCACCCAGGTTACATTCCACCTTCACATTCTCAAACAATTTTTCCATGTTTTTGGGCAGCTAGTTAAGAATAGTTTCCCCACCCATTGGGCTCTCTACCACCTGACTCAAAAAATTATCCCCAACACATTCCAATAATTTTCTAAACCACTTGTGCACTGCTGTTTTTCCATCCCGGCAGGTGTCCCACTAATTGAAGCCCCCCATCACTTGTGGAAGTTTCCATCACTTATTCAAAGAAAGCCTCATCCACCTCCTCCTCTTGGCTTGGAGGCCTCTGGCTCTTAGCACCCCCTCCCCTCCCCGCCGCTGCTCTCCCCTCTGACCTTTACCCAAAGGCTTTCAACAGGCCTACCTTCCACTTTCTACTGCATCTCTGAACACATATACCTTACCTTTATATATAGGACACCTCCTCCTTTTTTCTTCCACCTATCTTCCCTAAACAAGCTATACCCATATACGACCTAGTCATGTGAACTATCCCATTATATCTGCATAATCCCTATTACATCATAATTCTGTGATTATACTAGGACTTCCAGTTCTTCCTAGAAAATCACTTTCCTCGATCTGCTGGTAACACTCCTATTAATGCAGCCAAGTATGCTGTTAGTCTTCCTCACAACAAAGGTGTACTGTTGCCTCATATTCAGCCCATTATCCACTGTAACTCCCTCTGCCCCCCCCCCAAGACTTTTACTGCTTTTCTGCAGAGCCGCTGCTTAGCCAGTATGTCACCAGTCTGTAGCAGAGCATGGGATTGTTTGGTTCTATGTACTGCACTTTGCACTTGTCCTTGTTGAACTTTGTGATATTTGCAAATGACACCAAGCTTGGGGGTGTAGTAGGTATTTAGGAGGGTAGAGATAAGATTCAGAGTCCTCAACAAATTGGAGGCCTGGACCATAAGAAACCTCATGATGTTCAACAAGGACAGGTGCAAAGTCCTGCACTTAGTATGGAACAATCCTATGCACCAGTACAGGCTGGGGGCTGACTGTCTGGGCAGCAGGTCTGCAGAAAAGGACCTGGGGGTTACAGTGGACAATAAGCTAGGTATGAGCCAACAGTGTGCTCTTCTTGTCAAGAAGTCTAATGGCACATTGGGGTGTATCTGTGGGAGCACTGCGAGCAGACCAAGGGAAGTGATTATTCCCCTTTATTCAGCACTGGTGAAGCCACATCTAGAGTACTGTGTTCAGTTTTAGGCCCCCTACAACAAAAAAGATGTGGACAAATTAGAGCGATATCAATGGAGGGCAAAAAAATAATTAGGGGGCTGGGGCACATGACTTATGAGGAAAGGCTGAGGGAACTGGGCTTATTTAGTCTGGAGAAGAGAAGACTGGGGGCACATTTAATAGCAACCTTCAACTACCTAAAGTGGGGTTCCAAGGAGGGTAGAACTGGACTGTTCTCAGTGGTGGCAGATGACAGAACAAGGCTCATTGGTCTCAGGTTGCAGCAAGGGAAGTTTAAGTTAGATATTAAGAAAAACAGGTCTCACTAGACAGGTAGTAAAGCACTGGAACAGGTTACATAGAGAGGTTGTGGAATCTCCATCCTTGGAAGTCTCATAGATTTCATAGATTTCATAGACATTAGGGCTGGAAGGGACCTCGGGAGATCATCGAGTCCAGCCCCCTGCCCAAAGGGCAGCAAGTCAGCTGTGGTCATAGGATCTCTCTTTAAGACCCAGCTAAGCAGAGCCTTGGCTAGGATGATCTAGTTGTGGCGGGTCCTTCTTTGAGCAGGGGGTTGGACTAGATGACCTCCAGAGGTTCCTTCTAACCCTAAGTTTTGGTGATTCTATGAGTCTATATTTATTTTGGTTCAGTCCTCCAATTTGTCTAGGTCTCTGGCTGCATCTACACAGGATGCTGACTGTGCAGTATCTCATTACTTCTTCACAGTAGCATCGCATGGTATAAAGCATGACTTGATGCTACAGCACAGTACTAAGGGGCTACTGTGCAGTTAGTATCACCTAAAAGCTGTCCAGCAACACTACTGTGCAATAACTCCAGCTACTGCACAGTCATTTAGTACTTGTTTATACTAAATGTAAAAAGTAGTAAGTGACTGCACACTAATGACTGTACAGTCAGTGTCTCATGTAGATGTGGCCTCTGAATCCTAGCCCTACCCTCCAGTGTATCTACTATTTCTCCCAGCTTGGTGTCATTCACCAACTTGCTGAGGATGCACTACATCTCATCTTCCAGATCATAGATAAAAATATTGAACAAAAGTAGCTCCAGACCCAGTCCCTGGGGCATTCCGCTTGATACTGGTTGATAATTAGACATCAAGCTATTGATTACTGCCCTTTGAGCCCAATGATCCAGCCAGTTTTCTGTCCACTTTACAGTCTATTCATCCATCTGGTACTTCCTCAGGTTGCTTGCAAGAAAGTTATGAGAGACAGTTTCAAAAGAATTGCTGAAGTCAAGGTATATCACATCCACTGCTCTCCCCACATCCACAGAGCCAGTCATCTCATCCTAGAAGGCAATCCAGTTGGTCAGGCATGATTTGCCTTTGGCGTGCTTAATCCATGGTGATTGTACCTAATCACCTTCTTTTCTTCTAATGGCTTAGAAATGGATTAATTGAGAACCTGCTCCATGATTTTTCCAGGGACTGAGGTGAGGCTGACCAATCTGTAGTTCCCCAGACCCTCCTTCGTGCATTTCTTAAAGATAGGCATTATATTTGCCCTTTTCCAACCATCCAGGACTACAACTTGCTACAACTTTTCAAATATAATGCTACAACTTTTCAAATATAATGAACAAAACTCTGCAATCACATCAACCAACTCCCTCAGCATCCTCAGGAGCATTGCATCTATCCTCAGGGGCATTGCGTCTAGCCCCATTGTCTTGTACACATCCAGGTTTTCTAAACAGTCCCTAAACCTTTGTTTCACCACTGTTGGCTGCCTACCTACGCTGCAAACTGTGCTTCTAGGTGAAGTAGTCTGGGAGCTGGCCTTGCCTGTGAAGAACAAGGAAAAAAAGGCATGGAATACTCCAGCCTTTTCTACATCATCTGTCACTAGGTTGTCTCCCCCGTTCTGTAAGGGACCTACATTTTTTCATAAACATCCTCTTGTTTCTGACATGACTTGTAGAAACTCTTCTTGTTACCCTACACGTCACTTGCTAGCTGCAACTCCAATTGCGCCTTGGCCTTCCTGACTTCATCCCTGCATTTTAGTCCAAGTTTACAGTTCTTGAAAGCTTCCTATTTGTGTTTTAGCTCACTGAAGTGTCCCCTGCTGAGCCAAATTTGTCTTCTGCCATACTTGCTAGTTTTTCTGTGAATTGGGAAAGTACATTTCTGTGTCTTCAGTAAGGTTTCTTTCAAACATAACCAACTCTCCTGGATTCCTTTCCTCCTCAGACTCGGCTCCCAGGGGACCCTGCCCATCAGTTCCCTGAGGGAGTCAAAGTATGTTTTCCTGAAGTGCAGGGTCCTTACTCTGCTGCTCTCTTTCTTTTCTTTCCTCAGGACCCTGACCTCAATCATCTCATGGTCACTGCTGCCCAAGTTGCCATCCACTACTACATTCCCCAGTTCTTCTCTGTTTGTGAGCAGCTGATCAAGAGCACAGCTCCCAGTTGGCCTCTCCAACACCTGCACCCGGAGGTTGCCCCCAACGCTCTCCAAAAACTTCCTGTATTGCTTGTGCACCTCTGTATTGCGCTCCCAGCAGATGTCAGGATGACTGAAGTCCTCCATGAGAACCAGGGCCTGTGACCTGGGCATTTCCACTAGCTGTTTGAAGACAGCCTCATCCATCTCATTCTCCTGATCTTGTGGTCTATAGCAGACACCCATCATATCACCCTTGTTCTTCTCCCCTCTGGCCCTAACCCAAAGACTTTCAACAGGCCTATCTCCAGTTTCATACTGGAGCTTTGAACAGTCGTTGGATCTTCATGAGTTTCCACACCAAACTGTTGGCTCTTAATGGGCTCCTCCACCAGAGGTATTTAAGGAAGTATTTCTTTTGTTCCACTTTCATCAAGGGAAGCAGGAACTATTCATTCTTGCATTTAATAAAAAATGCTGCATCATATATACATTTTCATATATACAATTTTGAAATGATTTGTCAGCAATAGCAGATGTGTCAACAATGGCATTTAACAGTATATCCTGTTAAGTGTGTTATGCATGTGGAAACCTAGTAGAAAGGGGTATTGCGTTCTTGCATGTGATATGCAAAAAACTTTCAATAAAGTCATATTTGTTTTTGCTTTAATAGTAGACTAAATTATATAGCATTAGGTCACTAGTATATTAGTAAAGCTTCTGGTTTCTCTTTAACTGGAGAAAAATAAGTGCCATGTTATATGTAATGCTGCACCATACCATCTGTACCCCCTTCCCCCATTTCAAAATTCTAGATCTGCTCATGGCTATAGGTACAAAATCAGTAATAACTGTCACTGAACTGTTCATGGTCATAGACACACAGAGCTCAATTCAATGAAAAGCTTAGGTGGGATGCATTCCTGAAACATCTGTGGGCTCATGCTGAAAGCACGAGAGCATATGTTGCTCTTCTTCTAGAGACTATTTGGGTTAAGCTTCATTACTTGCCTTCAGAAATTCCATGTGCAGCATACACAATGAAGTTCTTTAAGTTTGCCATAATTTGCTCATCTTGGAAAATGAATATTGTGTTTGCACCCAGAGAACTGACAAAAGAACTATTTTAAAGTACTTACTTTTTGTGCCATCTGTGCATCATCCTTCCTGTATCTTGCACAGACATATTTTCTTGGGTTTCAGACTTAGTTACCACCCTCTTAAGACAAGCAGCTGTTTTCTTATCAAAAAAAATCAATACTGAAATATATATATTCTAACCCTTCATGTTGCCATGACATATTTCCTCCTTTATATAGTTCCCAAGTGTAAAAAATGTGGAACAAAATTATAAATATCTAAGAGAAACTTTTCCTTTTAAAGAAACTTACAATTATCACTATCTCCTCAATGAAGGAACAATACCTCATCTTTGGGGGACAAAAATCTGAGTTCTCTTTTTTTACCTTAAAAGTCTCTTGGAAACAGAGAGACAGAAGGAAGCTTGGGTTGCATTTATAAAAACAAGAAACCACAGCAAAAAATTCCCACAACTGTAGACTTTCTACAGGAACCTCTCTTATTTACATCTTTAATAACATATCAGCAGCAGTGTCAAAAGGAACGTGACACTTATGAGCCACAGGACACTTAATTTCTTAAAGGATAAGGAAAAAATTGCAGCCATTTGCTAAGATAAAAAAGGCATTAGCAATGGTTTTCCAACTGTTTGCCACACGAAAAAATGCCTATTAATGTTGCATGCATGGCATTGTAGTGTGCATAGCATTAGGTTTAAAACACAAGAGGAATGAACTAGTTTCTGGGGCTGGACAGTAAACACTATGCACAAATCCTCATGACCGCTTACTTTGAAAATAATCAGTTGATGCAGCTAATTGAATCATCCCAAACTGCCTGCATAATTTTGCATATTATCTCTCCTTTATTAACTTCCCAACATATGAGTGCTCTTTTCCAGTGTTGTTTATTTGAGACTTACTCTGATATAATGTTAATTAATTTTTATTGGGTATAAAATAAAAACTGACATCTGGTTCTACTAAAAATGTCAAAATAAGGCTATGCATATCTTTAATGTGCATAATTTAAAAAATCAGTAGCTTCTGCAGTCTTTGAGTGATGTTGTTGCCATAATGGTTGAGAAATTATGTGAGAGGCAAGGATTTTGGGGGGTGATATCTTTTATTGGATTAACTGTACAGTTGGGATAAAGCTAGACAAGCTTTTGAATACAGAACTTTCTTCTTCAGGTCACTTTTTCAGTGGCTTTTGGAATCATAAGGATTTTATTTACACACACACACACACACACACACACACACACACACACACACACACACACACACACCGTCTGCTGTGCACCATGCTTCCAAAAGAAAGTACTAACACATGGTGCAGTAACAATGTTGCCATAGGGAGACATGTAGATGTGCCCTATTAGTATGAAAAGATGCTAAATATCATAACTCTACTTTTTTTTTTTTTACTTTGCACATGGAATATTTCAATAACACCTTATTTTTCTGTCTTGCAACTGCTCTTAGGAAGAAATATGCTTTGGAGGAAGTTACCTAGCTTTGCAATATTAATCTCTTTCCATTAATGGATAACTACCCCCCATCCCTTGACAGATCACTGAGAAATTTAAATCAGGATCCTCCATGTCTGATTGCCTGGTAAGTGTGAATATCCTGGAGGAAGGTTGTGCATCTTTAGAAGGGACTTGAATAAGGAAACTTTGGTTAGCTATCCACCTAGGAAACTTATGCAGCCCCTGCTATGATACTGTGTGAGAACCTCACAATCTTTAACAAATTTGCTAATATATTGCTCATTGGTGTGTTGTGCAGATTAAGAAGTCTTTAGGTTGAGAAACAAGGAAGAGTCAAAAAAGTTATGTGCATGCTGCCCTAGTATAGTATCAGGCACTACAGTAATAGTGCCTGTTTTGCGCGCGCGCACACACACACACAGGTTCCTGACCTGGAAAAAGTGTAGCTGCCTTAATGAGGCACTGTGCATGTACCAATAATAGGCTCTACTGGGAGCCTGTAGTTCAGAGGTTCCCAACCCCATGCCACAGCCCAGTACCGGGCCGTGAAGGGTTGGCTACCGGTCCTCAGGAGGGTTGGCTGCTGGACCAGAAGTCCGAAAGTGACCAGCACATTGCAGACCGGCAGCCAATGCTTTTTTATACTGAGTATAAAAAAGCATTGGCTGCTGGTCTGCAGTATACTGAGCACAAAAAAGGGTTAGCTGCCAGTCCACAGTATGCCAGTCACTTCTGGGCTGCAGTATGCTGGGCTGCAGTTTGCCAGTCTGCAGTCTAAAAAGGCTGGGAATCACTGCTGTAGTTCACTTAGGCCATTGACAGGCCTTACATATACAAGCTTTTCTCCTGGCCCAAAGAGAGCATATAGCCGTTCCAGGGGTTTCTTACGGAAGAGAACTGGCTTTTTTGCAAGAAAATAATCCCTCTTCATGCTGGTGAATCTCTCCCCTCCTGCACGAACTTGACAGGCTGTATGCTTCTCTTAGACACCAAGGACACCTAGTTATCTCACAGTCCTCTGCTCTCCCTGCCTCCCTCCCTCCCTCGCTCTGACAGAGAGCACCAGCTCCCTGAGAGCCCATCCAGAACAAGGTGTCTGGGAGTCCTGTGAGGAACCTGCTAATTGGCTGGAGGGGCTGTAAGGATATTCTTCCACTGTGGGAGCCCCGCCCCCAGAGCTCTGGGAGGGTACCAGATCAAGGAGGATGCTTCCCCTGCCTCCACCAATCAGAATGGATTGGGGAACTCTTCTCCAGAGGTGAAAAGCCAGGTAGGGAATGGGGCCATGGCACACAAAAAGCATATGGAGACACTTCTTTCTTATGCAAGCCACCATTATGGAAAGCACTTGGAGGAACAGTGGAAAAAGTGACAATGATCTTTTAGGAGAAGCAGATGGGGAGAAGCTCAGAGAACATGAAGGATTCCAGAGTAACCAACAAAGTGAGCAGAAGGGGTGGCAGCCATGAAGAATACAAAAACTGGATAGTCATTAGGGTGGTGATGGAAACCAGTGCAAAAATAAAAAAGGTTAAGCTCATAAAGGAGAACCAAAGGCAAAAGATTAGAGCATTTCCACACAACCTGGGAGATTACCTGTTCAGATTTAAGGGAAGATTTTCAGAACAGCTCGGCACTGGTATGACTACTTCTACAGAAGGATTTGTCATTCTGCCACTGGCTCCAGTAGGACTTTTGAATCCTTTAGAAAATCCTGCCCCTACCCAAAATTCTTCACATCAGCCTACAGAACAACCAACTATTTAATGCACGGGGGTTTTTAATCACCCTAAACACAGTGATTAAAAAATCACCTCTCTACACAATTCAGCTAAAAGTATTCAAATCTCTGCACCTGACACATTTGGAAGAGTCAAATGGTTTTAGCGTGCTCTTGTCAAATATGAAGTGGATAAGGGGGGAAAAAAGAAAAACAAAACAATTACACTCCCCACAAATTTCTTGCCATAGCTTTTATTTGTGTGTACCACTGTATTTTTAGATTCTAATAATATAAAATCATGTGATGCTTGTAGATATCACTATAGTCTATAATACTGTCTCTTCATACACATTTGGTACTTGATTTAAAAGAAAAAAAAATCTTTTAATTAAGACTGATATGAGGGTTTTGAAAAACAACAGCATGTAATCTCATTTATTTTCTTCTCTGAAAAACCATTTCCTACAAAGCATTAAATTTAAAAGAAAAAAAAATCAGTCCTTTAGGCTGTGTTGCTGTATTCTAGTTTTTTTGAGAAGAAGGCTTGCTCTTGTGTGTTGTTGAGGCACTGCAAAACTTTAAGTGACCCAGCAGTCAAGATTTCCCACTGGGGCAAAAGCAATTTAGTAATTGTCCTGTGAATTAGAGATGTGAACTCTGGTAGGATTCCTGAATTGGGTATTTTCTTGCGCAATGATGTAGAAATAATAGATTTAATGAGAACAGTGTAACGATGTGGAATACAATTTCATTCTCGAGTAAATTTCACATCTTTTCCAACTACACCATGGATTAACGTAAGGAGTCAAGCAGGGTGTTAACCAGGAGAACCTGCTGTTAAACACAAAAAACAGTATGGCCAGACTTGTAGTCTGGCAGATTTTGTGTGATGCAAGAAAAGAGAAAGTAAAAGAAAGGTGGTTATAGACAGCTAATACTGAATTTTTAACTTGGTCCTGAACAATTCACTAAGGTGGTCCCCTTTTTTCTACCTCCCATTGCCAATGCTGGGAATTGTTCAATAAATCTGTGCACTCTCCAGAAAAATAACTATATCTTGATATACACAGTAATAAGTTAGGAATTACATTTTCATAAATCCTTCACCCCAAAAGTAGCTCCACTTTAACTGTACAACCATTGCGGTCTTGGCTGTCTTGGCTGTCTGTGGTGAAAGGCAACAATTAAGAATCATATATTGCCCTCTACTGTTACCTATCACATACTGCAGTATTGCTTCCATGAAACTGTGGCCCATGTCTGGTGCATTAGTCAAGCCAGTACATAGTCAGAAGCTTCAGTGATATGTATGAACAGAGAAACCAAGGGCTGGGCTGTGCCTGTTAGTCACAACTCAGCGTTAGGGTACACCTGCACTTCCCTTGGGAAATTCTCCACATGCTGCTTCTGCAAACTCCCTAGTCTAGTGCATAAAGCCAATGCAAGCCCCACTGGAATACAGCCTGCCCCTCCCTACAAATGAATCCAGCTCTATCAGTTAGTTGCTCTGCCTTCTCATCACCTCTGTGGTTATGTCAGCTTAGGGGACTAAAGTGCCCTTACTGAGCAAGAATTGTAATTACTTGTTACCCACAGCATGCTGCACAGAGAACAAAAGCCAAGGTTTAGGCCCTAAACTTTAGGGCACCCAATCTTTCCTCTGCTGTACACCACAGGAGGCTCAGGTAAATGGAACAAATCATAAATACTTAAGGTTAATTGGGTGCAGGATTACTGAGATGTATTCCTGAGGTGTTGGTATAGACTATAGCCTCTACAGCAAGAGAAGTAATAGTCAAGGCACCTCCTCTCAAACTTTGTATTTGGCGGTACCCCCAGTTGAGAACCACTGTGGAGGCTGACAGACATGAAAGCCCCTGCTCTAACTCATGGTGCTTTCTACAAAGTGCTATGAGTTAGCGCACCCCTGACCCAACAGATGTTCACCTGTTGGGTCAGAGGGGGGTGGGAAAAATCAAGCCAGCCTAGTGTCTCTCTCCTAGCCCCAGCTGTTCCTCCCAGCTCTGTGGCTGTCTGCAGGAGGGAAGCGGGAGTGGGGGGGAGGGAGTGAGGTACGGTTGGGGTTTGCCTAGTCTGAGCTGGATGTGGGGTGGGGGGGTGGGGGGAGGCAGGGAGCCTCCAATCCACCCACTGACCCTCCAGCTCAGACTAGGCAAACCCCAGCTGTAGCTTGCTCCCCCTCCCCCATTTCCTTTCCCTTCCTGAAGACAGCCCCAGGGATGGAGCTGGGCTGCATCAGCCCATCCCCAGTCATGGAATAGATTAATCCAAGGGAACACAAGTTTGCTTAGGTGCTCCAAAGTAAAGAGCCTTCATTTGATCCCTCATTTGATAAAGGTTAATTTGTCATGTCATCAGCCACACTAAAAGCACTTTGCAGCCATTCACATGTGTCATGGCATGGGTGTAGAGCACTTTCAGAGGGGTGATTGCATGACAAACCTAACTTCTGTCTGCATTTGTTGCACTGCCTCAGTTTACTGTGGTGATTCTCAGCCAGAGAGCTGTCCCATGTTCCTGCCTATATTAGGACTATCCAGTAAACCTAAAGGAGGCAGAAGCTGAAGCATGAAAAATGAGTCCCATGCCCCTGGAGGAGGCTGAGGGAAGGAGGGTGGTCTTACCTGGCCTGTGTCCCCCTGTACTTCGCTCCTCCAGACAGGCTGTAAAAAGGGCTGCAGTTGCAGAGCAGGCTTTTGCCACAGCTCTTCCCGATCCAACTCAAATGCTTCTCCCAGAAACAGGCACACAGGACTGTTCCACCTGCCTGGTGTACCTCTGTTTCCAGGACAGGCATGTGGGGCTGAACCAGAAAAGACTGCAGGAAGACTGTATGCTTCAGCTGTATAGGCTTTCTGATCTATCTCTGTGGGTGTCACCCAGGGCAGTTCCACCTAACCGCGGTGGAAACCATGCCACAGAACCGCTGGAAGGGTCTCGTGGCACCCCAACTGAGAACAACTGCTTGACAGCCAGAGAAAGCTTATGAAGAGTAAAGGAGGAGAAAATAAGTGTACAGAGGGACACAACAACTACAGCAACAGAAACTGTGGTCAGTCTGGCATGTGACATGAGCAAACCTTCTGAAAACACTTGCTGGCAGATTTACAGAACGGAGCAAAGTAGCAAGTCCAGTGCAGCACTTAGCATCTTGAAGGTCTGTAGCAGGGAGGATATTGGGAGATCTAGGTGGTAAGATGGGGCCAGTACATCAACCAGTAAAATTTTATTTTGAAACTGTTGGTAGAGCACAGAGTTACAGAGACAGGTCAGGCGTAGGGGAAATAGACCTTCAGAGAGGTTGGTTCCCACTGATCTCCATAGATTTACATCCAATTGTGTCAATTCAGATCAGAATTTGGCCATAGGAATGTAGGCTGTACAGGAGGAAGCTGCTTAGGATACAAAAGGCTGAGGGAGGAAAATGACATTCATGGGAAGGATTTTTAGAGAGAAGCTGAGATACTTTAAAAAGCATGAAAGCAATTTCACTGCAATGGTTTAACTTGAAAGTTGTTTTCATTTCTCAAGGCTTGAAATGGAGCCATTTTGCCATAATTCTGTTGGTCCTTGTCTAAAAAAATCCACAGATTTATCAAAATGCATTTGCTGAAAACAAGCTATTCAGCAAGTGAAAAATCACAAACATTTTGCTTTCACAAAAAAAACCCTGCTGATGTTGAGTTCTGGGAAAAGGACCTTGTTCTGTTGCAAAAAAAATTCTTTGAGACAATTTTGAATAACACAAATTTAGAGATTGCTTGTGTGAAGTCCACCGGCTCTTGGTATGATCAGAGTTCAGAGCTCAGAAAGACCGCCAAGAAACATGTTTCTATCTCTGATGACTTTGTTATGTTAAACGATGACCCCAGAAGTCTGGAAAAAAAGACAAGTCTGCATTTTGAGGGATAATCTGACAAAATGTGATGTGTGGCCTGCACAACTTAGAACCAGCTATCCAAAGGGGACAAAAATTAAGGGAAGACTCTAAACTCCAACCTAGAATGACTTTTTTCCATGCCAGCTCCACTCCCCAAGTGGTAGGAAATTTCTTACATTTTTGCAGCAACTTCAATGAACAGCAAGGTATCGAGGATGAGTTTCATTTTTCAATAACTGCGAGAATGTTCAAGATGAGATCAATATAAAGTCAAACATATAAAAATTTCTCATCGATCAATTTTAACAAGCTCAGTTACATTTCCACACTACAGGACAAATGTTAAAGGGATCGATACAGTCTTCTACACTGCACACTTTGCTGTGATATCTGAACACATTTGCACTGATGTGTGTGGAATAAATAAGACCTGTTCCTTCAGAGAACAAAGACATATTTATTGCAGGCCAGAGGAAAGGCAAGAATCAAAATTGCTGGGTTTATTTTTAATCCCACTACAAAGGAGTTAGGTAGACCAGCATTTACAAAGGTAGTTTGGTCTTAAGAAGTCTAATGTCTATTAGCCTATATACCATCCTTGACATACACTGGAGCGATCAAGTTAAGCTGTAGAAGGGGCACCTGATTTATTTTTATTTTTTTGTAAACAGCTTAAATGCTAATAGCAACAGATGTTGCCTACCCTTGGATTTAAAATACATTAGTGAACACCTGTTAGGGCTAAAGTCTAGACAGCACCAACAGAGAGTTGTCTTCCAAAGCACAAAAGTCTGGAGAGAGGTAAAGAAAGCCAAGACAAGTACTCAAGGCCATCACGGAGAAATACCTGATTTTCAGACAAGGACATTTTCTGAGGGAATGGGTTTTTTAAAAAAACAAAAAGCATCCCTCCCACCAGCACCAGCTGCTGAGACTTCCTTGTCCTCCTCCTACGGGTATCTCAGTGTATATTCAGCATATGATATCAACTGGGGGCGGGAAGAAGAAAGTAAACAAGCACCCAATCAACAAAGAGGCAATTTACATCAACAGTTAGCCCGTGGTCAAAACGATATTAATTTGCAAACTTAATTTGCAAGATGAAGTACTAGACCTTAATTGCCTTGAACACTGCTCATGGGCTGTGCACCTTTGAATTTTAGATTGATTATAGGATTTGATTCCATCAGTGATCAGAGACTATGAGAAGGATCCCCATTCTTCTGTCATGACATTTTCTGTCTGAACATTACCTTCTGCCAGGGCAAGTACCAAGTACAGAATACAACAGCCTGAGCAGCCATTATAGTTCCCCAAGTCCCACTGTGATAAGTTTGTGGTATATGTAGCCTAGTGAAATCAGTTCTTTGGGTTTGATATAGCAGAACCCAGATAAGTCATAGAGTTAGGTTTCTTAGTCCTTTCCTGAGGACTTGGTGCAAATCAACGAAGTGTGGGAGAAAGCATGTACGGCATCAGTGAGCTGCAGAGGACTGTTGAGGTGCTTGACTAAGTAGAAAAGCAGCACCCTTAGAAATACAAGCCACATTTCAAGAGCTGAATGGCTCATCCATGACTCCACAACTTACTATGGATTTAGCAGGTTTCAAACTGTCTGAATACAAATAGTTTGGGGCCTACTGCAAATAACGTTTTACAAGCTTGTGAACAGTTGTCCCTGTTGCCCCTATATCCCAAAGGATGTTCCTATATCCCAAAGCACCAGGATGCCCCTGTATCCCAAAGTACCACGTCTACCACCCGCCCTAGGAGAAAATATATAAAAGGCTTTCAGCAAAATGTTCTTTGTCCCAGCCCACTAACTCCTAGTTTATTTGCTAAGTAACACATTTATTCAGCGTAGTATTGAACTAGAATAGAGAGTACAGTACCGAGATTTAAATAAAATTACAAAAGCTACTCAGCAACATTATACCAGCAAAGTAGCATGTCAGCTATTGAAAAAAAAATGTGTATGTTGTCCGGTATCACAAGGCCACGCAAAATGAAACCACAACTAAAAATTATACTGGAAGTGGTAGTTGTCTTTAAGACCATACCTCTGTAAAGATAAGAGGCAAGTGATTAGGCATTTTATCTCTGTATAGTTCTTTGTTATTGAAAAATCATTCCAGCCAGCTACTAGAAAGGAAAAACATGGCAAAAAAAGTTTTTACTGTTACTTTAAGTATATGCTACTAAAAAGGGAATTACAGCCTATGGAAGTACACAAAGAATTATGCTTAGGATGGTTCTGAAAGACATTCATTCTTCTCCTCTCTTTACCGAAACAAAATCATTTTCTTCACAATTTGTGTTTGCTCCTGAAAAATATAGTTCCAGATATACAATAATCTATATAATACCACGTAGTGCTTACACAATGTTTTCACTCTCAAAGCATTTTACAGGCATCACTGAGTTAATTGTCATGATTCCCTTGCAAAAGAGATACAGAAAATATAATTACTAGCACTGTGCAGAAGTCCAGATAATAGATTTGGATTTGTATTAAATTTGCTAATTTCTGATTGACAGTATACAGGGGACGGGGAAAGAGGAATGGCTCATAGAGCTGCAAAATTTGTGTGAACCCACCAAAGGAAGTTTGAAGACGGATGAAATTTTGGACAAGGAACTATCAAAATTAATATTTAAATTTAACTTCTGAAATGTAGTGAGTAGGGACCTATCAAATTCATGGACCTCGGCAGCTGATTACATGGCTCTAACATGGCCAGGGTACCCAATTTCACAGCTGTATCACAGCTGGGGCTGCTATTTTGAAGATGGAGCAAAGCACCCCCCTCACCCAAGCCTCTGGTTGGCTAAGGGGCGCTGCAAGTCCCACCCCTCCTGGGCACTGTTTGAAAGCCCCAGCCTCAAGCAGCCATGCCAGAGCATAGCATGCAAGGCCATTTTACTCAGCACACCAGATCTGGACGGGCTCTGGGCAGCTGCCACCAGACATAGAGTCCAGGTTGTGTACTGCAGGTGGCAGGGAGGCTGCAAGCCTTGCTGAGAGCAGCCCAGGCTCTGTGGCCAGCACCAACTGCCCAGATCCCAGTTGAATGCGACAGGCACCCACCAGCTTGGAAACGGCTGCAGCAGGGTCCAGAGTCCTGGCCCAGCTCATTGCCATGCATACCTCATGGACCGCTGCAGGGAAGGGGCCGGGGCTCTGCTCCACTGACAGGGGCTGCACACTTGCAATTCCTGTCATCTCTGCAGGGGGCAGGAGTGAGGTGGAGTGGGGAAGCAAGGGAGGGCACGTCCCTATCTCCATCTCATTGGGCCCAGCTGCAAAGGGTAGGGTAAGCTCTGTGAGTGCAGGTGCCCTATGCAGGAGGATTCTGGTCAAGTGGCTCTGGCCCCCGCTGTCCCCATCTGCATCTCCTGGGGATGGGCTATGGGGCTAGGGGATCGTGCTTGCAGGGGGTGGTTGCCCCAGCAGTCCCAGGGGGGCTCCTCTTCCCACACCCAAGCACCAGCAGAGTGCGCTGATTTGTGATGCCAGCCCCAGCCCCTGCTCTTGTTTCCCCTGTGCTAAGCCAGGAGCTGAGCCTCAGCTGCGGGATAGCACATACCTCGGCCACAGCCCTTATCCACGTCTTGGCCCAAGAGCATCCCAGAAGGGTCTGCAATGCCCTCCATGTGCAGACAGAGCCAGGTCTTCAGTGGAGAATAGGCCAGCATCCCTTCCCTCCTGGTCTGTAGTGGGGTCAGAGCCCCACTCATTGCTGGCAGCAGCTGCACACATTCCTCAGGGCAAATGGCAGGGAAGGGTCTGGGGCTGTGCTGCAATGATGAGGACAAGGACTTTTGCAATTCCCCCACCATCCCCTCCTGGGTGACCCCTAACTGGGTCCTTTAGGGCAGGGACAGCCATTCAAAAAGCCTGAGCCTGAATTGATTGAACCTTTGCAGATTAGTCTTACCTACTTAGGCTGAACCGGTTTCCAACAGACAATCCCTCTGGACTGAGGAAATTCAGGCACATGTCTGCAGTGGCTCAGGCTGGAAGCCGGGGGTGTGCGAGGCCTGCAGCCCCGGGCTAGTTCTCTGAGGCAAGGGCAGGGGTATGCGAGGCATTCATCTGTTGATGATACAGAGCTTTTCACTCTCCCTCCCTGCTTCAGTGTATCTCACCTTTATCTCATTGGGTTTATTGCCCAATTAAGAAAACAGAGAGATGTTACCAGCTATCTGTTGATTCAGCACAGATCCACCATGTGGTCTGCTGGCTAATACACAGACACCTGAGCAAAGGCAGAGGGGAGGGGGGGATTTGCGCTTAGCAGAAAGTAGTGAGGGGGGAGAGAGGAGCAAACAGCTCTTCTCAAACATTTCCAAGGAAGGACATTAAGCTACCTGTTGATTAGCTCCAAAAAGCCTGTCTACCTTTGTCTCTCCCATAACACAGACTATAGCCAGCATGTGGTCTGCTAGCTAATGCTGAGGTGTCTGCGTGAGGCAGGGGGGTGGGGAGGAATAATTCCTGCTTAGCACAGAGAAGCCAGGCAGATGCAGAGGGGAGGGGCCAGCCCTGCTGTGGAGTAGGGAGCCCTGCCCAGCTCAAGAGCATGCTGGGGGACTCTGGTTTGTCTTAAACCAGCAAGAGGTCTGGGGCAGACATTGCATAAACCAGTTTGAGCCAAATCAGTTAAGCCTGATACTACATTCAACCAGTTCAAACTTGTTTCAGTCATTTTCAAACTGGTTTATGTGCACTGAGTATCTGTCCTGTTACAGGTTTAAACCAGTTTCTGATCACTTCATAGTTTCACAGGAGCTAGGGTCCTGATCAGATCATCTAGCCTGACCCCCTGCCATAGGCAGGAATGAATACTAGGTTCACAAGACCCCAAACAGGTGATCATCTAACCTCTTTTTGAATTTGCCCAAGGTAGGGGCGAGGACCACTTCACTGGGAAGTTGGTTCCAGATTCTGGCCACACTAACTGTAAAATATTGCCTTCTGATCTCTAACCTAAACCTATTCTCCATCAGCTTATTACCATTGTTCCTCATCACCCCAAGTGGTGCTGGGGAGAAAAGGGCTCTACCTATTTGCTGTTGATCTCCCCTGATGAGTTTGTAGGCAGCCACCACGTCCCCCCTCAGCCTCCTCTTGCTGAGGCTGAACAGGTTCAGGTCCCCCAGTCTCTCCTCGTACGGCCTGTTCTGCTGCCCTATCACCAAGCGGGTGGCCCTCCTCTGAACCCTCTCCAGGCTGGCTGCATCCCTTTTGAAGTGCGGCGCCCAGTACTGGACGCAGTACTCCAACTGCGGCCTGACCAAAGTTGCACAGAGGGGGAGTATCCCCTCTCTGGACTGGCTTGAGATGCACCTTTGGGTGCAAAACAAGGTATGGCTGGCCTTGCTGGCTACGGTCTGGCATTGGCAGCTCATATTCATCTTGGAGTCAATAATTGGATCCCTTTCCACCTCTGTGCTTTCAAGAGGGGTACACCCCAGCCTGTATGTATGCTGTGGATTCCTTCTCCTAAGGTGCAGCACCCTGTATTTGTCTACGTTGAACCCCATCCTATTCTCATCTGCCCACTTTTGTAGTCTAAATCTGGTTGCATCCTCTCTCTCCCTTCAAGTGTGTCCAGTTTATGCATAAGGTCTTGTCCCTAGCTCAGGGGCTCAGCTCTGATTTACTCTGCTCTGGCTCCCACCCGCCACCCTCCCTTTCAGGAGAAAAGGACTTTTGGTGGGCTTTCCTCTGCATTCCACCTCCCCCTGCCCCCCTCCCACCCCCACCCCTACTTTCAGGGGACAGACAGTCTGCCATTTTTTTTTCCTATTTGTTCCCTTTTCCCTCCCCCCACCCTTCTAGGAGACAACTTTTTGCTGTTTTTTTGCCAGCTTTTTTAACATAGTCAGTTCCCCATGCTTTTTTTTATGAGGAACTGGCTATTTCACAAAAGGCTGCCAATTACATGATTTCTGTGAAATCTGTGAAATCATGTATTTAGTAGGTCCCTAGTGATGAGGTAAAATTTAAACTCTGGTCCCACTTTAATCATCATTGTTGTACAAGAGCAGTGTCATGGGCAGATCCAGGATCATAGTGAAGGGGATTCAGCCCCCTCTGGCTTAGGGTCATGTATGCAGTGAGCTCTCTGAGCTCACTGGCATGTTAGGGCAGGTTCTGCCAGAATTTGCAAGTGCTGTGATTTCTATGCGATCACCAGCTGATTGGTATGCCTGCTTTTGTGAAGCCTGAAGCCCAGGGAATGAGTGTCGCTGCCATTCACTTTCCTTCCCCCAACACCTCCACTTTCTCTTTAATTCAGCAGCAGGGGACAAGAGTAGATGAGTGACAGCCATGGTCCTCATCCTCTGGGATCCAGAGCTGCCTGAAAACAGGGTCTCAGGCCAGATCTTGTGTTGAGCTAGAACTCATAGTACATGAAGAACTTTGGCAAGACGTGCACTGTCAAGCCAGTGCACATGTGATACAGTTAAAAGGTGTGCAACCACGCCACTGCCCTCTCCAGGATTCACCCCTGTGCAGGGGCATGCTAAAAGTCCCCCAATCCTGCCAACATGACAAAAAATGAGTGGTTTCACTGAAATCAATAGGACTTGTACCTCCTTAAACTTTGAAAAAAATTAAGCTCTATATGCTTTTTAAATAAAAAATACTTAACTCCAAAATCTTGGTCTAGTCTGACACAGTTTGATAACTTAACGCATAATTTAGGGTAACATCTTAATTATAAGCAGCACTATATCACAATGAGGCCCCTGCCTATATTACTTGATTTTTCACAACATACAGTTATATTGGTCTTGACTTAGCAAGATGCTTTTCCAGTACACAAGTTTAGTCTTTCCCCCCTAATGATCCAGAGATGTAGAAATGTCACCTCAAATTGTGCCTTATTTTCCTGATGGTTTTACTAAATCACTTTTAAGAAATTAAACAGCTTACACACTGACTCATGAACAGCTTTTCCCCCTACTTTTTGTTTACAAATGCCCAGTGGTATTAGACAAAGAGCACTGCTCCTTCTCCTAGTTAAATTTTCCATATGTAAAGCTGCTGCATATTATGGGAGACGGTTCTTATAAATCTCACCCACGCTGAGCTTAAAAAATAAAAAATAAAAAACCCTGGAGCATAAAGAGTATGAAATAATAAGATAAGATTTCAATGAAGATTAAACATCTTCCATTTACTTCAAGGACAAAATGTTAAAATATTGATATGGATAAATTCTGACAAGGATAATTATTTATTTATTTATTTCCCCTAGCTAGCTTACTTATTTATAATTTCTCAGAGGCATTTCCTAATAAAAAAGTGGAAAGCACACTATGCACCTCTAAACAAGGGTCCATGTGTTGAACCATGTGAGGGTTGGAGTTAAAAATGAAATGTAGAAACTACAGATTAGGTGCTAGAGTTTATTAGGTGGGGAGACAGCAAATTAAAAAATGCAGGGCTGTGTCCTTTCATTGGGAAATACTTCCACCTGATATCATAGAAGATAAAGTGATAGAGTCTACCTAAGCCCAGAGACAGCTGCACAATAGATGGCAGGAATGGAGGAATACTGGATCTGTTCTAGCTCCATTTGCCAACAGAATGGGACCAGTGCTTGAAGGCTACATGCTGCATTCACTCTGGGAATTTATACTCAGCCTGCTGCACAGGACAAGTAACTTGCCATCTGGCATTGCTTTTGTGCAAGGCAGCTTGTCATGATTCTTACCATGATCTAGCCCCCCAATTACAAGGGTTGCTCAATGACAATTTTTTCATTAATATTTTTAATGCTACCATCATTATAAGGGGGTCAAGGGATGTTTTTTTTATTTCTTTTTATTCAACAGACATACTTCGATGAAGATGCTTTTGAAGTAGCCATCAATATTTTTCACTTTCCCAAAATCTGAGCAGATGTTATCATATTTGGTTGTTGATAACCATTTCCTTTTCTTCCTTCCTTTTTCTTTTTTCTTGGTTTGTTTTTGTGAAAGTTGAAAAATTGGATGCGTATGTCTTTATACTATAATTGTTTTGAGAAAAATAAACAGCCCTTTTAAAAGAAAAACTATTTCACTAAAATCAAAAGAATCTACTAAACACCCAAATAGGATTTTGTCTATGAAAGAAATTTGCATCCATCTAGTTGTGACACTTGGCTCAAAGGATGTTTATCGACATGCTCCAGGAGATGGAGGAGGGGGAGCAAAGGGTGCTTTAACTAGTGCAGCTCTAAGAGATGTGCTAAATTAAAAGCACCCAGAATGTTGCATGTATCAGTGTCCCCATGCTAAAAAATGGCAGTGGGATGCTTTGGATTAAAGCTGAATGATTTTTCAGTGTGGGGACACTGGTACACATGGCACTAGAGTCTGCTGGAGTGTGGTAATTTCTACGCTTCAACAGACTCCATTAAGTGAATCTACTCCAATGGACTGGAATTATAGTGTATCAGAGCAGCCTCCCTGCATGTGTATAGGAGTCCAAAGGTATTATTATAACCTATTTTATGAACTTTTTCCTGTGTTTCATGAGCTTTGTGCAGAGTAAAATATCTTCCAAAAGCTTCTCAAGCCAACCACAACAAACATACCCAAGCACACATTTAGAAATCTAAAAGTTAATAATCTTTTCTTGTAAGGAAATTCTCCTTTCTTGTTTTAAATGAAGTAAGTACATTTTCAAAGAAAAATAAAGTTTAAAAGTTTCTCACTGGTTCCAAAATGTGTTCTTGGAGAAGAGAGTCAAAGCCTTTCCTAAATACCTATGGTTTAGTGATAGCTGTTAAGGGTCTTGTTACACCTTATGCTGTAAGATGAACAAATGTTAAATCAGCATGGTTTTTGTTGCCAGGCAGATCCAAGAAAAATGTCAGGAGCAAAATCAAGAACTGTTCCTCACCTTCATTAACCTGACCAAAGTTTTCAATTCCTTAAAATTGTAAATCTCTGTGGACCATCCTCCAACGCCTTAGCTGCCCACTGAAGCTTGTTGCCATGCTGAGACTCCTGCATAATGATATGACCACCACTGTCCTGAGTGGAAGATCTGAAACCAATGCCTTCCACATCCAGACTGGGGTCAAACAAAGTTGTGTGATCGCCCCCACCCTGTTCACCATCTACCTGACTGTTATCATCCACCTCATCCATGATGACCTACAATCCAGTGTCAGTATCCAGTATCGACCAGATGGGAAGCTTTTCAATCTTCAGCACTTCCGGGCAAAAATGAAACTCACCAGTTTGCAGATGATTACTGCGTGATGGCTCACTCTGCACAGGATGTGCAAGTGACCCTAGATCTCTTCAATGCTTCATATAAGAGACTTGGACTGTCCTTGAAGTCTGTAAGGCAAAGCTTCTCCACCAACACCTCCCCCTCTCCCCCCACCACCCCTGGCAAGCTGA
The DNA here is from genome assembly GCF_052110815.1 of Crocodylus siamensis. Classification (NCBI taxonomy): domain Eukaryota; kingdom Metazoa; phylum Chordata; order Crocodylia; family Crocodylidae; genus Crocodylus; species Crocodylus siamensis. The sequence goes on from NC_143395.1 coordinate 405,281,407, forward strand.
ACATCCCTTGCGCTGTTTATGTACATGGGGAGGCTCTGGAGTACATGAAACACTTTCCATATCTTGGCAGCCACCTCTCTTAATGGGCTACCAGTGAGGAAGTCCAGCACCAGGTCAACTGTGCCAATGCCACCTTCTTGAAGCTCTGACAATGCATCTTTGAAAATAGAGATGTTCGGAAGTCAACCAAGCTCCTGGTTTATAAGGCTGTTGTGCTGACCACCCTCGTCTACTGCAGTGCAGCCAGGACCATCTACCAATGCCACATTAAGACCCATGAGAGCTTTCACCAGTGGTGTTTGCATCAAGTCCCGGGGATCAATTGGGAAGACCACCGGACCAGTGTGAGCATCCTCCATGAAGCTGAGTCCACCAGCATCGAAGCCTTGCACTTAAGAAATCAACTCTGATAGATGGGCCACTGCATCCAGATGTCCAAAAGCCACCTCCCTCACCAGAAGTGCTTCTCCCAGCTCTCCATTGGCCAGTGCTCAAAGGGCAGCCAAAGGAAACGACACAAAGACACACTCAAGGTCACCCTCAAACACAGAGGCATCAATACCAATTTCTGGGAGGAGCAAGCTGCTGACCGTTCAATATGGTGCCACTGGTCCACCAAGGCACATGCCACTTCAAGGCCCAATGACTTGATACCGAGGCAGAATGGCGGTGGTGGAGGAAGGTGAAGGAGACCAACCTGGGGCTGTGAATTCCACTCCCCTATGCAACAACATGCCCCCATTGCCAAAGCATGTGTGCAACCAGGATCAGGCTCCTCAGTCACCTGAGGACTCATCAAACCTGATGGACGTCATCCTCTACTTTGAGGAACTGCTGCTGCCTCCGCCGATGTTCAGCTTAACGGAGCAGTCACCTTGAGGTGAAAAACCATCCTTGATGAGATTGTGACTGTCCCTTACCTGCACAGCTGTGACTTGCCACTAGAGCCCTCATGAGCAGGGACAGGACTAAGAGCCTATAAGTAAAATACGTCTTAGTGCAGACCAAGTCAGTGCTGTCAGCCACACTGTCTTCACATTTTGTGTGTTTCTTTTTCAGTCTGTTGTATTTATTGGCAGTGGCTGCAATGCCAATAAATACACTAGTGGCAGTACTGGTTTGCTGCTCCCCCCAGGCAGAGTGCCCTGGAGTGCCTGGCAGTCGTAGTGTCTCCCACCACTGCCTGGCCTGGCTTACTGATTGGGCTTTGAGGGGCACAATCATTTTTATGGCCTAACCCTTTTTTTCCTCCAGAGCCTGCTCCCTCTCCCCCACCCACTTTGCTGCCACCTGAACCAGCTCACTGTTCCCACCAGTGGCAGTACAGGGGGGTGAGCTCCAGGGGAAAAAAGGGTTGGGCCCCTCAGAGCTTGGGCAGCACCCATCCAGCTGAGCTCCAAGAGACCTGATCCTTTTTTTTCTCCAGAGCTTATCCCCCTGTCCCCCCACCTTTACTGCCTGCTGGGCACTTCCTGAGGTCCAAGGGGTCTGATCCTTTTTTTCTTTAGAGCTGGCCTTACCCTGCACCCCTGCTAGCTGGGTGCTGCCTGAGCTCCAGAAAAACAAGGATCAGACCCCTCTGAGCTCAGGTGGTGCCCAGGTGGCTGGCAGCTCAGCCAGCAGCAGCGCAGGTAGGGCAAGCTCCGGAAGGACCCAATTCTTTTTTTCTCCAGAGTTCGCCTCCCTGTGCCACCACCAGTGGGAGCAGTGAGCTGCTCCATGTGGCAGCAGGAGGCAACTGCAACCACTGGACAATCTAGGGCTACTCTCTTCCGGATGTCCCTGGGTAGGGGGTATTGTGCCATGCCAGACCCTCTTATACCTTGGCATCCCCATTCACCAACTGCATCCTAGGATCCTGGAGGACTTGGACTTGGGCAGAAGAGCTGTGGGAAGTGAACCCACCTTAATGGAACAGAAACTAAATTAGATGGATTACAGATAATCTTGCCCTGAAGTGGTATATCTTTACAGTGAATAATGAGTGCTTTAATCCATTTGAAAGGTGTTAACATGCACCCAATCCAGTGGTTAAGAGCTCCAGAAGTCAGTTAAAATTACCTTGCAACAAGGCCCTAAGATTTCTCTCTCTCTCTCTCTCTCTCTCTCTCTCTCTCTCTGGAGACAAGGAACACTCACAAAGAAAGAGAAATAGTACAAAAAGAGCAATTGTTTGTCCACTGATGCTTTCTTCATTTCCATGCTGTAGGCATCATAAAAGCATCAGAGCATACTAGTTCTATGATACATCAGTTAGAAATAAGTAATCTTTAGCCTCTAGTCCTTGAATGGTTTCTCTAGTGTGGGATAACAACTGACTGTATAGAGCTGGTGACATCTGTATTCCCACCGCCACCAGAAGAGGCATGGCTAGAAAGCCAGGACTTGCCAGAATTCTGCAGTCAGCTCTGATGCACCCTAGTCAGATCAGCTGACTGCTGCTTCTAGCCTTGGGAACACATTGGAGTCAAGGGTTCCCATGTACTCCTAAGGCTGGGAACCCTGATCAGATGACACCCGGCCACACGTGCAATTTAAGGTGCAATGAGAACAAGTCATAAAGTTATTACACATATTTTGTAATTTTGTGTAATAACTTTGTGACTTATTCCTTCTTTTATCATGTCATTAATTGTATTAATCTGTGGCTGGGCTACTACTTAAGATGATTATCTGGCTAATCATATCTTAAATTTAATGTCTTGCAAGAGCTTAGGACATACTACATGGCACAGCCCATGTTCTGGAAACTGTGTTGTGCACCAAAAGTTTCAAGGTGTCATTAAATGTACAGTGAAATACTACAGCCTGGTCATGGATGATTCTTTGGCCTGACCTTCAGTAGAACTTAATCAGTTCACTAAAAGGCAAAGAACATTTCCTCAGGGGGAAAAAAAAGGGGAGAATGAATCGGTTTTACTTGGTAACATAGTCTGTCATCCAATCTAGACAGCAATTGTTAAGTTTTTTTCCATTGTATTTCCTGCCTCACACAGCACACAAAATAAAAGCCTCTTGTCCTGAAACACTCACAATAATAATAATGAAAAAGAACCCAAGTCTAGTAAATTTGCTTGGAAACATTTATATCAGGCATTACAGTGCTGAATGGCTTTCAATGACCTAACTTTTTTTATGCTAAACAGATTTCTTTCCTTGTCTAGTTTCAGGCTACTGCTGAAGGCAAAATGTGGATAAAAGTAATATTAATTATTCCTTATCAACCCCTTCAATTATCAAGAATAATTCCTACCCTGTTTCCTATATTTAATAGATTATTACCAAATCTCCTAGCAACTGCCACTTTTCCAGGCTATTTAGATGTTTTGTCACTTTAAGTGTCCTGCCAAGTATAGCAACTTTCTATTTCATCACTTGCCCTTCTAGCAGTGATGAGAAAACCATTTTCTCTTGTAATGTTACTAATTTTGGCATGCATTTTTGCCCTTATTCTACATGCACAAGTCCTACAAAAGTTACTGAGAGCTCTGTATAGTCAATGGAGGAAGATGAACCTTCCTATTAAATTCACAATGTCCTAGTTTAATTTAGTTTGTTCTCTAATAGAGTGGTTTGCAACTTTACTAGATTCAAGGCACCCCTCAAAAATGCTAGCTCTTAGTTTTCACTCATTTTTTTGATTATGGAAAAATAATATAGTAATACCAAATAACTCAGAAAGGCTGCACCCAGAGGCGCTTTACTGAACAGTTGACTAAATTACTGCACAGTAAGTGTCTGCAAGTGTAGATGGTGATGTTTTACTATGTAGTCATTTAGTCAACTGCACAGTAAAGTGTCTCATGTAGATGCACCCTCTGACTGGTTGTGGTTCAAGTTATTTGCTACAGAAAATGTAGGTAGCAAATTAACTGTGCCATAGTTACTGCACAGTAGCGCACATGTAGATGGCCAACCAGAAACATATTTGCTCCTGGTCAGCCCAGATGGAAGAACAATCCCCTCCCCAGGGAGCTGTCTGCTGTGGAGGCAGGTTTCAATTGTGGAGTACACCTGGAACAACGTCCCTTTGCCCTGACAGCAGGCAGCTCCTGGCCCCAGCTCCACAATCAAAGCTGAGGCTTAGAGATTGCTCCTTGGAAGCTGCCTGCTGCCAGGATAGGCCCTGATCATGGAGCCCAGGCCGAGACAATGTCCCTCTTCCCCAGCAGCAGACAGCTTCTGGCCCTGGCTCCACAAACGGGGACACTGTTCTGACCCAGACTCTGTGATCAGAGCCCACCCTGGCAGCAGGCAGCTCCTGGGGGCATGGAGTAATCTCCCAGTCTTAGCTGTGATAACAGAGCTGGGGCCAGAAGCTGCCTTCACAAGAAGAGTTCCCCACCCAGTCTGAAGCTGGCTGGGACCTGCTCCAGAACAGGACAGTTCCAGGAGAGCCCTAGCCTGCTCAGGGAAGTCTGTACGTGCAGCCTAAAGCTAGCTGGGAATTGTCCCATTTTGGGGCAAGCCAGCTCCAGGTTTCATTTGCTGGAGGCCTGGGGCTGGTTGGGAACTGTCCTGTTCTGGGACAGGTCTTGGCCAGCCCTGGGCTGTGCCAGGAAGTCCTGGTAGGCACAGAGCTTAGCCCTGTGTGCATGGGGTGGGACAGTTCTGCAGCAGCAGCGGTCCCCAGGCTCGTGCACATCAGGACCTCTCCCAATGGGTACAGGGCCAAGAGACAACTGCTCCTGCAACTGGCAGAGCTCTCCTGGCCCTAGGCTCCCTGCCAGCCCCCAGGCTAGCACCCAGGGGGAGCCTGGAGCTTCCCTTGGCTACTGCAGGGGGGAAGAGCAGGATGGGAGCAACACTGTACCAGACTGCTCCCATTGCAGTATTTTTACTGAGCAGTAAGTCTACTTCAAATTGTAGATGTGTAGACACACCCAGAATGTTTTTAACACTATATATTCCATTTGAAGTCCCTGGGTTCATCTTGTAAATCATGTCTGCACACCTAACAGTGTTAGCATTGGTTAGCACCTCGTAGCACCCCTGAAATGATCTCAAGGTTGAGAAGTCTTACTCAAACTGATAACCAACAACAGCGATCCTGTAATATAAAATATCCACTATTTTGTTTGAGTGGCTGCATGGGTGGATTTGAACATTGTCTAATAACACTGCAGGTAGCCTATTTCCCTAAAGCATGGGTGAAAAATACAAACAACAGAATATGGAGAAATACCTGGAAAAAATAAAATCTTGTAAATACTTCAGACACCTTTAACAACAAAATAGGATTATGTATTGACCTTATAAAAGCATCCAAGAATAGTGGAACCTTAGAGTGATTTTGTATGTGAAACTACTCATTTAATTGGTATTTGAATGACTGGTTTCATAACATGATTTTTACTGTACATAGATTCATAGATGTTAGGGGCTGGAAGGGACCTCACAAGATCATCGGGTCCAGTCCCCCTGCACTTCGACAGGAAAAACTGATGACCCCAGCAAGTTGTGCATCAAGACATTTTTTAAAGATATCCAAGGTAGGTGACTGTACCGCCTCTGGTGGGAGTCTGTTCCAGACCCTAGGCACTCAAATCATAAAGAAGTTTCTCCTGATGTCCAATCTGAAGCAAACTTTAATCAGTCCATTGTTTCTTGTCTTCCCCTGACCTGCTCTTCAGACATGCATGTGGCCCTCCTCTAGACTCTCTCAAGCTTCTCCATCTTCTTTGACAGTGGTTAGCTTTATGTGTGTACTTAGGGCTGGAAGGGACCTAAACAGATCATCAAGTCCGACCCCCTGCCCCAGGCATCTTTAATAGAATCATAGAAAAGTAGGGTTGGAAGGGGCCTCAGGAGGTCATCTAGTCCAACCCCCTGCTTAAAACAGGACCATCCCCAACTACATCGTCCCAGCCAAGACTTTGTCAAGCTAGGTCTTGAAAATCTCCAAGGATTGAGATTCCACCACCTCTCTGGGTAAACTGTTTCTGTTTTACTACCCTCTAGTGAGAAAATTATTCCTAATATCCAACTTAAACTTCCCTTGCTGCAACTTAAGTCTGTTGCTCCTTGTTTTGTCATCTGCCACCACTAAGAACAGCCCAACTCCATCCTCTTTCAAACCCCCATTCAGGTAGTTGAAGGCTGCTATTAAATCTCCTCTCAGTCTTCTCTTGTCTAGACTAAATAAGCCCAGTTCCCTCAGCCTCTCCTCAGAAGTCATGTACCCCAGCCCCCAAAACATTTTTATTGTCCTTCGCTGGACTCTCTCTAATTTGCCCACATCCTTTCTGTGGGGGGGAGACGGCAAACTGAACGCAGTACTCCAATGTGGCCTCACCAGTGCTGAATAGAGCAAAATAATCACTAGGACTACTTTTAATGACTTTGTGGGAAAGATCACTGGCTATCCAAGAGAGAATATGGGACGAACTGCTTTGAACTTAACTCAGTGCTGCTGTCGGTAAGCGCCAGGAATCCTGGTTAAGGTGGGTGCTTCCCCTCTGTGCTCTATGGAGCCTAAGATGACCTAGGCACATAATGTGCAATCCTGACTGAGACACGGAAGCTCCAAGGAAGAAAAGGAGCCCAGACATGCCCATCTTCCTAGCATTCCCCCATTGTACAGCTGAACACACATTCCTGATTAGCATCCAGGCAATCCAGACCAACCTCTGGGGGCAGCTAACTGCCTCATTCATCATGTAGGGCTTCTAGGTGCCTAGGACTGCCAATTTGGATTGCTGCCTAGGGGCAAGGCATCTACATTTTAGGTATCAAAATGCTTTAGTGCAAATGCCTACGAGAATATTTGGATCTGGCCTTTAATGTCCTCATAAAGGGGACACTTCTCTTCTAAGTGCCAAGTTATTGCAGCTCCAGGAACATAAAGACGCGTCTTTTATTTTCTTTTTTTCATTTCAGCCCCATAAACATTTGTAACAGTGGGGTGCTTAGACCCAATCCTGTTTCTACTAAAATAGCCTCCCCTCAGACAAGTCTTCTCAGAATGGCAAGAAAGGACAGCACTGTATGTACATCACTGGATAGGGATTTGGGAAGTCTGAGTTCAGTTCCTGGCTTACTTGAAGCAGCTTGCCTTTCAGCAAGTGTCTTAAGTCAGAATTTTCCAAACAGATGAGTATTCACCTGTAGCAGATCCAGGAACAGGGCAAGGAGGGTGCAGCCAAGCGTGCAGCCCCACTTTGGCTCTACTGCCCTGGGTGGGTCAGTGAGCTTTGAGCTCACTGCCTGGTCAGCATGGGCTCCATGTGAGAAGTGAGCTGTGAACTCACCAGCTGATCAGAGCCCCTGCTCCAGTGCCCAGAGTGCTACTGCTCTTTGATCCCCCTGCCCAGTGAGTTCATCAGTAGGCAATAGTAAGGGACAAGTGGTGGCACTCACCCTGTGGGATCCAGATCTGCATGAAAGCAGGGGCACTGGGCCAGAACCTGCTTCATAAGGTTAAGTTTAGCAAAACTAAAAGTGGATTGCGACCATACCTTCTCTGGGTCTATCCCTGGTATCCAGCACTGTAGGTCAGATTTTCCTGATAAGGTCACTGCCCAGTGGACAAGTTTAACAGATTTGCCTCTGAGCTTTTCTGAAAATCTAAACCCACTTGTAAACATTGAACACTGAAAATCTACCCCCACATCTCCCTTGGGCCCCCAGGTAGAAAATAGTTATAATTGCTTCCCCTTTCTTACCCTTTGTCTGTCTTATCTATTTATATTGTAAGCTCTTTTGTTGCAGAAACAGTCTCTTATTATGCATCTGAACAGATCCCACTGAGACCTCTATTAAGTCTGGGGGCTTTCATGGACTATAATACAAATAATGAATAGTTCATTTCTAAATAGCTTCCATATCAAATAATAATTCCCCAGGAATCTTCGCTCTTTCTCTGCTTTGTTAAAATGTACAGCATGTTCCCACTGATCTCTTTATGGGCAAAGTGTTTTTCTGAAGTGTCTCTTTTCAAGAACTTAGCCTGTAAACATGTGAGAATGATCAGGAATGTGTAGGTCAAAAAATATTTCTGACCTTGTGCTCGACCATCCCTTATCTAAAGCATCCCTCACTAAATTGTTTTGGGAAGGTCTGCTTCAGAGAGTCAGCACCTCCTGAAAAGCTGATATGAACATCATTAAAGCAGAAAGTCTTGGGCTGAAACATTACATCTAATATTATGCAATAATTTGGGTTAGTGGCACTGCTACTGTCCAAAATGAAGAGAGCAAAAGCTTAGCCGGACTTAGTCACAGAAGCTAATTTGTGCTATCCCCTGTAATGAAGTTGCAGAAGTGAATGAAGATGGTGTTTCAGACTGACTTGTACATGTCTTGTAATAAAGCCATGCTGATTGCAGGCAATAAGGGGAAAGAGAGACAGGTAGAGCCGTTGAAACTCAGAACTGGAATAGAATGGAAGGACAGAAGCTGTACTCCTGGAATGACACCAGCACATCTAATAGTACTTAAATGATTTAGTAGTGGTAAATGATAGGGGAAGATAATGCTGTCAGTGACTCTGATTCCTGAGAGCAAAATAGGAATATACATTCCTCCTGCAGCTTCTATTTCAGCACTTAACGCTACTGCTTGTTCCCATGGTTGCTGCAGAGTCTGCCCCTCCCTGTATTGCAGTTGCCATTAAGGTATCTGTCCAGGCCTTGTTTTCAATACCATTTAAAATGGCAAGATACTTTTCCAAGGTAGTGGGTTATGGAGAAAGTTTCTGTGGTAGTCTTTGTGCACTCCCTCCCTCTCTCATTGCACGCAGTATTTTATGGGTACACGTTTGCAGCACCACATACCGCGTAGTGTGGTGTTCTCTGTGCTGCAAGGCCATGCTGCCTGAGCGTGCGCTGCACCAGGGTTTTTTTCCCCCCTGGACATCCAGGGGTCAAAAAAAAACAACATGAAAAAACCCCAAAATAGAGCAAGACATGATGCTCAGCCAGCGCATGCTGTTCAGAGCCATGCTCTGCTGCTGGCCAGGCTCCACGCAGCAGAATTGCCACAGTTGCAGCCCCAGGAGGTGCCCAAAACGTCCCAGTGCTGGCCCAAGCCTTCCCTACCCCACCCAGGGCAACTTGCCACGTGCCAAAGCATACATGGCACCGATGTTCCCTGGCGACAAGAAGCAGCAGCACAAAGTGCACTGCCACTGCTTGTCCCCAGGAAGCCAAACATCCATGCACGTCTGGATGTGTCCCTTATGTTCAGTTTCACTGCCCGCCATTTTCAGATCTATATTCAGTATAAAGCAGATGCAGGCTGGCAGACACCAAATGAGATGTGTTGGCTTGAGGCATTTCACATTAAGAAACACCCTACAAGTGGACCACCCAAGTATAGTCCCATCTTTCATCTGATGGGAAGTTTGGGCAACTCCCCTGCCATGACTGACCACACCTCTTTCCTACATATCACCGTATTCCCAACTCCAAAGTGTTCAGACAACAAGTTGGAATTTAAAAAAAAATGTGAAACTGGCTCAAAATCATGAAGCAATTTATAAAAATGTGGTGTTCCTTTTACTTGCCTTCTGGAGTTGGAACGCGGAGGGTTCAGTCACAAACTTTCTTTCACCCCAGCAGGTCTCACCTCACAACCGCTTAAAAAATAAACATATACATAGATAAAAGCTGAGATTCTCAGATTAAAAAAAAAAAACAGACTTCAGAAGCTCTGAAGGGGGAAATGATTCTTTCAGGCCTCACAAGAAAAATCATGAAAGTCAGGAACAATAATACTGTTAACTCGGTCTTGCCAGAGACAAGTTACCTGTGACACTCATGGAAGTCATTCCAGAAAGTAAGCCATTTGCTTTTGAAAGGGACCAGAATGTATCAGCTGTCAAGTATTTAAAGAAATATCTTCCTTCACTCCACCTTCTCTGCTCCCTCCACAAAAGTCTTCAAACCCTTTCAAATGACTCTATGCTCTACTATGAATTCAGGCAATATATTATCAGAACAAAATATACAAGCCAGTTTCCTATATAGGTTTGTTCCCCCGGAGAAAGTACATCTCAGAAGTTTTGTTTAAATGCTACTCAGTTTTATTTAAAAGCAAAAAGACTTTCTCTCTTTTTTCTTTCCATACCTCCCAATGATACTTACGTTTTCACAGGTCAAGGGGGGGATATTTTTTAAATGCTGTCAGCACATGTTGGAGCATTCTCATTTCTTGTGAAGGACTCAAGTGGAAAGATCATAGAAAAATGAACAGAAAGCTGAGAGGGAACAAAAATATTATATGACTCTACGAACATAAGTGCCAGACTGGGTCAGAACAATGGTCCATCTATCCCGGCACTCTGACCCTGAAAGTGGCAGAAATAGATGCTATAGAGAGCACTGAACCCAATACCTCTGGAGTGATCTTTCCCCTCTTCAGTATCCTTCCTGACACTTGCCGTTATTAGAGATCCCAGAGGAAACTTCTCCAACCATTCTGTTCAATAGCCATCAATAGATCTATTTTCCATGAATTTATGCAACCCTTCTTGAACCTAGCTATGCTATCTGCTTCCACCACCTCCTGTGACAGCAAATTCCACAAGTTAACACTACACCTACCAATTTCAGAGGGTACACCCTTGTTCTAGTACTGTACAACTTACTGGGCAACAGCTGCCTGTTGCCTTGGTTCCATAAACGTCATGGGTGCATCCAGATGAGTGCAGACACGCGGTATACAGTGCTGCAGACCTGTCTGTAATGCTGCACGCCACATATGCACATTCACTAATATGCAGTGCAGGGGTGTTTTTTGTTCTTTGACACTGAGATACCAGTGTCAAAAAAACCCCACACCTTAAAAAAGTGCAGTGGTGCACATGCAATGGAAACCAGACCTGGGCAGACAGCACTGCACTCAAGCTGCTGGCGAGGCTCCATGCTGCCAGATTGTGGTGGCTGCAGCCCAAGGAGTCCCTCAGGACCCCAGGTAAGACTGCTGGAACCAGCCCAGGTGCTGGCCCCCAGCCTCCCCTACCCCACCTGGGGCAACATGCCACGTGCCAGATCACATGTGCATGGGCATTTCCCGGGAAAAAGCAACAGCGGCACTGTGCCACTGCTGTTTATTCCTGGGCAAACACACAGTCCCACTCAGGGGGATGTGCCCTCTGATTTTATAGATCCTTGACATGTCCCTCCTTAGCCTTTGCCTTTCCAAACTGAAGAGTCCATGCTTTTTTAGTGTCTCCTAGTATGGCAATTGGTCCATTACCCTAATCATTTTGGTTGCTCTCCTCTGTACCTTTCCTAATTCTCCTACACTGTTTAGAGATGAAGGGACCAGAACTGCACACAGAACTATCCTCGACTGCAAGGAATTGCCTCAGTAGCAATTAGCCCATTAGCATAATGTCACAATTTTTACATGACACTTCAGAGCACAGCAAAATAGCCTTCTGCATGTTAAAGTACATGAGTAAGCTGCACCCCTTGAGAGGTAAGGAGCTAGCATCAAAGGTCTCCTCAAAGGACAGCAAGGGAAATAGAAATGGCTGCAACCCAGTAGCTAATCTGCAGCACCTAGGAGCAGCCTGAGCCTGGAGCCATATAATCTGAAGGGGTGGCACCCCAGTTTACTAAAAGCCTGTTTCCTGAGCCAGAAGACTTGGTCTTGCCCAGGCTTCCACTGCAAGCAAATCTCCTACTGCCTTGAGGGTTAATAGAGGGGAAGCCAACCAACCAGATAACTGAGCATCTGCTACAGGCCCAGTAGCCAAAGAATAGGAGGTGACTTGGACCTGGGGAGACCCAGAAAGGGTTTATCTATAGCTAGCAGAAAACTGGAGGATCATATGTAGCTGGAATGGGTGGATATGAGGCCAGAGAAGTGCCTGCCGAGCTCCCATATGAGTCAGGGACTCAGGGGACTGAGCTCAGTCAAAGAGCTAGTAGCCAGCATAGAGAGAGAGCAGCCTCACCCTGGGTAAGGGACACTGCGGCATGGGGGGAGGCTGAACTGAACTGAGAGCAGCCTTGCTTGGGTCAGGGATTCCAGGGAGTTAGGTTAAAAGGCAAGACAGGGCCAAGAGGCCTGAAACACAGAGAGGGCTGAAGCTGAGAAAGCTGGGCCAAGGCTAGAGGCCTGCAGACAGAATAAGGATGGTCCAAAGCCCAAAGGGCTACCTACAGAGGCAAAGAATGTCAGCAAAATAACATCTGTGAGGCATGGGCATGGTTGGGCTAAGTCAAGACCAAGGAGAAGTGGAGAACCAGAAAGAGCACCCAAAAGCCACCAACCTCTGAGGGCAGCCTCCCCTGCTTATTAATACCATCAAAACATGGTAGGATAGGCTTTCAATGAGACCCTGAAAGGCTGGAATACAACCTGGGCAAGATTAAGGGAGCACCTGGGGGGAATCCTGTTACAGTGCACAGGACACAAGGAAAAGATTCAGGGATTAATCAGAAGCTAGGTAGGCAAGCATGAATCCAGATGTCTGTCCAGGCATCAGGGTGTCAAGCCAAAGGTCAATGGTCAGGGATGGCCTTGATCAAGGCCAGGAAGTCAAATACAGGAACAAGGCTAGTAGATTCAAAATGGCAACACCTAAAAACACTGTTGCTGGGACAAGGCCCTCGAGGAAATGGGATGGTTTTATAGTTCTCCCATCAAGGACTTCTGGATCCCATTCTTTCCTATATGTCACTTGTCCCTATTTGGCACTTTATGGGAAGATCTAGGCTGATCTAGAGCTGGTATTTGTCCTGGTTGGCTGCCCCATAGTGTTGCAGCCTAGGCTTCCACCTCTGGCTGCAGAAGATATAGGTTTGAATCCCAGGTGCCCTGACATAGAGGCTGAGAGGATGTTCATTTTCAAACTGACACTGCCTGCCTCGCCTTGAGGGGGAACTGTGAAAGCAGCTTTACATGGAACACAGACCAAAGGACTATTAGCCCAAGAGGTCCTGACTTCATTGGCCTATAAACTGATGTTCCAATACATGTTAGATCAGAACTACCCAAGCATTTAATTATGGAGTGAGTGCACAGTGAAGGCCCTGAGTAGGAGTCTACATGAGTCATCAAGTCTCTTCCCGTGTCATAAAGCCTCACAGCTCCCTGAACCCAAAAGAGAAAACAGGGATGGTCTAAGTCAGAACCTAACAAGGGCACTGCCTACTGCAAGGTAAGGAACAAACTGTGTGAAAGAACAAGTGACTAAACCAAGCTAAGCCTTCCCGATTCCTCCTGGGAATCTCCAATAGAGGATGTAACCTGGTGAGACGTTTCCAGTTAGTTTGCCCTCAAGTGAGCCTGGCACCACAGAAATGGATACAGCCCTTATTGCAAGCAACTGTGACCTTTTGTCTTGGGATTTCCCACCCCCCTCAGGGCAAACATAGCAGAGGTTAATAATCCTGATCCTTACTGACACCAGTGATGTAGTACAGGAAAAGGTGGTGAACTGGAAGACTATATAGCTATTTAGAGGAAATGCAAAGCAGTAGGTTGATACAGGATTAAATGGTAGAGTATTTACTCAACAAAGACAACATGAAAATCTTGACAACCAATGTTTTATTTACAAAGACACCTGGATGAAACTGTAGTTTCAGTGCCTGATCCAACGATTCTGAAGAGTTGGCATCTGTTCATTGCATTCAGCAGACTTTGGACCGGGCCCATAGTGAGAGGCAAGAAAAAGCAACACACCATGAAGCCTTTATTCAGCACTTGAAATCAATAACTGAGTAGACAGGCAAAGAATATTGAAGAATTATTCTTGGGTTGAGCCCAAGAAAAACTAAAACTAACCTCTCCCCCCCCCCCCCGGAAAAAAAACAAGCAACAATTAAGAGCCATGACAGTATACATCAAAACAAACATACTAAACACTAACATTTTAGTTCACTCTTGAACATTTCCAGTGAGAGCTTCCCTTTACAGATCTTTACTCATAAACAATTCCTAATTAACAGAACTTGAAAATACCATCTCCACTAGATTTTTCCTTATAAGGGCTTTACATATAAATAGATTAGTAGTTTGTATAGCTATTTTTGAAAAGCATAATTAAGGTAATTTGGCAATTTTTCCTCTACTCATTTCAAATTTGATAATCCTTCTTGACTAATAATAATTGTAAAAAATAAGCTAACTAGTTAAATTATAGTCAGAGAAATGTTATATTTCTTCATATGTGCATAGACCCTAAAGTGATGCTGGGCAATGTAAGAAATTAGACAAAAAATAATGGTAGTGAATCTGTAGTAAAATAGCAAACTTATTGTAACAGAGGGCTATTGTAGAGATACTGCTACAAAATTAATTTGTCCACAGAGGCAATAGTTACTACACTACTAAATAGAAATAGAGAAGCCAGCTTCTCCTTTCTCTTTACTAGTTTTAAACAAGAATTGACTTCAGTGGAGTTAGTCCTGATTTGCATGGCACAACAGGGGAAAAAATGAACAGACTGTTTTCTGCATTAGTCCTCCTACTCAGGACAGGTCTAGAAGGTGAGAGTGGGGGCAAGCCAGATACAGTCTTGGAACTGAAAGCCCGCTTATTATTTTATTCAAGCATGCCCAATACTCCTGGGTTGGTTCCCAGAGTTCTGACACCCAACATTTCTGTGGGATTGAGTCAGAAGAACTAGTTGGGTTATTTGGCTTGGGAAGTGGGATAATTATATAATTTGGTTCCCTTATGTTCATGCCAATATCTAGCATGCTTTTCCAGCCAACACTGGTCAGCTCTGGAAAAAGCATCATGCTTATAAGCACACAAAGGTTTTCTGAGAGGATGCTATAAGGCATATTTGCTTCTTTTTTTTTTACCATTTCATTTGCTTTTTTTAACATGCATGTACCATCAAAAAGACAATTCTTTATCTTAAGCCATCATATCAAATACTTCTGAGGAGGACATTATGATTTTGTCTGACCTTCTAAAAAGTTCACTTCTATAGGCAACTAATTCTAACTGTTCCCCAGGACGACTACTTCAGATGGGTTGGCTGTATTTTCACAGCAGACTGATAAAAAATATTATTTCTAATTACTTCTTAACAGTCTAACTTTTACATGTTAATTTAATGAATTAACTGTTGTTGCCAAACAACATGATCTTGGTCTCTAGATGAAAATGATAAATTTATTATAATTATAAATTGGGCTGATGTATATTAAAATGTCATATTGCATGGACTTCAGCAGTATTTATTGATATTAATAAATATACTGTACCATTAGCATAAAATTGGCATTGGCTATACATCAACTGCTTTATAAATATATCTTTGTAATAGCTGGTAGGCAATGGGAGCCTACAAAACTTCTGAAGCACAGGAAAAGACTGCGGTTTACTATTTATGATAATTTATCATCAGGGCAGAGTGAAATTTGTTCAGAGCTGAGTCTCACTGAACTTTCACTCAAAACATGGGAGAATTTTGAGGTTCATACTATATATTATGATCCTCATCTCATTATTTTCATTCTTGCTTATCTCTGGTATCACATACTCTCAACTTGGATGGGAAGCAAAAATGTCAAAATATTATCACAGTTGCTTTTGTCTGAATATGTATAGGAAGGAATAAAGGACATGATATTAGGGGTGAAGCTTGGCTGGAGACCGAAAGAGGTTGTGGAATTGGGGTGAGGCAGTTGAAAGTACAGACAGGAGCATGAAGTAGATTAGTTGAGTTAATAATGAAGGGAAGAAGAGGCAGGAAGGAAGCAGCTGAACAGTCATGGTCAAGGAGGAAGAGGAGGTCTCAGAAAGGCACTGAAGGGGATGTGGGTGACTGTTCCACCTGTGCAAGTATCATCCTTCTTCTTTTTTCTGTCTAGAACAAAGGGGTGGAAATGGTAGCAAGAAAAGATGCAAAATAAATTGTTTTCTGCAGTTGGCCATACCAGATGAGATACAACTAGAGAAGGAAACAGGGATGGGATATAGATAGAGTGACCATAAGGAAGTCCAGAACATCTTGGACATGGGCTCCCTACCACCAAGTAACCAGTGCTGCTGCAGGTAGTGGCAGAGGCCAGTGGGCAGAGGCATACCATGCCTCTCCACCTTCTCACCAAACGGTGCCTCATGACCCTCCAATTATGGGACATCTATTGAAATTTAAACCAACCATCTGGGACAGGCCTACAAAATCTCAGACTGTCCTGGCCAAACTAGGAGATATGGTCACCAAAGATACGAGTTTGTTGGGTGAGCAAGAAGGGAGAGCTGGTGGGAGCAGTAAAAGATATGGAGGTAACTGGATAAAGAAAGGGAGAAGGAATGAAGAAAATGATGTAGGGAGAGTGACCAGACTGCCCCGCGTTGGCTGCACCTACCACATGATTTCAAATTCCTATACTACTACCATGCAACATCACCCCCACCTGAGGTTGTTCTCCAACATGGCTGAGAAGGGCATGAAGACCATGACAGCTGCAGCTATGAGCAGAGCCCAGCCCCTCCTCACCAAGCTGCATCCTCAGTGTCACTAGTGAGAAGTGGGGAGCAGGGTGGACATCCCTGCATCTCACATCTGGGGTCTGTGGTATCTGGGGAAGCAGAGTTGGGTGTCACTCCTGCAGAGAGGTGCCTTCTGTTGGAGCAGGTGTGAGAGGCAGGTGCTTGAATCAACCCCAGGTCTTGACCTTCATAGCAAGGGCTCTCTTCCCAAAGCAGTCAGGGCTCTATCAGCTCTTCACACTGTTTTCTAGCTCCTGATACATTCCCCTACTGCTAGTATTGGAGGTGCAAGGTAGTAGGGATCCCTACACCTTCAAGAGCAAATTGTTACACCTTCAAGAACAAATTGGATGCTTATCTTGCTGGGATCATATGACCCCAGCTGACTTCCTGCCCTTTGGGCAGGGGGCTGGATTCGATGATCTTCCAAGGTCCCTTCCAGCCCAAATGTCTATGAAATCTATGAGATATGGCAGAGTTAGAGAAAGGAAGCAGTTAGGTTGCAACAGAACAAAGCAATGTCGAGGCAGTAAAATGGCTAGATCAACCAAGAGGCCATGAGATCAAGGAGGACCAGATCACAAGCAACCAGTTAAATTGGTAAGAGACCAAAAATAAACAGGACAAAGTATGTAGCTGATGAAGTGCACAGAAAGTCACTGATGAGGTTGTGTTTAAGGTCCAAATGAACCAGAGATCACTCCACCAGATTTCATGGTTGAAAAACCCACTGAAGTAGAACTCTTGGATATGGTCCCTGCTTGATTGCCAAACCTAAGTCCATTTCTAGTAATATTATGGTAATTATATTAGACAGCAACAATAAATTAGTATCACTTATGCATATTGAAGCATATACTGTAGAAATATCAATCTAGGGAACAATATTCAGTAGATACAGTTGTGTGTAAACAAGAGGTAAATGAAGCTGGCCAGCCAGTTTTCCCCTTTCTTTCCCAAAACAGAGTTTTATTGTCTAGATTTTGTAGCCTGAAGCCAACATCCATCCATATATATATAATGACTGTACTTTCAATGTGTTGTAAACTTAAATAAAAAAATAAGTGCCTCTCCCAGCAGACTTTTCCTATGAGGTTCTTTTAATTGGGAAAACAAAACTGATATATTTTTGTTTCCTCTGAAGTCTTTGACAATTACAAAGCTTGTATTATCTTTATGTCACTAGACAGCCAGCCAGCCAATCTACAGTTACCGGAAGGAAACTGCCAAGAAAAGACATTTTATTTAGAGGCTATTAAAAGCTTCAATTTTTGCTTCAAATTTAAATAATTGAAGTTTTTTTAATTCAAGTCTCAGTTTCTCATCATTCCCTATTTCATGTATAAAATTAAGAGCCTCAATCACTCTGTATGATAAATATACAAATCTGATTAAGAAGGCATTGGGAGGCAGTTGGTTGTCTTTTGAAAAACTAAGCAGTATCCATTTGCTTTGATTTAAACACACACACACTCAAATATTTCCTTCCTCCCAAGAATATTCACCATATAGTTATATAACATTGAACTTTCTTATTTTCTTTCCTATAATCCTGTTGCTATGGAAATCTTCCCCCATACTACCTGCAAACATGACTCACAAGTGCTAACAACCTCTGAACTTACATTGAAATGTGTCTTAAGACCATTTAAAACAGTGGTAAAAGAATGCAATTGAAATCTTGTTTATAAAGTGATCTACAGCTAAATATAGTTAACCATATGCGTGTTTTTCTCTGCTCAAAAAAAAAAAATCGAGTTTACATTTAAATGGTGCCTCTCAACCTGGAGTTTCCCAAAGGGCTACTGAACTGCATTAAACTTATTGGGAACGTGCCCACACCTTGGAATGAAGCCGCCTCCAGGGTGAAATTGGTTACCAATCTGTGATACCACATTTATGGTGAATAATATTCTATGGTGAATAATATTTAAGCCCTCTCTGCCCCCCCGCCCACCTTTCTTTTTAATAAAGAAATATCAGAATGCAATCACCATTGTTTTGTTTCAGCCTAGGTATAAAGATAAATACCCCAAAGCTTAGGAAAGGACATGGACTCTTTGGAGACTGCAAAAGGTTATGAATGAAGCTTTTTCATCGAATAGGAAAAGCAGCACCTTTTCCAATGCCATACTCTGTAACACCAAGTTGAACCAAAATACATGTATTTTGTCATCTCTTTGCAAGTTCCATTCACTTTACACAAACCAAGGAAATCACCAGAATTGTTTTCCTCTTAGGGCATCTGATAGTCAAGAGTTTTACAAAATTTAAGGAAATTCTTGAAGGAGTTTTGTATTCTGTTTTGTTGGTTTCTTATTTTTTAATGGGAGGACTGAATAGAAAGTTGAATTAAAACTGGTAAAAATGATCTCTGCTTTAAGTTAAACAGTAAATTTCACAGAGATGAATTCACAGAGTCATCATTTTGTGGCAGAGGGTTCATAGCAGGACTGACCCCCAGGGGTGGCCTCAAAACTCCTGCCCTGCTCTGCCTTGTCTTTATTTTCTCTTTCCTGCCATGTCTTGATGGTATTACTTTATTGGGAGAAAGGGAGGCTGCTCCCAGGACCCAGAGTGAGCCTTTGTCTACTACCCATCTGTGGCTTCCTCCTGTAACCCATGGATCTCCACCTTGCCCTATGATACTAGGTAGTCCATGCTCTAGCACACTAATTGCCTTAAGGGCTCATTTCATGGTCTCTGACATCCCTTACAGCCAGGACCATGTCTCACTGAAGTTCACACAGGCGGGGCACTTGCCCCCAAGCTAATGCCAAGCCACCTCAGACCTCTGTGTCCTTGTTGGGGCCTCAACCTTCCTGGCCACCATGCCTTTAATCTACCTGGGCCCTTTGCCCAGACCTGGCTTCAGGACTCAAGCCCTAGTCTCTCCCTCTTGGGCTCTGGTTTCACCCTCTTGGGCTTCAGGCCCCTGGCCCTGGTTCTTAGCCCTCTCAGGCTATGGCCTGAGGCCTCCCATCTTCAGACCACATCTACCTGACCCCTCTTGGACTCTGGGCCCTTGGCCCTAGTTTTGCCTTTCTTGGGTGAGGGTTCTAGCTTTGCTGGCTTCAGGCCCCCTCTATCACCTTTCCAGGCTTAGGCTTTAACCCTTCCAGGTTTCTACCTGTAAACATCTTGAACCCTGCCTCTGGTAGGTCTCAAAACACCCACATGCCCCTTAGGCACCTTGTGACCCCCTCCTCCCCTGTTAGTTACAAACAGTCCATTGATATAAACTAAAGCAAATGAAAAAAACCAGGCAACCGCTTAACACAAAACCTTCTCCCTCTGGGCCATCAAATGTGAGGAAAGGAAAAGGCACAGGATCATTTAAAAGAAAACCTCCCTTTGGGTAAAAAAGCAAACAAGCTTCAGCCAGCCATCCTCCAGTGGGGTCCTCACTTCCCTACCAACATCTCCAAAGCAGATCCTCCTTACTAAGAGCTCCCTCCCCTGCAGAGTACTGGACTTCACCACTTACGCTCTCCAGGTGTGAACTTTGAAGTTTCATGGAGCAGGGTCCCTCTTGGGTCAGGAGGCTCTAGCCCAGCACAGGTGTCCTTCTCGAACTCTGATGGGCAGCTTACAGCTGTCATGCTAGCTTCCATAGCAAAGCTCTTGTTGCTCATGCAGGCTGTGCCCTGTCAGCCAATTGCTGTGCAGATAGCCCTGCAATTCACTATCATGATCTATGGGCCCCTGGGTGCCTGTTCATCTGCAGCCAACCCACAGTGGGCAAAGCTTCTTCCAGTTGGGAGGAAGGGGTCTCCCTGTTGCTATTCCTCCCTTAAAGTAACAGGAGCCCTGGCCACAGACAAAACTGTGATAAACTAACTCACTAAATTATTAGACTAATGAAGGATAATTAACTTAATGGACTGAAAGAAAGCTGGAGAACCTTGCATTTTAAATAGTAGCTGCCTGTACCCATAATGCCTTAGATGATTTCCCATTTGGTTTTCTCAGATGGTTTTCTGTTTGGTGTCTACCTGCTACAGCTTTTTAAAAAAAGGTTATGTCAGTTGTCTTTACTGCTTATCCACCTAACCTCTTGCCCGAGTTCATAATCCTTTCTAAAATATTTGTCTGTTATTTCTTTTGTGTAGTCTGAATTGAGAGTTCTGGGATTTGTAATTGGTTCTGACGACCTCCGCCAGCTAGTCATGGTAGAGCATGACTCTGTCTTATTCTCAAATCCAGCCCCAAGTTTTTCCATTTTTCTATTGACAATTAACTACATTAACCCGTCTATCATTTTCAACCCCTCTGGTCTCATGGCCTTTCTGTGATGGTCATTTCAAATTAACAACTGAAATACTGAACTTATCTTTCAAGCCTGCCTTTAAAAAAAAGCAATAAATCATTCAAAGCTGGGTGTAGAACACTCTTAATATTTCTGCTGGGGCTTGGTGTGGGAACACGGGGATACACTCAGCAAGGGAAATCTGTGCCATGCAACAATGGAAAAACAACATGAAGAAGTTCTTTTTTTCTGCATATTCCCAGTGTATTTTCAAGCTGCTTTTGAAAATCCTTTCCTTGCTCATTGCCCCCTTACTCAGCTAACCCCTTCCTCCCTCCTACCTCAAGTCTCTCCCCTTTACCCCGCAAGTGCTTTTGTAATACACATGTCTGCTGATGAATTCATGAATAATGCACACAGAAATGCATGTGCATATATATATTTTTGAACCCGAATCCTTGCTTAATAATTGTTTTCCAACTATTTAAGTTGGTCTAATAAAAGATATCAGATTGACCCAAAGAATCTTGTCTACCTGTGTGCATATAGAGACATCTGCGCACCAAGTTCATTTGGCAAACACATAGGAGGTAATTGTCGGAAGTCACTCCTTAGCTCTAGAACTCCTTCCCTCTTAGGCCTGTCAGAGCTTGAGCCTGAACATCTTTGGGGAGCACTGTATACCCTTCCACTTGTGTAAGTCTTTCGCAGGAAAGGTTATATAGGTTTTCCTCACTTTATGCAGGTTCTGTATGTGCAAATTCACTCTTATGTGATGACCCTTTTTAAACCAAAAATTCGTTATATGTGAGATAAATTCACTCGTATGCAATCAGTGTTGTAGAAGCCCGCAGTCAGCTGTTTTGTGTGGTGCATTGTGGGAGTGAAGCCATAAGTGCAGAAAGAAAAAATTATTTGGCAGGGCTGGATTGGGTGGTGATGCCCAGGCCAGGCTGCAACACCGGCCCGGTCTGGCCTTGTCTACGCGACACCTTGGGAGCTGGGAGCCATGAAGCTGCGTGGCAGCAACACCTGCAGCTGCTGCTCAGGGCAGCTGGTGCTTATGCTTCTGGAACTGCAGCTGCCCTGGGAGCAGCGCAATGCCACATTAGTACAGTTGAGGAGGTCAGTGCAGTCGAGGTCTTGGAACATACCCCTATTTGTTACATTTTAAAGTGGGTTCTCTTTATGTGAATTTGAGTTCAAGCCGAGCAAGCAGAAGGAGATAAGCAGGCCAGGAGGAGAAAATGTTGCATGATCATCATAGGTGACTCCATCCTGAGAGGTACAGAGGGCCCCATCTGTTGCCAGGACCCCTCGGCACATGAGGTCTCCTGCCTACCTGGAGCAAAGATTCAGGACGTGAAAGGGATGCTCCAAACCATGATTCAGCCCATCAATTACTACCCCATGGTCCTAGTCCATGTGGGTACTAATGATGCGGCCAGGAGAAGCCCTGATTGCCTGATGGAGGACTACCACACTCTTGGGTGTGTGCTAAAGGAGATAAGCGCACAGGTGGTTTTCTCTTCCTTCCTACCAGCCAGTGGACATTGAAGATGGCATGAAACGTGCATCGCAGAGACCAATTGGTGGCTTTGGGAATTGTGTCTCGAGGCAGGCTTTGGCTTCCTCAACCATGACCGGCACATCACGACAAGAGACATGCTCGGATGGGATGGGCTCCACCTTTCCCCAAAAGATAAGCATGTGTTTTCTTCTAGGTTGGCAGACCTCCTCCGGTGGGCTTTAAACTAGGCTCGTTGGGGGAAGGGGAAGACAAGGGTGGAGGAATCATCGGACTGCCAGACCAAGCAACACCCACAAGTACAGCCCAGCCTAGACTGATGAGCGAAACATATACACAGGTAAGTGACAGGGGCCAGGGCAATGCTGTGATTAGGGGGCCAGTGCATACATCCACAGGAGGCCTCAAATGCCTCTACACAAAAGCTTGTAGTATGGGAAACAAGCAGGAGGAACTCACTGTCCTGCTAGCTGACACCAACGCGGACATAGTGGGGATCACTGAAACGTGGTGGGACTCAACGCATGACTGGGTTGTGAATGTCAAGGGCTATAGGCTGTACAGGAGAGACAGGATAGGAAGGAAAGGTGGGGGAGTGGCACTCTACATTAAGAAGGAATACCCATCCTCGTCAATTAACAAAGAATCGGAGGAAGGTCACTCTGAAGTGCTTTGGGTTAGAATACAAGGCAGTCGAGGGGAAAGAGACTTAACAGTGGGGGTCTACTACAGACCTCCCAACCAAGGGAAAGAGCTCATCCAGGAATTCTTAGGTCAGCTCACGGAGGTAGTGAAGTCTAAGGATGTGGCAGTCATGGGGGACCTGAACTTCCCAGACATCTGCTGGGAAGAGCAGTCAGCCAGAACAGACCACTCACGTAGGTTCTTAGCCAGAATGCAGGGCCTCCATCTAACCCAAGAGGTGCACAGCTCCACCAGGGGAGACGCCTGGTTGGACCTGCTGCTGGCCACAGGAGATGACCTGGTGAGGGGGCTGTGGGTGCTCAACCACCTGGGCAACAGTGATCATCACCTGCTGGAATTCACCATCCAGCACAAGGTGGCAAAGGCCTGCAGCAAGGCAGCAGCCCTAGATTTCAGGAGGGCAAACTTCAATAAACTAAGGAGAATAGTTGGGGAAGCACTGAGGTCCCAGAGGGGAGGGGAGCCAGGTGTCGAAGGAGAGTGGTTGCTCCTTAAAGAGACAATCCTCCAAGCCCAAAGGGAGGTAATCTCAACAGAGATCAAAGGGAGCAGGAGGGCACACAAGCCCCCATGGCTCACCAAAAGCATCCAGGAATGTCTCCTAGCTAAAAGGGAGGTGTAATGTGAGGCCCCTGCAGGACACGTTAGGAAATTTGGTCATCACACCAGACGACAAAGCCAACATATTTAATGATTTCTTTGCCTCCATTTTCCTAAGCAGGGACTGGAACAGTCACCCCCCCCCCGCTGGGCCCCCGTCAGGCCCCAGGGTAGGAACACCTAGACCAAGGGTTAGTGAGGAACTAGTTAGGGAACTTCTGGAGGGACTGGGTGTATTCAAGTCAGCTGGTCCAGATGATCTCCACCCTAGAGTCCTTAAGGAATTGGCCGAGGTCATTGCAGGACCCCTGGCATGACTTTATAAACACTTGTGGTGCTCTGGTGTGGTGCCAGAGGACTGGAAGAGGGCCAATGTGGTTCCCATCTTCAAAAAGGGGAAGAAGGAGGACCCAGGAAACTATAGGCCAGTTAGTCTTACCTCGATCCTGGGCAAGCTTTTTGAGAAAATTATTCTGGCACATATCCATGAGGGCCAGGAGGGGAGGTCATGCTTAGGGGCAACCAACACGGGGAGATTATGTTTAGAGACAACCAACATGGGTTCATTAGTGACAGGTCCTGTCAGACCAACCTGGTGGCCTTCTATGGTCAGATCACCAAATCATTAGATGCAGGGGTAGCAGTGGACATAGTCTTCCTGGACTTTTGGAAGGCCTTCAACACTGTCTCTCACTCGATTCTCATTAAGAAACTGGGGGACTGTGGTGTCAACACCCACACAGTCAATTGAGTCACCAACTGGCTGGAGGGCCGCACCCAAAGAGTGGTGATGGATGGGTCATTTTTGGCCTGGAGGAATTTGGGCAGTGGGGTTTTGTAGGGCTCGGTCCTCAGGCCCGCACTGTTCAACATCTTCATCAGCGACTTGGCCGAAGGGGTAAAAAGCACCCTATTCAAATTTGCCAATGACACTAAGATGTGGGGGGATGTGGGCATGCTAGAAGGGAGAAATAGGCTACAATTGGACCTAGACAGGTTACAAGGGTGGGTGGACAAGAATAGGATGGGATTCAACACCGACAAGTGCAAAGTGATGCACCTGGGGAGGAACAACCGGCACCATACCTACAGGCTGGGGAACTCCCTTCTTGTCAGTACAGAAGCAGAAAAGGATCTTGGAGTCATCAATGATGCCAAGATGAACATGGGCCGGCAGTGTGGGGAGGCAGTCAGGAAGGCCAACCGCACCTTGTCATGCATCCACAGATGCATCTCAAGCAGGTCCAAGGAGGTGATACTCCCCCCCATGAGACATAGGTCAGGCCGCAGCTGGAGTACTGTGTCCAGTTCTTGGCACCGCACTTCAGAGGGGATGTGGACAACATGGAGAGGGTCCAGAGAGGGCCACTCGCATAATTGGGGGCAGCAGGGAAGGCCTTATGAGGAGAGGCTGCGGGACCTGAACCTGTTCAGCATCCACAAGAGAAGGCTGAGGGGAAATCTAGTGGCCTGTTACAGACTAGTCAGCGGGGACCAGCAGGCACTGGGGGAGTCCCTGTTCTCCCGAGCACCGCCAGGAGTGACCAGGAATAACGGTCACAAGCTGGCAGCGGGTAGGTTTAGGTTAGATATCAGGAGGCGCTACTTCACAGTCAGGGCGGCTAGGGTCTGGAACCAACTTCCAAGAGAAGTGGTGCTGGCTCCTACCCTGGGGGTGTTTAAGAGTAGGTTAGATGTACACCTTGCTGGGGTCTTTTGACCCCAGTACTCCTTCCTGCCATGGCAGGGGGTCAGACTAGATGATCTGCTCAGGTCCCTTCCGACTCTAGAAACTATGAAACTATGAGTTATGCGCCATTTTCCAGGAATGCATGTACAGCATAAAGCAAGGGAAACCTGTATTTTGATGTTTCACTGTTCTATGCCAAATTATTTTATTTTAATATTTTTATCTGTCTTTATAATTTTTCTGGTTGTTATTATAAGCTTAAGGGTAACATACACACCAAATAAAGAAATAAAAGTCCTCTATCTATATTTATTATATTACTGTTCTCCTAATTTTTCTTTGTTTTGTGTCTTTTTTAGTTTGTGACTCCTTATAAGAAGTTAAAGTACCTAGAGCGTTCTGGCTTTCCTGCTATGCAAATAAATAAATCAATCATTCACTTAAAATTCATTTGGTATTTATATGCCAAAAGAATTACGATAGTGTTAAGAGAGATACCCAAAACTAAAGGGATGAAGCCATGAAAGGGAAAGAAAGATTGAATAACAATGAGTAGTTCTGATGATCTATTAGAATGCAAGGGAGAGGAAATCTACCACATCATAAAATAGCCTTCAGGGGAAAAGCAGGAAAAAACATCATTCCTTGTGTTGTATGAAACTGAACTGGGCAAGAAAAATTAGGAAACAATGCTACAGACACCAGTTCTGCATTGGCCAGATAATAGCCTATATGAAATATGATTATCTCAGGGAAGAGTAGCCTACATATGGATTAAATAAATAAATTGTTGTAGGGCTCTAAAACAATAGGAAATGGAAGAACAGGAGTCACGGAAATAGTGTGTCCTGGACCAAATCAAGAATCCAGAGCTACCCACTGCATAGAGAAACACATATCCAATAGAGTCACTGCCACAGAGTCTGTCGATCCCAGATACGCCTCATCATCCATCTTTGGACATACAGATAAGACAGTCGTGGAAAACAATCATCCTTGACTGTGAGGGACTGCCGATAAAACAAGTCAGTTTACCTTCTGTATTCTGAATCTGTCTAGATTTACACTATTTCACTAGTACTGTCTGCAGGTTCTTGTTGCTTGTTATCATAAATTTGGATACCATGGTACTGGTACAACATGCCAAATGCCCAGATGTTTAAATGAGCATAACTTTGTTATATCAAAACAACTTACACAAGCTTAAGAGCTGTCCCCTAATCTTTTCTTAATTATTATACTCTGTGCCTTTAATAATTGGAGGACCTCAGTGGAATATGCAGAACTCTTAAGCTCCATCAGTTTTGTACCTCAGAGTATGTATATCTCCAGGCATGTTATCTCCCTTGAATTCCTAGACCCACTGGTAAACTAATTGACAGCACTGTAATGTTTTGATTTGCATATATAGAGAAGCTTTTTTTTTAAATGGACCACAGTACACATAGTTCCTTTCCATAGGCCTTTAGTTTCATAATATGCAGAATATTGCCTTCAGTGCTGGGTGCCAAAGACAGTTATAAACACATTGGAGGGATTTCAGGGCTAATGCAATTAAGAGGAGGCAGGAGGAATTGAATTTGGATGAAAAATTACATTAATTCACTCATTTAGTGACATACAACTTCCAGCAGTAATCTAAAGCAGGGGTCAGCAACCTATGACTTACAGAACAGATCAGGCCGGTGGGGCCATTTGATTTAGCCTGTGGATCTGGAGCTTTAGAGGTGTTCAGCAGTGGGGAGCATTGGCTGCGAGAGCTACCACTGCAACACTGGAAGAGGAAGTGGTAGTGGAAGGACCTCTTCCCATGCCTCCATAGGGAGAAACAGCAAAAGCAATGGTCAAGTCCTAGCACCTACCTACATGCCTCTGACCCAAGCTGGGTTATTCTGCCCCACAACTGGAAAAAAGTTACCAACAACTGATCTAAAGGAAGAGATAGAAACCGAAAATGTCAATTACCAGGAAAATAGCAAAATAGGTTGCACATTAAAACCATATTTTATGGTGATTTACTTTAAAAAGAAAAAAATCAAGGCACAAGTATGTCATTACCATACAACATGGCCATTACAGAATATAAAAACCTTGTACATTTATTATAAGTTCTTATATAATATACCTGTGCACAGATTTTAATGGATTACTCTTTTGTCAGTTAGCTGCTCATTAAAGAGCCGCTTTTAAAAAATTCTGCTGCTTTAAAAAGTGTTCCAGGAATAATGGACATTCACAAGCTTTGCAGAGTAATGGTCATTTTGACCATTTACATAAGCCTAAAAGACTTTGAAATACTCTTACAACTACTTAAGAACAATAAGTTCTTTCTTTCTGAAACATTAATTCTCTCTCATAAGACATTATAAGCCTAGGGCAGAGATAGGCAAAATATGCCCTGTGGGACAGATTAGGCCAACTGAAGGGTTTTTTTGCCGGGCCCATAGTGACTTCTTCAGTCCCACCTGGTCCAGTCATGGGTGACAGCCTGGGCTATGGCACATGCAGATGGCTGGACTCGATTTCTGAGCAGCCCCAGCAGCGGTAGCAGCTCCTTCTGGCCAGATGCAGCCCTGCTGCCTGGGCACCCTTTCCCATCTTCTCTGCACCCAAAACCAGGGATGGGATCTACATGGGCAGGGCACTCAGCCAGGTTGCTGGGATGGAGCTGCAGGCAGCTGCATCTGGGAGTGAGGCAGGCAGGTGGGGCCAGGGGGACCCCAGGATCTTGGGGCGGTGACAGTGTGGGGCCAGGGCCCAGGACAGAGCTGCAATCCACTGCCCACATACCTGTGTGATATGCTCTGGTTCTATGAACAGGGGCATGTAAAGAGTGGATCGTGGCCCTGCCCCAAGATCCTGGACCCAGACCAATGCAGCTCCCCCAAGATCCCTGGGTCTCCACAGAGATCACCCAGTACCTGTGCAGGCAGGGCACATGGCCAGGCAGATGGGGAGCTACATCTGAGGCCAAGTCTGGGATCTTAGAGAACTGACAGGAACGTGGCCTGGGCCACAGCACAGCCACGATCCACTCCCTGCATGCCCCTGCTCACAAAACTGATGCCTGTTGTAGGTGCATATGGGCAGTGGATTGTGGCTCTGCCTCAGACTCTGGCCCCACAATGTCACTGCCCCATGACCCCATAGGAATCTTGTTGAACCAGCCACTACAGCTCATCAAGTTTCCCTATGTGGCCCACAGAAGCAAATAATTGCCCACCCCTGACTTAGGGTGTAGATTCTTGAGTCTACACCACCAAAGGAAATGGGCATAGGTGGTAGAAGGCCAGGACCAACAGGGCGTATCCCCCACAAAACTTTTTGGGGCAGCCAGCAACAGCAGCAGCACCCCAGCACCACTGTCCCGCAGTACACAGCACCACTTGGCATGTAGCCCCTCCTCTGCCACTGCATGCAGCACCAGCAAGCACCAGTCCTGCAGGAGGGAAGGGCGGAGGTCAGATGGGGCTTAACCCCCCAATAATATTTTCCCCCACCACTTATGGGATTGGATCTTTTTTCCCCAAATGATGTTAATAGGAGCAAAATCAATTCTTTATACAGAGATAAATTCAGTCTGGGTCAGAAGATACCAGAGTTCATTATTACAAAGCACAGGCATTTTCTAATTATGACTCAGCGCCAAATTTTTTTTTCGTCTTCCACAGAATTTCTTTGAAAGTAGAACATTCAGTTTAAGTTTTCAATCCATGAACAGCTATGCACTATTCTCAATGGGATAGTTCAGAATCAGTGATTGACTACATAGCTATAATTTTGAAAAGATTAATTCACTGGTGACCTAAATACCTACACAGTGGCAAATTGAAAACTGTTCCTAGGCAACAAGAACCTATTGACATGATGAAAATTCCTTCTTCAGAAATTATTATCTGAAGCAGAGAAGCAAGAAATTATGTATCAGATTCCAAAGCAGGATGAGTGAGGAACACCTCTGACTTTAAAATTCAAAATGGGTGTTAACGTATTTATATTTTTCATCAATGGGAGGCCTCCAGGGAAACCCAGAAGGTAAATGCTGCTGGATATAGTATGAGAGAAGGGTGTCCTCTTTAACGCAACACTGAAATAATATTCCAGAATAACAATAGGGGAAATATGCAGCTTAAGGTACCATTTTTCAGATGAGATTGAACAGCAAGTTTATGAACACTTGTACTTACTGAAGATCCTACAGCATGTTTCACAAGGGGAGAGACACAAATCTTCACTACCCCTGTAAAGGTCCAATGTTTAGCTATTCTATTTAGGGCCAAATTCTATTCCATCTATTAGGTGGCTGTGGACTTGGTTGCCTGTTTGCAAATGCGTGCCACCCTGTTCAAATCAGGAAACTCCATTTATGCATCTACTTTTGAAGCACACCATCATTACTCTTAGAAAATAAAAAAAAACTAGCAAGGAGGAAGACCTATCTGTCTTTTTTTCCACTAACTCTTTTTTGGAGACTCATGTAGGATAAATACGCCCACACTTAGGCTCCAGAATCCACTTGTGCATGTAATAGGGAGAACAGAATCTGGCCCATTGCGTTGGTCTAAAAACTCTTCTACATACACTTCTATAGCAGGCACAACAATTACTATAGCACTACTTAATCCTGAATTTACTGGAATTTCAAATACAAGATAAACCTGATCATAAAGACAACACCCCAATAATTAGATTCTATACCTGGAAAAATGATCAATTTGTTATCATTTGAAACGTATAAAATCTAATGATTAGATGTTTGTTTTGAATTCATTCCCCTCCCACTGCTACAGCAGGGAAAATAGTGATGGGGGGTGGGGAAGGGAGAGTCAGGTGGCCCTCTTGCTCTCTGCACGCCAGCTTCTCCCCCCTGAAGCCTTTGTCCCCACTCTTACTGCCAGCATCTGCTCATCAGGCTCCCTTCCCTCCCCAAGCACAGGGTGGAAGCAAACTGCATATGACAATAATCAGAGAAAAGGGATAGAGAGAAGGACAGAAATGGCAGAGGGGAACAGGAGACTGCTGTGGATCTGACTTTGGCCCCAACCCTGATGGCTGCAAAGTGCAACAAAGGTACCCCATAAACACACTTTTGATCACTATTTTTATGCCTACTTATACACAATACAAACTGCACATATTAGTCCAGAGCCTAAAGCGTTATGACTTCCCATGTAGTTCATTGGGCTGAGTCAACAGTGCTTCCAACCATAGTGACCCCACAACCCAGCACTGCTCACTATGCATGTGTCAACTCCAGACAAACCCCCACAAAGGATCCACATGCTAATTACCCCCCCACAACTGAGCCCAGGTGTTCTTGTCATGAGTCCTGAGACCCTCAAAAAATGTATATGCAAATGAGGAACAGGCCTGTCTCCACCTCATTGAGGGTGGTGCCAAACTAATCATGTTCAAGACAAAGATGGGTGACAGAGCCTCTCAGCTACATATAAGTTCAGTGATGTCTGCCAGACATTTAAGGCTGGTTTAAAAACAGGACTCATTGGAAATGGTAAAGACAGACAGGAAGTCAAAATGTATCTGATGTAGTGGTTCACCATAACTTGAAAAAGAGTTGACAGTGTGGGGAACTGAGCACAATCGACACTCTTACTCAGCTCGGCTGCCCTAACCTATCCCTGTGGCAGATTCCCATAAACATATCAAACGTAGCATTTTTGGCACAAAGGGCTAGGTGTCAAGGCTAGCTATTATGCTCCCAGTGCTGGCCTGGGATTGCACTGCTTCTAGGCCTGGTACCAGTTCCCCATGGAGGGAGCATCTTTTTTTTAAGGATTAGGAAAAAAAAAAAGAAAATGTCTCCATCAGCATTATCTTGGCCTCTTGGGATGAGAGCCAGTAAACAGCCTGAAGGCAAGGCCTTAAGGGTAGACATAGGAATCAATGGAGCATCAGAGTGTAAGGGGTGGAGGAGGGAAACCCAAAACTGAAGACAACAGCAATGGTGGCAAGTAACTAGGAAGTGAAAAGTAAAATAAGTGAAATGAAGTGTGGAAAGGAAAGTCTGTAGAAAGATGGAAAGTGGGCAAAGGTGGAGAAGCAGAGAAGAAAGATGACAAAGAAGATGGGACCAACAGCTGAAGTAACGATGATGACAGAAGCAGTGGTGGCAAAGGAGGTGACAGGGAGAGGAACAAGAGGGAATACAAGAGAAAAGGAGAATGGGAAATAGAGTGGGAACAGTAGAAGTTAAATGGATGAGAAGCAAAAAGCAACAGGAGCAGAACAGAATGCCAGCCCACCAGGAGTAGGACAGTAGAAAGCCATGGAAGATGCACTGAGAGATGTCAGGGAGCTTAAGAGATTGTGAATAAAATCAATATAAAATGATGACAGGATGTTGACAGGATTGACGATGAACATGTATGAGTTCACAGAAAAGGTACTGTCTGAGATATTAGAGGTACAGATGGAACATATCACCAGTTTGATTGCTTTCTGAAACAGAAAGACTTGAGAGTTTATTTGCTGGAACGTAGAAAGGTATGAACAGTTTCGGAAGAAATGTAGAGGAATTTGGGAAGGAGAAACATATGCATTCCAGTGTGCCCACAACCATACCACACATGATTTGGATAGCTCAGCTGGTTGAACTTCAGATGCTTGATCTGAGAGTCCAGGGTTCAAATCTCTGTACAAACAAGAGTGGGGCCTAGCCCTAGGCACAACCCTGGAAAGGTGTGAGGGTAAAATGGGCCTCTCTGTGCTGCTGTTGGAGAAGGAGGTGTGGGGCTGGCCTTTCCCTGCTGATGAGATTCAGCCACTGCTTGCATTGTGTATTGGCACCCTGGGGTGTGCAGAGCCCCTTTTCTCCAGCTCCAGAGGCAGGTGCTGCTGTTGGAGAGGAAGGTGTCTGCCTGTGGGGGGCTGGCCTTTTCCTGCTAGTTGGGCTTCAGCCATTGCTGGCATTAGGAGCATCCCAGGGCTCCCTTTGGCCTCCCACCCATGGCTGGCAGGTGAGGGAAGGGCAGCAGGGCCTCCTTCCTCTCCCCCCCATTGCAGGCCCCATGGGTGAACTGAAGTCCAGTAGTTTGTGGAGAGAGGGGCCGCCCTGCCAACCCCAAGCCTAACCAACCAGTGCGTCTCTTGGGGCACCCGGCCCCTGGCATTTTCCCTCCTCTCCATGTCCCGGCTGGCTGCACAGGCCTTTCTGGCCTTCTGCCCAAGCAGGAGAGCACCACTTCAGGGGTCGCCATGGGGGAAGAGCCACTACGGAAGACAGCTTGGAAGCCTGGCCTCGGAGACACGGTGACAGTTCCGTGGCACAAGTGGGTCCCATGCCACAGGGACTAGAAACGTGGCAGAGCAGAGGAGCAGTTGGGTAGGCCGTTGGCTTGTTCGTCTAGGGGCATGATTCTTGCTTTGGGTGTAGGTGATACTGGGTTCGACTCCTGGATGAGCCCTACTTCACCCTCTGCTGGTGGAGTCTTGGTTGGCACCCTGGTGTGTGGAGAGCCCCTTTTATCCAGCTCCAGAGGCAGGTGGGGCCATTTCCCTGTTGCACCTGGTCAGGCACCTCCGTACCCTTGTCTGCGTGGTCCCCCAAGCCCTTAGTGTTGGGGGACATTGGCTGCCAAGGCATGGAGCCGGGGGGGCGAGGAATCAGGGTCTGGCACTGCCCCACCTGTCTTGAACAGGGTCCCTCATTCCCACTTGGGTCAGTTGCCTACTTTTGTGTGGGTGTGGCTGAAGAGCTGAGGGAGCCATCGTCAGGGAAGCATGAACAAGGTTGTCTTCAGGGCAGAGTTTGGTGAATCCAGGGCAGTGGTGCGGAGACATTTTCCAGAGGGCTGCCCCTGTTCAGAGAGGGGAACCCAGCTGGAGGAGAAACGTGTGCACTCCGTTGTGCAGCAGAGGGGCCAGGAGGAGTCCTGGTCAGCTAGCTGCTTGGGCTGGGTTGGGGGGGGGCAGGTGGCTACCACGGCGAAGGAATGGGGGCAGTCACTTTGCCTGTGGCCTGGAGAACTCAGCTGGTAGAGCTTCAGACTTTTAATCTCAGGGTTCAAGTCCCTGTTTAGGCAAGGGTGGGGCCTTGCCCTTGACTCAGCCCTGTGAAGGTGAGAGAGTAGAAAGGGCCTCTCTGTGCTGCTGTTGGAGAGGGAGGTGTCTGCCTGTGGGGGGCTTACCTTTTCCTGCTGGTTGGGCTTCAGCCATTGCTGGCATTGGGAGCAGCCTAGGACTCCCTTTGGCCTCCCACCCATGGCTGGCAAGTGAGGGAAGGGCAGCAGGGCCTCCTTCCTCTCCCCTCCATCGCAGGCCCTGTGGGTGAACTGAAGTCCGGTAGTTTATGGAGAGAGGGGCCGCCATGGCCAACCAGCACTTCTCTTGGGGCACCCAGCCCCTGGCATTTTGCCTCCTATCCACGTCCTGGCTGGCTGCACAGGCGTTTCTGATCTTCTGCCCAAGCAGGAGAGCACCATTTCAGGGGTCGTGATGGGGAAGAGCCACTACAGAGGACAGCTTGGAAGCCTGGCCTCGGAGATGCCGCAGCAGTTCGATTGCACTGCCCTGCCCACCCCAAACCTGGAAGGGCTGCTGTGTCCACCCCAAGCCTCCATTTCCATGCAGATGGAGCCTCTGCCTCTTGGCTGCGGGGCTCCCGGAGCACCATGCCCACCCCATGCTTGGGGGGCCGCCCTGCCCACTCGTAGCCTCCCTCTCCACATAGATGGAGTCTCTGGCTCTCGGCTGCTCGGGCTGCCTGTCCCTTTTTCAGGCTCCAGGGCCTGTAGCCTGGCCACCTGTCCTTGTTGGGTCTGCCTCCTTTTGGAGTCTCTGGTGCACCAGCTGGAGGAGCTCCAGGCCACAGTCCAGAGGCTGTGATAGACTCCTACTGCCAGGCCCTTCTCCCCCGGGAGCCACGGTCTCCCTCCAGGAGAAGGGAGGACTCCGGAACCTCCCATTCTATCCAGTCAGGGGCATGGACCAAGGTGGTCAAGGGTCCTAAGGCCTACCGCACCAAGGTCCCTGCCCCGCCAAAGCTTAATTTAGCAATTTTGGGAGAAGTTTTGGGTGTGGGTAGGAAGACAGAGTGGAAGTTTCCATGGAAATAGGAGAAACAGGAGAGGCAGGGAAAGATTTTAAAAGAGGCATTGTGATCTTACTCCTCAAGAAAGGGAGAAGAAACTCCTGAAAAACTGGAGACTTGATTCCACTCCTTAATATGGACTAAGTTAATGGCCACGGTGCTGGCTTTAAGGATGAGGACAAACCTTAAGAAGATAATACATGATGACCAAGTATGTTTAGTACCAGGTAAAAGGATCTCTGAAGTGATCAGAGGGATCAGAGATACACTGCCCCACGTCCGAGAGAGGAAAATGAACACTGTTATAGCAAACCTAGATTTAGAAAACCATATGACAGAGTGGATCATTGTTATATTCATAAAGTGCTAGGAAAAATGGGTTTCCCAGAGAAATGTATATATTGGGTAAAGTTATTGTATAGAGAAGTAGAGAATCAAGTCCAAATTAATGGGAATCTAAGTGAGACTTTTAAAATCCATACAGGGATAAGATAAGGGTGCCCCCATCATCACTATTATTTGTGTGTGGGATGAAACTGTTCGCACAAAGAATAAGAAAAGACATGGTCATAAACGAAGTAAAGATATTAGGAGGGGAGGAGGTAAAATGTGTATTATACATGGAAGATATAAACGTAGCAGAGATAGACTTTTGATGGAAAGCATGCTAAAGAATACATCAGAATACAGGCAGCCCCCGCTTCATATGTTTCACTATAATGCTCATTTTAAATTGATACCCGAATTCCACTTAATGCTCAGCAAGTTTCATTATAACACTTGCGATCATCATCTTGGGCCATTAAAAACACTTGCAGTCGCCATCTTGGAGTTGGAGCTTCAAATGAGAGAGAAAAATCAAGTGCTAGGGATCCCGATGGACACTGCAGGGAAAGGTAATATAGCATGGGAAAAGGTGATGGCAAGGATGTGGCAAATACTTTGGTTCAGATGCAGAAGGACATTGTCCTTTTCGGGAAAAGTGGTAGCAGTTAAGGCTGTGCTACTGCTGATTATGCCATGTACAGGAATTGTATTCCCACCGACGTGGCAGCAGAAAGCAAAAGTAGAGAGGGAAATGTGTGTTCTTCTGGAATGTCAAAAGAAAGAGGTTGGCTACATCTGAACTGTACAAAGCAAGAGAGATGGGGGGTGGAGGCTGCCAGGCTTGGGACTGTTTGTCTGTAAGAAATATGTAAGTGCAGTATGCAAGACAGTAGCGGAGGGATAGGGGAAAGCAGTGTATATCACTGGATTTCACACAGCTGCAATTTTGAAGAAATGGGGAGTAGATCAGACCTCTTTGAAGAGTCCAAGGATGTGGCAACTGCCAATTCATGACATCAGGATGGAAGGATTCATGCAGAGGTATAAAACAGGAAAGGTAAGGCTGGAGGTCTTGAAGGAACAGAAGAAATTGATCAAAGTGGTAAGGGAGAGAGACAGGATGGCGACAGTGGGAAACATCACAGAAGGACAAGTGAAGGTGTGGGGAGCAGTGGTGGGGAAATAACTAAAAGGAGAACACGCTCACCTGGCATGTGGGTGGTTATAAGAAATATCTTGTTAGTGAGACAGGTGCAACTCAGATGGGGCTTGACAAGCTTATCAAGGTGCCCAAGGGGAAGGTACGGGGAAGAAGAAACAATGGGATATGCATTTTGGGAGTGTACATATGCAAAGTGGGTGCTGGAAAGGGTCTGCTGCTGAGTGGCACCAAAATAAATCTATTGTTAAACTGGGAGATGGTACTATATGGACTCATACCAAAGGGACTTGAGGAAACATTATCAAGGACTTCATTAGCATGTGTCAAACCTACTTTATGAAAGTTAGAAACCTCTGGGTTTTTATGGGGATGGCTTTCAATCAAAGAGAGTGCCTGAAGCTGGAGCTGCATTAACTGAAATACTACATCAATTGGGACAAAGAAGAAATCAAAGAAGAGGCAGGGAGGACGTGGAGGAAAAAGGACTGGACACACTTGTTTCACTGAACCAATAGAGAAGATTGATGGGACGTGTGGAAAGGTGATTACTGAGGTAATAGTTTTTCATGGAGTTTTGTACGCAGAAAAAGAGAATCTGTAAGGGGTTTTTGTGGGAAGCTGATCTTTGTTGTTTAAGGGTTTAATATACGTAGTTGTATATTTTTGAGATGTAGTTGTTTTTGCAATATGAAGTCTTGGTAAAACAAGGACGCTCAGTAAGTGAAGCTTTGCATGAAGTATAGGGTGATAAGTATGCTTTTAATACAATTTGTAAATAATTTTTTTAAAGGTTCCCGTCAGCATTTTTGGTACCAGAGGAAGGTGTTGGAGCTTGTTCTGGCCTCTCCAAGTTTTGGCCTGGTATTGCACTACCTCCAGGTCTGGTGCTCATTCCCTCCTGGGGGAGCAACTGCCTGTTTTGTTTTGGTTTTTAAGGACCATGCACCAAAAAAAAAAAAATTAGAAATTCATTAGTGTGTTTGCCCAATATGAGCCAATGTACATGGACTGCATTTAATCAGCTTCATAGTTGGTTCCACGACTGAGCATTATGGTTTAATTATAGCCAATATATTTAACAAGGGGATTTGCTGTTATGCAAACAGAAGATGAAGGTCTTTTTTCCTATGCTACTGGGGGAAAAAATCCCTTGTCTTATGTAACAGCTGCAAGAGCTTGCTTGCCTGCAAGCCGAGTGGGTGCGCTGTGCCTAAGAACTTTGCAAGAAAGGCAGCAAAAGGTTTGCAGAGGGTGCTGTAAGTTTTCCAAATAGAGGGTATGCTGTGCACAATGCATGTTTTTTACTGGAGTATTTGAACTGTGACCAGAGCCCCCATTGCAAACCCTGAGCTCTTATTGGCTACTATGGAGCCATAAAAAGCTTAGGGAGGGAAAAGCAGCTGTGGAGAAGCCAGAGGAAAGCAATACTAGCCTGGAGAGTGGGGCAGAGACTCAGCCCCTCCTTTACCTCCAGGCAGAGGGAACTTGCTGAGTTACCAAGAAAAAGCAGAGTCCACCTTCCCGGATGCAACAGAAGCCTCACCTCTGCCATGTAGTGCTAGATCACAGTTAAAGCTAGATTGCCATTTATTATGGGAAGGGGAGTGTGACCAGAGGGAAATCAGCCTGGGTTATGGGGGTGAGGAAACTGTTTTAAAGTCTTATAACCAAGTGAATGAAATCATTGAGGTTGTTTGAAACAAGTGGGACCACCCAGTGTGGTGGAATTATTTATTGTTGTGGTTATAAGTTATATTCAAATTGTTAGTTTTATTATTAACTATTGATAATAGATAGATATCGTCTCTTGATTAATCATTTCTTTTCTGTATATAGCTGTGTATAATAAAGAAACCCATTTGTTTTGCCTCTCCATGGGACACCTCAGTCAGCAGACCTGCCTGAGGGGTTCCCAGGGCTACTGGCATCCTGAAGATCCAGAATCCGGCATATTGCCCGGCCTAGTGTGCCAGTGAGGATTACATAAATTTTGAGTAAATATGGTACTATAGTATGGATGAACTAGTCATGCTTCCTCTGTTAAGGTTCAATTTAGTTTTGTACTTAAAAGAATTCAATTTCTGGTGTATAAGAAGTAGGGTTGGAGTATTGTTGTTGCCTTGATGGTCCACGAAATATACAAAAGGCCAGGTTTTCTTTTTTGTCATCAAATCTTTTATTGGACTAATTGTTAGTTGAGCCAATTGTTGGACAAGCTTTCAGAAATAAAGTGCCTAAAGAAGGGTGCTTTATGAACAAAAACATGTCTAACATCTCTCCCAACTGTACAGTTGGTAGAATAAAGGATATCATAAAAAACCCTTGCCTCTAATATGCATGTCCCTTCCAGACCTACTTTTCAATGATTCTAGGTTTCTCCTTCAGAAAAGCCTGAAGAAACATTCTTCTTCAAATACACTGCCCTCTTGTGAAATGGCAGGGGCCACAAAACTTAAAATTTCCCTAATTACAATGGTATGGAATTTGCACATTATCACTGCAGGGCAAATAAGCTTGTAGCAGTCTCTCACCTGTACATTTAGTTATGGCATTATTAAATTAGGACAAAATTTAGGTTTTTCTTTATATAAACAAAATAGTCTTTCTACATGAAAGATGTCCCAGCAAGTTATTGGTGGGTTTATCCATTTCTAAATGCAAAGAATGTTAAAAATAAAATAAACCACTCTTCCCTCCCTTTCATTTTTTTACAGTAACATTTTGAAAAATGTTGCAAAATGAACTTTAAAAAACACTAGATCTAACCAGCATACTTTGAGTTCTTTTAGGTTTAACTGTGTTTTTTTCATAAGTGTTCTCTGTAGAAGTGGGTGATTGATCCTCATCTCTGTGAAAAATTCACAGGAGATCAGGTGGATGGACACAGACATGGTCAGGAACCAAAGGAATGTAGAGTTTTCTTATCTTCACCTCTGATAGGATTAAGGGAAAGTAAATCAATCCTATCCACTAGGGCTTGAGACAAAGCAGAACTGAGTTTGGAACTAGGAGTTCAGGCAAGTGTTGAGAAGTGGGATGTGCGGAAAGGAACAGAGGCAGAAAACACAATTGGCCCTCAAGGCTGTGTCATGTAGAAACGTGACCCCCGCTTCTTACTGTCACTCTCCTGCACCATGTTGATGTCTTCCATTCTTCTGAAGACACTCAGGAGGGAGTAGTAAAACTTCGCCCTGGTACGTATGGTTTCCCATCACTTTTCTTTTTTCCAATAAGTTTACAAATGTTGAACCTGCAGCTGAAATCAGTATCTCAGGCCTAGCAGTAGTTGATTGACAGGAAAAATATATCCTTTCCTTCTGGGTAAGGGTTTAGACTTCCTAAAACACACTACTCTGCCTTTTAAAAATACAGGCAGCATAATACCAATTGAAATTTTGGAAATAATTAGCAGACATAGGAATCATGGGGATGTGAAGTGAGACCTTGGCAGCTCATTTTACCAATATCTGAATCCTGTAAATGACAGTGGTTAATTGTGGCCTATTACAGATTTCTGGAGAAAAACTGCCTGTAGCTCATATTTCATTTAATTTCCCCTTCCATGCTGCATGAGTCAGGTTGAATTGGTTCAGAGAGTCATAGACAAATCAGTTACTAGTTTGTGTTGGTACAAGAAATGGGTCTTGGCATTGCTTCTAGGTATTAAAAAAGCAGCATCTTCCCTTCCTACATCATAGGCAGCTGAGGTCTCATATGCAGACTACAGCTACATGCCTAGGGCACTGTAACAAAGGTCCAAGGGCCAGTTTCCAGGGGCTATCATTATGCTGAATAAGCAAAAATGAAGAGTTTGAGACTAGCACTTTGACCATAGAAAAATGTGGGCAATCCAAATCATGGAAGTCAGATCTTGGGTAAGATGAAGAGGTGGGGGAAGGTAAGCAGTTGAACAGGAGACCAGAGAAGGCGCATCACCTTTCATTTCAGTTTTTTTAGTCCCCTGACTTGCTGAGAAACTCTTGAGGTCTCTACTTTTCAACACCAGCTGATCCCAGAGATGCACTGAGGGAAGATCGTCTCCCTCTCTCCAGACTGAGATTTCCCCTCTCCAAATCCCACCCTGCAGGTCATGAGGAGATAAAACCCACATCTCAAGGGAATAGTCTTAGCACACAGCTCTAGCAGGGAAGAGATGAAGCAGAAGTGGAAGTATAGAGGAAGACTGACATCCAACAGAGGTCACGGCATTGCAAGGGCCAAGAGAAGGTCAACATTAATCTTGAAGCAGAGGGAGTAAGGATAGTGAACAGGGTAAGGGTACATCTCTGACCCCAGAGAAGACACCGTGAGATTTCTTCTCATGAGATTTCTGTTTTGTACTTAAGAACAGCAGCACAGCAGCAGTGGCATCAGCAAAGCAACTTTGCTGCCTCATCTCTGGGCCTGCTGTGTTTGAACAGGTGTGGGCAGAGCGGGGCATACTCAAGAGTAATGTCCCCCCAGTTTGGAGACACTGTGGACATACCCTGTGGCAGACAATAGCAAAACTTTCTTCCATGCTCGGTATGTGACTTCTTACCGTTCTGACTTTGGATGGGACAAACTCATGGCATCAGAGGCTTTGATGTGGGGGGAGTGTGAAATGTGGGATATGTAATTTCTTGTGACTGTAGGCTAAGGAACTCAGGGCAGGGAAATCCTGACAACGATTATACATACAAACATCCATGATACATACAAACATCCATGATACATACAAACATCCATGATAGCTGCTGTGTTTGGCAACCTCTGTGAAGCCTTTGACATTACTGTGTGAAGGAAATCTGACTTCTGACATGGAGGTGACATCCCCTCAAGGTGTCTCTGGGCTTTGGGGAAAAGCCAGATACTCAGAAGAAACAGAGGGGAAAAAGCCTCATCTTTCTGCTTTGCAAGCAAGCAAACCAAGCCTCCGGGACCATAAGGGGGCAGTTCAGCTAAAATGGGAAAGAATATATTTAAACCACAAGAAACCTTGTTTTAAAGCAAATGGAACAGAAGGGTCTTCAACCATAAATATACAGTTAAACACAGGTAGTTGCTTACCTGGATATCTCTTTCCTATTCCCTTCTTTCTCTGCCCTCACATTCATTTCCTTTAACTATTGTCTCTGCCTTGCTGGGAGAGAGCCAGAGCAGTTAGAAATGGATGGTACTTGCTAGTCACCTAATCCTTCCTGGCTCAATCACCACAGGTTCAATCCTGACACTATATGCCTCACAGTTTAATTTTAGATGAGCCAAGTTAGTTTCTATGTATACCAAGTGGCAGGCTATTCCACCATGTCTCAGAGTCTGCTCCAATTCCATTAAAGTCAGTGAGAATTGATCATCTCTCAGCCGTGTGGTTTATCTTTTTATTTTTATTTTTTGGTATATTCTTAAATTGTCCTTAAATTCACCCATTTTCTCATGGATCATACTACATTCCTTTTACAGTGGCCATGTCTACACGAGATGCTTACCACACTGTAGCTCATTACTACTGAGCACAAACCGTGACACAATGCTACTGCACAGTAGTAACAACCTACTGTGCGGTAAGTGTCACTAGGCAACTGCGCCAAGACACTGCTATATAGTAACCAGCATTACTGTGCAGTCATTTGGTACTACAAGTACTACATGACTGTGCAGTAATAGCCGTGCAATGGGCATCTTGTGTAGACTCACCCTCTGTGGAGTTTATACTGCTCAGGAGGTGACCCAAGTAACTATAGCTATCTGGGCACCCTTTCACTGAGCTAGAGAGATCTAACTTATTAAACCTTTCCTCAAATTAATCCCATTATCCCCATAATCATAAATTCGAATGTGTCCACTGGGAGGGGAAAGAAAGACAGTGCCATGACATCTTAAATTAATGGGGGGAAAGGGGGAAGAGAAGGGGAGGTAGCCAACAAGTTCAGATTATATCCAGAGTGCCCAAGGAGCTCTGACAGCAAATATTCTAAGAAACATACTGATTTCACCACATCCTCGGCTCGACTTACCCTCCAATAGGGCTATGTTGGCCTGTTTTCAACCCCTAGGCTGGGATCTTACTCAGGAGCCCTATAGTCTGGATTCTGCTGGTGGGAGCTGGTGACTCTTACCCAGGTCCTGCTCTTCTCTTATTTCCTTTATTCTAGCCTTCTTGAAGACAACAGCATAGATCTCAAATGCAGAGAAGTGGCATCTTTTCTTTGCCTCAGAGGATATATGAGGAGTGACTGGAAGATCTCAGCCTGCCAATTGCCTTCATCAGAAGAAGTCCTAAATTACATATCTGAATTACATATTGCTGTGAAGATACTGCAGTTGTGTGTCAATGAGCCAGCGCTATCAAATGAAGGCTTCGCGCCAACCACTTCACTTGTGACAAGGAACTGATCTCTTATTCCTTTAAATTCTTTTGTGTGGTGCCTAGCAAAAAAAATCACTTGGAGGTGCCAAATACCATAAGACACTAGCACATCAAGACTTATTTTATTTGCACTGAAAAAAGAATATAACGACTACTTACCATATAATTCATTCCCTGAGACGCCGAGCTCTTGGTATTCCCACACAAAAACTGTACCCACTTATTTAAATGTTAGTTGAGTTTCTTAACAAAGGAAGTAGAGTAAATAGTGTTTTTAAAGCTAGCCAAGAGAAGACAGACAGGTTACAATCATTCAGTCTTTCCTACAATACCATCACTTCCTATGAGTTCACATTATAAAATCCATAACATAATCTATTATACAGTAGAAAGAAAAGTTGCGGGGGTTCTTTGTTTTTTAGCTAATGAAGGTCCAAGGTGTCTGGAAGAAAGCAAAATCAAGACCCCATACCTTCATTCATGTTTTGAGGTGCACAAATGATATATTTAATTCTGGGAACA
Source organism: Crocodylus siamensis (assembly GCF_052110815.1). Lineage (NCBI taxonomy): Eukaryota > Metazoa > Chordata > Crocodylia > Crocodylidae > Crocodylus > Crocodylus siamensis. The sequence continues at coordinate 405,323,997 of NC_143395.1, forward strand.
TCTGGTCATGCAGACTAGAAAATAACCTTGCTTAGCAATAAGTAGATAGCAATAATAAGCAGTGATGAAAATGTGTCAAAGAACAAGATATAGAGCAAAACTGGATTAGCAACGTGAATGACAGGTTAGAGAAGACTTGAAAGGAAAAATAAATCTTTCACAACCGTCTTGGAGCTATAAAAATATATTCACTTGCCTACTCTTTTTGTAGCAAAATGCGTCAGTTGAAAATTCATAGCCATAAACCCCTTCTTGACATGACGTCACCTTTCACTCCTACGTGTTTTCTAGATCCTTTTGGAATGTCACAAAATTCAGAGGACTCTGCCATGATGTGTTAAGTAAGGAGATGAGGCCCAGCAACACCTGATGATGAGAAATGCTGAACAAACCTAGCACAAATTGTCCTTGGAGGGGAGAAAGGGTGCTTAGCAGCAGCAGCATAAACTCTGAGGCCATGAGGGTCTACCTCCTGAATACCTCAAGTTATTCCAGAGGGAGACTCATGGTTGCTTTGTGATCAGTCTAGCTAGCCTCAGAGTGAAATTATGAGCTACAACTAATAGGAAAACAAGAGATTTTTGAAGGCATTTGATATGCTCCTATTCCAGCCAAAGGCTGTTGTTTAATATTTTCTTACTCTTAATAAGCATTACAAAAATCTAGTAATTTGAGTGTTTAATTTAGCACTGCATTGCACATTTAGCTTCATGGTAGCAAAAGAGGTATGACTGAGATGTTCTTGTTCCAAAAGGTAACCTAATTTATCTACTGGCACCGTAGAGTCTGTGCGTAGTCACACATTCACCTGCAAAGGATGTAAATTATGGAAGTGCTTTGACATATTCAAATTAGCACATTAGATAATCTTTGCCTGAAAGGTGGCAGCCATGATGGAACTTAACAGATACTGAATTGCTCAAACATGCATTTTAAATTCACTTGGTAGGTGTTAAATTGAACGTGTGACACCATCCTATTACATGTAAATTGAAGACTTTCAGTTCCATCCAGAAGAAGGGAGTGGAATATGTACACTAAGGCACCCCATTACACTCTCTTCTAGAAGTAGGTATTGTTTTCCTTTCTTCTCCTGTTGTTAGTCAGGTTTTGTTTTTCTAACCATCTCATCAGCTAATATCCCAAATCATCCTGCAAGATTCTTTTCTTGTATGACTAACTAGTTACAATTCTTTGCACTGCATGTAGGAGTTTATTCAGACAGACAATATGTTGGGAATAGCCATTTTCCAGTTCCTCAAAGGGATGCAACCAAACTTTGCTAAAATTAGGACTGGGGAAATAATTCATGACAAAACAATGTAGTTGCCTCCTTTTTGTTTATGAACCATCGACATCAGATTGTTATCTCCAAATGAAGTCATTTTCCCTCTAAATAATTCTCTTCAGTTGTGAAGCCCACAGACTTACACCAACACAAAGGATTTACATGGGTTAACAGAATACCCATTTGTTAAGAGAACTTAATATCAGTGCAGAAAAACATAGCAAGACTAATTAAACACCAAAAATAGATTAGTATATAGGTTAAGTTCAAACCTTTCTTTTAGTACGTGTCAGGATCTACATACCTATGAAATATTAATCAAGGTAATATAAACGTTCTGGAAGAAGGTACAGCAATTGTTCTAATGGAAGAGTATATATTTTTAACTTTTCTTGATGCTATCTAGCAAATAAAAATGAAGAGTTCCTAGGTCTCTTTATCCTAACTGCTCTTAATAACTGGCTACAGCTACTTGTTTAAATCACCACTGTTTACGTGGATTAAGGATGGTAACATTTATTTGCTTTGCTTGCATTATACCTATAATTCAATCCAATAAAGCTTTCAACAAGGTTTATTAATATGGTACAGTAAAAACTCTGTTATCTGGCAGCCCCTGGGTATAGGGGATGCCGGATAACAAAATATGCTGGTCAATTGAGCAAGGACACCTGGTCAAGATGCCACTTCTCCCGCCATGTCCAGGGCGTTGCCGCCACTCCTGCAGCATCACTGACCCTACTGTGGCATAGCTGACCTCCCCATGGGCCCTGCAGGCCCCACAGGACAGGGAGGTAGGCCCCGTGCAGCCTGCTATGCCCTGGGCCGTGGGGGCTCAGCAGCGCAGGCTGCTTTCCCCCATGCTGTGGGGGCTCAGAGAAGCCAGAAGTGCCGCGGTGGGCACTTTCAGTTTCACTTTACTGTACAAGACGGCATGCCGGTAATAGAAGATGCCAGCTTGAAAGGTGCTGGATAACAGAGCTTTTACTGTAATAGGAACAGGCATTCCTTAAATAAAAATAACTATGTGTGATGTGATTCATAAAATGTTTAAGCATGAGATGTTATCTCAATTTTTGTAGAAGTGTATATTTTTATTGAGGTGAGCCAATTCCAAGCATTCTAAGATTTAAGATTAGTTTGCAAGTCATACGTTGTTTTTTTAAATACAACTGTTAAAGGTTTTTTATTTGTTTTCTGCTTTTTCAGCCCTTGAGGTTTACTCAAGTAACATTTCCAAACATTCCTGCTAGGTAAACTTGTAGTGTACTTTACAAAAAAGTTAAAAAAGTAAAGCTGTCATTAGAAACCAAAAGACAAAGCATGAAGCAAAGTACTACAAAACTCATCTTGCAAAAAAAGTTAAAATTAAAAAAAAAAAAATCACAAGAGCTGGCAACAAGCGAATTAGTTGGATAAAACTTTAGGTAACTCAAAAAAAAGAAGATTTTTTTCCCAATTATAAGCAGCAAGGCTTATATTCTCTTGCATTCAGACCATTTAGGGAGTGAGTGATTAAGCAGGAGGGCTGTGCAAAACAGCACCATTTTGCTTCAACTTCTGTTTGGACTTTTTGATGGGACAGCATTTCGTTTAGAGTTTAGTTTCGTTTCAAAAGGACTGCTCCATTTTGTTGAAATAGTTTTGCTGTTTCAATGCTGTTTCGAGTTTTGCCCACGCCCCTGAAGGAGATGGCAGAGCCCTCCTGGGGGTGCAGGCAAGAGGCTGCTGCTGCCACCTGGGATTGGCACTGGGAGCTGAGCCCAGTGGAGGGAGGCAGAGTGCAGCACTGGTGCTGTGCTCTGCTTCCCCCTACCAGGCTCAGTTCCACGGGGCTGGGAGCCACTGGGCGCTGAGCCCGGTGGAGGGAGGTAGAGCGCAGCTCTGGCACTGCGTGCCATCTCCGTCCACCAGGCTCAGCTCCCAGCAGCTCCAGCCCCATGGAACATAGCCTGGTGGTGGAAGGCAGAGCACAGAGCCAGCTCTGCCCACCTCCCGCCACTGGGCTGGGCACCACGGGGCTGGTGGAGCTGATCAGAGCACAGCCCAGTGTCATGAGGTGGGCAGAGCCGGCGCTGCACTCCCATCAGCTCCACCAGCCCCATGGAGCACAGCCTGGCGATGGGAGGCAGGGAGAACTAGGGCTGTGCTCCCCACCAGGCTGAGCCACATGGGGCTGCGGAGCTGCTCGGTGCACAGCCCTGGCTCTCCCCTGCCTCCTACTACTTGGCTGCTGCTTTGGAACTTCAAACATTTCAAAACTTTTGAAATGTTTCGACTGGCCTCGTTTTGTTTTGAGGCTGTTTCAAAGCCCTTCGTTTCATTTCAATTTTGCTGTTTCGAGCTTGAAATGAGTCCAAACAAAACAGCCAGTGAAATTTTGCACAGCCCTATTAAGCAGTGCTGCATATTCATAAAACAGCAAGTAGCATCTGAAAGAACGTTTTCAAACACGAACATTTGCAACCAATATTAAGCTATGAGGTTAATGCAGTAGCCTGGTATAAGGCTTAACCCAACAAAATAAAAACATTGTATTTCTGTAGTTCCATAAGTTTTCCTGGCTTTTAACAAAAACAACACATGAACATAGGGCCAGACTGTTCCTGCAGAAGTACATATTGTAGTTCCTACCCACTTATTTTAATGGAAGATGGTTATATATCCACAACACAAATCTTACCCATGATACTTTCAGGATTATTTTAACCCAGAAGCACATAGAATGTCCCTTGTCCCAAGTGTTATGAGTAAAAGTAAAGTCAATATAGTTCTACTTTGACAGGACAGGCAATCAGATCCTATCAGATTCCTATTGATTTCAGTGCAGTGGGATCAAACGCTAAAACAGCAATCACAAAGGTCTGAGCCAAGTCACTGTTCTTTCCAGGAATGAGTTTTTAACACTAGAAGTGAAGAAAGGAATTCAATCACAAAAGCCTACAGTTGATAGCAAGTATAACAAAATGCAGATAAGTCACTAAGCAAGTCTTTCTACCTTCTGAACATTGGTTTAAGAGCACCAGCAAACTTGGAAAAACTTCTTTATCACTCATCTTTCTAATAGAGAAAGTGACTAATTATATAGTTTAAAAAAACAGGGTTAATAATAGGAGGAGGGCTGAATTTGAGAGAGACTCATATCTTATAAGATATGATAGAGCCATTTAATTGCTATTAAAACTAGCTTATTCTCCATTAATAGAAAGCTATATCTTTAGTATAATTTGGGTCACACAGCTTAATTACAATATAAGGTCTCCCTTCCCTTTAATATGAATCATGGCTAAGATGGCTATATCCCATCAAGCCTCCCCTCTATCCTATAGACATGAGGCATACCTGGGGAGCTGGAGGACTATTCCACCCACTAGAGCAGCCCCCAATAAGGACAGGCCAAGGCTACAGCCACCAAATGCGGGTGAAACAACTGAACTCACTAGGTATGCAGTACCAGATGTTCACAGGGGCATTTCTCTACAAGCAGAAGTAAGATAATATTTGTTCTTGGAAAAATCAACGAGTTTATCCATCTCCTGTATCTTCTCCTCCACTTGTTAGGTCAGACAGTGTTGTGAACTAACTAGATTTGCATTTTAAGACTCTGGATCAGGAAAACTCTTAGGCCCCTGCTTGCTTACATGCTTATGTGAAAATGAAGTCCTAAAACTAATTGGACCCTTCAGTCCTGGCGCTTTTGATAGAACAAGAACAAGAGATAAGACTGAGTACCTACACCACTAGGACAGCAAGCTAAGTCAAGAAATATTCCCTGACTGGGAATTGAACCCAGGCCGTGGCAGTGAGAGTGCCAAATCCTAACCACTAGACTACCAGGGAGGTGAGTGCACTGCTTGTCCATTTCAATTTCCTGTCTTGCCAAACATGGGGGGGGGGAGAGGGGGGGAGGGAGGTTAATCCCTCCCTGCTATCTACCCACTCCTGAATTGTTACACTTTCTCGTCCTCAAAGTGTTCCCCTTCCCTTCCCTTGACAGATGTTGGGTTTCCAGTCCATGTGAATGAAATTGCTGCTGCTTCACTCCACCGGGTCCATCCTGCTTCCTGCCCTCTCTAGACTTGCCAAACCTAGACAGAGGTGTGTGCATGAGATGGAAGCGTTGTGCTGCTCTGCCTATGCACTTCATTCAGTGTTTCCTTTATCACAATCAAAAAACAATAATCAGATCTTGCCACAATAACCAATTCATCTCTGCTGTAAGTTGAGCGGAGTCAATAGTGCTACATCCAGAATGAATTTAGCCCAGTTTGTGTAGCATACCTGAACAATGTCTGAATTTGATATATTAAACATATAGAAAGTATTACATTGACAAGCATCTTAAAGCAGTAAATGCCCAGGAGCATGAAGACTTACTCCTAAAAGTACAATTTAGTTTTGTGCTTATCATGCTATAACATAGCAGGGACAAGCTTCTCTCACAAGTATCCTGCATTACCACAAAGGCTTTCAGGTGGAAACTTCAAAGCCTCTTCAATGACTTATGATGCTAGGTTCCATGGACTTAGGTAACAGAGGCTCATAATGGCTAGATCTGACCATCAAAGCAGAGTTAGACACACAAGCCAATGCATGGGAGGAGTTAGGCACTACAGAGTGTGATCCAAAATAACCAGCATGCTGAGGAAGGAATGACCTGTGCATCTACGTGAAGGGATGCACAGAGGAGTGGGTCAAGCCTCTGTCCCCTTCAGAGTTTAGGGACCTGACTCAGAACTACAGGAAGGTGACCGACCACATCCTCTTGGGATCCACAGCCATGAACCTGCTCCTCTGAAGGGGAAGCACTTACAATATAGTGGAAAATCCAGGCCAGATTCCTTCTTCAGCCAGAAGGGATTCAAACCCATCTCTCCCTCACCCCATCAAGGTGCCCTAGCCACCACTCTATAGTCTAGTCTGGATATAGGCCTTCTCCAATGAAACTGTGCAGCAAGGAATGGGAGATTCCTAAGGCTGTAGAGATCCCAACATGGAGCCTAAGTCTGTAGCCTAGTACATAGAGTAATTATGTAAAGTGGAAGAGCCCTGGATTCTGGCCCTTGGTCCAAACACTATTATCCAATGGATGTTTAATACAAACCACATAACATACAGACAATGTGCAAGGAAAAGAGCTGGAATTTAGGACTCCCTACTTTACCAAGTGGCACAGTTTCAACAGGACAGGTGAATGATTCCCCTCACCCAATCTAAATTAGTCTATGACTAGTAGCTAGGGCTCTCTCCTGGGAACAAGGAAATGTGGGTTTTAGCTCCATCAAGTCAAGGAGATCATTGAATCCAGGTCTTCCCTTTCCTGGGTGCATGTACTAATCACTAGGCCAGGGGTGACCAACCTGTGGCACCCAGGCCACAAGTGGCAAGGGCAACCACCATGTGTCGCATGCAGGAGACTAGGGAGGTGCAGTCAGCAGAATGGCAGATGGGGAAGGGAGAAGGAAGCAGAGCAACAGATCTGGCAGGAAGCATAGGGCAGAGGCCATAAGGCAGAGAAACAGACCAAGCAGTACTTGGAGAAGACTCAGTGCTTAATTTGTGGCATGCCTGTCCAAAAGGTTGGGCCCCACGCACAAAGCTATTATATACAAGGTAGTGCTGCCTTCAACAGGATCACCTCTTCCTCCAGCTGCATCTTAAAAGTAACTGGCCACCTCTACATTTTGGAAGGCGCTCAGTCCTGGCAGCATGTGCTTCCTGTGCTCTGAAGGTGTTTACAGGACTGGGCCCCTCTAGGGACTTATGTGGAGGAGTGCCTACTTTCTGGATCCCAATCAGACTTACATGGGTGTGAAACAGATACTGGGCTGCTGATACTTGGACAGATCTGGACATAAACTGTAGGCTGCTAGGGAATTTCAGAGTGATAGAAGGAGGTGTCTAGCATATTTAGGCATCTCTAGATTTAATCAGCAGCTTTGCAAGGGCATTTTTGGACTGTGAGTCTGGACCTGGACTTGGACAAAATTGAAAAGGCCTATAACCTTTATTGCATATATGCTTAAGTACCTATGTTAGTTTTGAAAAATTGTACTTTCCCCAAATCTAAGCAACTGGGAAAATGTCCTTCCTTCTCCAAGGTTTATTCTTCAAAAACCTGAATATTTTCTATGCTTTTCTTTTTAAATATTTTTAATCCACTTTTAATCCACTTTATCTTTCAACCAAGTTGTTGCAGACTTTTCATGCTGTGTCAACATAAGGATTGCAAGGAATTTTGGATTAAAAAATAGTTATTTGATTCTTTGAGATGGAAAGTACAATATTAGGACACTAAGCAGTACAGAAGATGCCATATGTGTTGGCAGACTACAGAAAATACTGGATAGTATCTCAAAGATAAGAAATAAAAAGTTAGGGTGAGAAGCACCTTCTATGGCAAAGTTGATTGGGTTTTATATAACAGTCATATGGCTCTATTGTGAAAATCCATGAGAGACAGCAAAAGTCTAAATGCTATCAAAACCAGTAGGGAAAAGGTAGTCAGGAACGGAGCGCTAATCCCTTTCCACAGACTGATGTTTTCTGGGATCTACTGTAGTAGACCAATTTTCCAAAAAGGATCATTCTTTAAAAGGGGAGGAGAGAGAGAAAGAAAGTACTTTCATTTCACATTTGCCTCTTACCAAACTTCTTAAAAATTCATTGACAGACACACATTACAGTCTGTGCTGTCAGGAAAGTGACAGCTTCTCTTTCACCCTTGGGCAGCAAATGGAAATGATGCTGGTTTATACGCAGAATTCTAAAAATAACCACCGTTTCTTTAAAATTTAAGGGTGCTATAACTCAGGCACCGTTCTAACAAACATGACTCTGAAGCCCTGATGCATTATAGTAAATTAGTTATGGCCAAATACGAAATTATGGGAATTCTGGATTTAAAAAAAATATGTAGGAAGCTAATAGAAAAAAATCAAATTGCATGTCAAAACAAAAGGCAGCTGAGATAATTTGTGAACCAGTCAGTGCCACTCTCAGCTAGGCATTTCAGTCTGAGTTTGGACATCGATTGTCCAAGTTCTGAGATTGTCAGATACAACTGATACAACAGAACAACTGATGCTGAATATTCGGCCATCTCACGCAATCTCGTTCTAAAGCCTGTGGGCTGGAAAGACTGCTATCGTTATGACGCTGGAGACTGGGCTCAAATCCCAGTGTTGCCATAGGCTGCACTATTGATTTCTACCTTTGTTTGGGGCATTTATATGCGACTGGAAGAAAAAAGCAATCACCTTTAAAATACACAGTCAGAAGCCCTCAAATGTAAATCTCTTCCTGCCCTCAAGTGGACTGTCAAGACCCTCAAGTCAGGACCATCTAAGTATTAGCAGGAGTAGCAACACACCCCAGTGAACTCCTCCCAGCTTTGGCTGTGGCAAAGGTCTTAATACTGAGAGGAAGTGAGACACTGCCACCTCAGTATCCTTCATGGGACAAAGGGGGACAGGGGGAAGGAGTACGACTACTTCCCAGCCCCAAGTGGCAACCAGCAAAGTTCATAGGAGAGTAGGTTTGGAAGGGACCTTACAAGATCATCTAGTCCAGCCCCTTGCTCAAGGCAGAACCATCCCTCACTAAACCATCCCAGCCAAGTATCTACCTAACCTGCTTCTGAAAGTTTCCAAGCACAGACATTCAACAGTTTCTCCACGTAGTTTGTCCTAATGCCTAACCACTAACATAGTCAAAAAGTTTCCCCTAATCTCCAGCCTAAATTTCCCCTGCTGTTGCTCCTCGTCCTCTCCTCTGCAGACATTTGTGAGACATGGAATTACCAGATGCTTTCTATACCTTTCTATCCCAGACAAATAACTCCACCCCTGCATCTCCACCACTTTGCTCAGAAGACTTTACTCCTCTGATAGAAACTGGGAAAGTGGGACAAGTTAGCAGGAACTTTACCAAGCAGTTAACAGGACTTTGCATAACACTTATTAATGTAGTGCTCAAACTCATCATGTAAATACAGAAAGGGTAGGAAGGCAGGGAAGTATGTAAAGGCTAAATGACTTGCTCAAGGTCAGACAGTACATCCATAACAAAGGCAAAAAGAGCATACAAGTCTTCTGAATGCTGTCTACTATATCATGTGACTTAGTCTTACTAGTGCCTTCAACCAGTCAGTGACTCACCACAGAAACACCATGTACTCAAACAATCACTAGATCAAAGGCTCATTAGTTAGTATTTGTAAATGCCTATGTATCATCATTAGCCATTGTCTGTGCCTATGTGCAAAAAATCTACTGAAACACCAGATACAACTTTCGGGAAGATGATTCACTATGGAAGTGAAAGAGCAAGAAGGGCTGTAAAAGACCAAGTAAAGATTAAGGTGAGTAGCTAGAGAAAAGGCTCTCACCCAGCCATCTTCCTTCTCTTCAAAGTGTGCTTTATTCATCAAAAGGTGAAATTTGATAAGAGTCTTTGCTAAACAGAACAATTAATTACAGGTGAATACAAAATATCAGTACAGTCTAGTTCTCTAAGAAGCTAACAATTTTTCACACCCAAGTGAGATATCTAGAACTGGGTTGTTTCCTGGATACAGGAGACCATATCATTAGACACACAGAGATTGGATAAAAATACTGGGAAATGTTATGACCATGATAAAAATGGACTAACTAAATCCTTGTGTCTGGGACACAGACACTGCCTTATAGCTATAGGTAATGAATGATGATTACTGACTCTCGACCTTTCATGTGCTTCATAAAGGAGCACGAGGACATAAAGCATGGTGCCAGTGGATACTGCTGGCCAGAAAACACCTCTTTCAAGTGTAGGGAGCACATAGCCATCAAGAATGGAACATGTATATGGATAACAGTTCAAAGAACTGAAGTTAATGTAATTAAGTAATTAAGTACAGTTAATTGCAGTTTATTGGTTGGTGACCTTGGTCTTCTGAGGTCACAGATGACTAATGCAAATACTTTTCCCATTGCATAAATTATTACCCAAAGAAACTTATCTGCCCTTTCATAAGGGACATTTTTTGTGGTAGGTCTGGGTTCACCTTTCTTTGAAATATTAAGGATTAGATGTCAATCTTGGGAAATCATAGCTAGAAAATCAACACTCATAGGTTGCAATTAGCATTGTCAGAGAAAGGCATATTTAAAACATTATATGTCCTTTCCATTCCTACTATCTTTATCAAGCAATGCTATTCTGCTGCTTTCTGCATATAATATATAAAAATCCTTTCTCAGAATGAAATTGCTTGCATTGATTTGCTTGCAGACCCGCAGTTAACAAGATTTGCTTCATTACAAATGATTAGCAAAAAGTCCAATCGTTGTTCAGAAAGCAATAAAATCTAATTTATCACATCAATGAGACTACTTTGCAGGATGCCAAGCAGTGGGAAATGTTTAGAATTAGGAAAAAGAGGAAAAACAAATCTAAATGCATTTATAGAATATGCCTTATGGATGAAACTTTTAAACTTTTCCTTAAGAAAAAAATCTGCCTTAATAAATGTACCTTTGTGAAGAACAGCCTTCCTTCATGTTCTTTGTCTTTGATGGTTATTGGTTTTTGATGGTTATTGGTCTTTTAAGACCATAGGCAGTAGCAAAGAAGAAAGGTATCTTTATGGGGAAAAAAAAACTACAAGGAAGTGCTTGCTTCTTTAGGAATAGACAGGGGTCTACCAAACTCAAGGAGGTGTCCAGCAAATTTCAAAGGCAGATTGTGTGGCCATTTTTGTGAGTTGAGCACAGCACCCCACCCCACCCCACCCCATGCCTCTGATTGGCTGAGGGGCCCCAGATTGCCATGTGGCCTGAAAATGCAGCTTAATTACCCTAATTAAGCCTGGGGAAGTAATTAATCCATGCATAACTAAGCATGGATTAATGGTTTCCTTGGGTTTAATCAGGGTAATTAAGCCATGGCTTTGGGCCATCCTCAAGCAAGCAGATGCCTCAAGCAGGTCCAGCCCTGGCTGGTGGCAGGTGCAAGAGCTCCTTGGGGCTGACAGCACAGAAGGAGCTGGGGGTCAGGGACGCAGAGGGCTGAGGGTTGAAAGAGGGCCAGTGTGAGGGCCAGGGGCCCAGAGAATAGAGGGCTGAGGCCAGAGGAGGCTTAATCTGAGAGTGCAAAAGCCTAGAGAAGGACTAGGGCCAGAGGCACAGAAAGCAAAGAGAGGCCAGGGGATTGGCAGGCCTACCAGTCTGAGAAGTGGCCTGCTATAGGGTTAGAGGCCCCACCGAGGCTGAGGGCTAGGACTACAACAACCAAGGGAGGGCCAGGGGCTCAGAGAGTAGCAATCTAAGGCCACAATAGGCAGGTTCAAGCCAAGAAGGTTTGAGCCAAGCGGTTAAGGCTTGGAAGGGGGCACGTACTCATGGAAGACTGATAAGGTTAGTGGGCCCAGGAAGAAGAAAGCCTAGCTAGGCCCAGCAGCCAGGCAGGCTAGGTGAATTACTTGATCAATGGGCGGGCCATCAGGCCCAGTGGATGATTTAAAGTAACATCTGCGGGGCATGGACTTGATTGTAGGGGTGGAATAAGGCCATGGATAGCCCTTAAGGTGACTGGTGCTCTGATGGGCATGGACGGGGTAAGAAGAGCCTCACTTAAAACCTGAGGGCACGGCTGGGATCAGCTGGGCCAATAATAGAAGAGCGCTCACTCTGGGACCATCCTAGGACAGCCTTCCTTTTCATAACCTACGTATTGCACTAAAGGCATGGCTGGTGGCCACCAACCAGTGTCACAACTGCCGTTGTGGGGCTCAGTCCCGTTACAGGGATGTGTTAGGGTGTTATCCAGACAAAATAAGATGAGCCCTACTGTTTGTTTGTCTTTTTGAGGTTTTGTTAAATCATGCTAGAACAGGTATTGAGAAGACATGTCAAAAAACTATCCTGCCCTTCCCAAGTCACTAACTTGAAAAGGGGCATTCCAGGGAGGAGTGGAAGATCCCTTACAAAATAAAACAGTTTGCAGTAAAGCTAAGCCTAAACTGGGCTTTTGGGCCCAACCAAGAAAAAGCAGTGAAAGGGGTTTGCTAATTCCAGCAGGCAAAGTACTTAAAATTAAGCATGTGCTTAAATGCTTTGCTAGTTTGGGACCATAGCTCAAAGTATTTGCTTAGAATCAATAAAATATTAATAAATAAAACATGGGAATATTTAGGAAACACAGTGTTCCTAGTTTCAACTCTGAAACAACACAGTTCTAGTAGAAATACATCACACAGCCCAACCTTCAGGTGCCACATTTCTAAAACCATATTTATATTGTAGCTATAGACACCAGAGCCCAAATTCAGCCCTAGCATAGGCACATTCACTGGCTTTAGTGTAGCCCTTGCTTCTATCAGGAGTTGGATATATTTTGACTATCCAAAGCCACATTCGAGTGGCTCACCTGGATCTTTCAAATCTGGGCCTACTTATTTAATACTTTGCTCTCTAGAGTACTTTCTATCACAGGATCCAAAAGTAATTAATAAAAGCATGGGTGTCTTCTTTTAAAATCAGGAGGACATTTTTTTCTTATATATATTAGGCCTCTGCGAGTCAGCAGTGATCCAAGCTAGCTTTGGATCCAGCCATTTTGGATGGCCGTGGTCCGATCAGGAGCTCTGGACCAGGTTTCTGCCTCGATCTGGCTGAAGCTTCAGAGCCACCTCGGAGATCCAGCCATAGGGTATAATGGGGAATCAATGAAATATCTATAACTTTGTTGTCTCTTGTCCAATTTGCATGAAACATGCAGGGATGGTAGCCTCTGCTGAGAGCATGAAACCTGCAGTTTCAAGAATATTGGTGCAGGGGTTTTGGGGGAACTGTACCCCAAATTCTGGAAAGCCAAACTCATGTCACGGCTGTGTGTCACACCAGGGTGGTGGTGGTGGTGGGCGGGGGCGGGGGGTTAAGAAAACTGCCGGGCTGATAGCTCTTACTGAGGCCATGAAGCCTGCCAAATTTCAAAGAGATCGGTGCAGGGGTTTGGGGGGAACTGCCCCTCAAGCTGCAGACGAGCAAAACTGGTGCCATGGCTGACACTGTGTGCTAAGGCACAGCGGGGTGACAGCTGCAGGGATGGTGGCCCCTGCTGTGACGCCTGCTGGCTGTGGAGGAGATCAGTGCGGGGAGGGAGGGTCTGGGGCCCTGCACCCCTAGCTGCTGACAGACAAACTCGTACCAAGACGGTGTCTGTCCTGGGGCAGTTGATTGTCTGTATTGAGTCTTTCCTCTCCTTAGCCTGGTTTGTAGGTGCTAATTGATGCTCGTTACGTCGTTATGTAGTAGGGAGGTCCTGTGTATTGAGCTGGTCCCCAGTCCCTGGTCCCTGAGTGAATCATGACTGATTGATCCGTAACTGGGAACACAGCAGCTCAGCAGCCGGGCCTGCAGCCCTGTCTCCCCTCCGCCCCAGGACACGCACAGTCAGTCCCACAGCACCCATGGCACCAGTTTTGCTTGTCTGCAGCTTGAGGGGCAGTTCCCCCCAAACCCCTGCACCGAACTTCTTGACACTTGCCAGGCTTTGTGGCCTCAGTACGAGCTACCAGCTTGGCAGTGTTCACCCCGCTATGTTGTAACGCCTAGATGTGACTTGAGTTTTGCTTTCAGGAATTTGGGGTGCTGTTCTTCTTGAAACTTGGTAAGATTCATCCTTTCTGCAGAATCTACCACCCCTGAAAATGTCATCCAAATCAGACAAAAAACAACAAAGGTATAGATACTTTATTGTTCCCCCATTATACCCTATGGATCTTGGAGGCGGCTCCGAAGCGCTTCGGGAAGCCGAAAGAGGCGGCGTTTCGACCCAGATGTGCTGCTTCCACCCCCGAAGCGTCCAAAGCTTCTCCGGATCTGAAGCTCTGTCCAAATCCCTACACATTCCTAATATATAATACCAAAAACATGGTAATACTGTATTTCCACATTTCATTTCCAAATGATATTTGCAACTCCAACATGTCTACATGTAATTGAAAGCAAACAGTAAATAAATCTTTTTTCTTTTTTTAAACCTCCCTCAGACTGAGACACAGCAAACACAAGCCTGATTTTCAGAGGATTTTTTAAAAAATCTTGGCATACAGTTAACTCTGCAGTTAGGCTTCACACGGACAGCTCTTGACAGTCCAGCCTGTGCTTCAGCAAATGGTAAGGCTGAGATATAGTGCGAAGGGGAGTCTCAGAGTTACCAATGTAATCTATTGGTATTATGCCACCTAGGCCATAACTGCAGCCAAATATTATAATCCCTGATGTTTCTTCCGCATACTTTAGACTGTGGCATTTATATTAAAGGCTAAATTTGTTTGACTTTTTCCCTTCACCTTGTCTTTGGGTTTCAAAGGTATAAGGCATTGTAATTGAAGGGAACAGAAAGGCAGGGTAATGAGAGCCTTTGAATGTCAGTGACCTACTGTCACAGCACAGGATAAAAGAGAGAACAACTATTCTCTTCCATTACAAGTACTTGCTACTTTTCCATAACTACAGAATCTCCTCTCTAGACACACAAGCCTGGAGTTATTTGCTTACAGCATATATTGTTTCTAATTTCTAGACACATAAGTCCCTTTTTGTACTTGGCTTTTGTGGCTTCATGAGTTGGAGGATAATGGCTGTCATGACATACCAGGAAAGAAAAAGAGAAAGCACTGATTATATTTCTACCTGCATCTCTTCAGTCTCACTTCTTTTTGACGTAGCAGCAAAGCTCTGCTTGGGATACTTTTAAAATTGCACTTAAAATTTAGTTAAAATTGAGAGCTAATTAAATTATGCTAATTTAGTTGGAATGAAAGGTGAAGCTTCAAAGTAACCCCTGTAGGAGTGCTCCTGAGCCCCAGAGCTGAAGGGAAAGAAAACTACTATACACACACGCATCACAGATTTAAAGAACTGCTTGTGGCTATACTTCAGGAAAAAAACCTCCTCGTTTCCTCCTTTGCCATCTCATAGAATCACAGGTTCATAGAAAATTAGGGTAGGAAGGGAGCTCAGGAGGTCATCTTGTGCAACCCCCTGCTCAAAGCAGGACCACCTCCCTACATTTCACTAGAGTCTGGGATGTTGAAAAGTTTTACTCGCACTTGAAAACCCTCATCGTGAAAAAACGGTTTTCAAGTGAGAATAGAGCTGCACAAACAGCCAAGCCTTCTGCAAAGCTGAGGGGGTGTTTTGTGATGGTCCTTTGAAGTGCAGTTCTCAGAAAGGGCTGGCAGAGAGAGAAACCTTTGAGAGAGGCAGGCAGAAGGGCAAATGTAGCCTGTTACAGCATTGAAGTTTGAGAGACAGCAACTGCTTTAAAAGTTTAACTTTGAATTAAGATGTTCAATTTTAGAGTGCCAGAAACTGCTCCCTGACTGACTTTGCAAAGGAAGCGTTAAACTTCAAACGAGACATCCACTAAAATGCTGATAAACAGAGCTGCAAAGCAGATTCAAAAAAGAAAAGAAATACTATTCCTTATTCTCTGCCTTGTGACTATGGACAGAGAAGGGGAAGGAAGGAATAGGAGAGAAAAGTAGAGAAGGACAAAGTGAGTGTGGAAAATGGAGAGTATCTAAGATGCAGGGATGGGAAAATGTGGGAAGAATTTAGAAGTCAGCTATATACCAAAAAAAAAGACTTAAAATTCAGGTCCAGATTCTTCCTTTCCCTACTCATATTGGGTTTCTTTATCTTTTATACTAAACACCATAGGGCATTTGTCGGTGACACATTAAAGAGAGTTACATGCCCTTTTGCACCGCTTTAATGGTGTTGCTATTTGCAAATTAGGTGGTGTATTGCACATTAACTCTAGCCACTGTAGCAAATTTGGCAACATAATGTACCTTAAATTACTTTGGGGCACAGCAAATGACTTCGGGGCGCAGCAAACTCTAACACCTCCGAGGAGATTTAGTTTGCTACCTTACAGCTGCAGAGGGAATCACTAGGCTCCGTGCAGCTCAGAAGCCGTGCAGACGGCCCCGGAAGGCAGTCCAGGAAGGCAGGCTGCACCGAAAGAAAAAACCAAAAAACAAAAAAAGGGGGGAGCAGGAGCAACGAGTGGGCAGATGCTGGCTGGCGGGAGGCCACCCCCCTTATTCTACTTTATTTCTTTCGCTTTGACAGAAGGCTGGGGAGACTGACCGGTATAGCCCCAAATAGCCTGGATCCTAGTTCTGTGAACACTACTCTTCCTGCATATCAGAGCTCTAGTTTGCAGAAGCATCTGAACTACACCCTGACTCTGTTCAAAGGATGGGACATCTGGCAGGGGGTTCTCCATGAGGCCTCTCCTGTTGGAATTTCATTCCCACCTCTGTTTGTAACCGTCTCAGCTGGCTCACCTTCAGGGCATGCACCATTTTTTTTCCCCATGAACCATGAAAGAGCAGGAAGGCTCAGGTGGAAAACATTTAGGAGACTGAATGCTGCTGGGCTGTTGGTTCTGGCTGTGGACAGTTTGATGGATGGATGAAGGAGCGCCATACGAGAGGTGTCTGTTTTATGGTCATAAAGAAGGAGCAAGGGACAGAGCTCTCATTTAAATAGGAATCTGTACAAATCTAAAGGAATTAATCAAATGAAATATGTAAGCTTATAGTACTATGAATAAAACAACCCAATTTAAAAAATATTCCTGTCTGTGAGGGCTCTAATACATGAATAGCTCATAATAACTCAAGAGGTACACACCAATAACCAAATTATATAGATCCTAGAGAGGCTAAGAGTCAAACTTTTCAAAACTACCTAAGAGACAATATAGCAAAATCTCATTCCCATTAACTTTCTATAAAACTCAAGCTCTCAAGTGCTTAAGTAACAGATGCTTTTGTAAATCCCAGGAGACATCTATTTGCATCTCTAGGTACGGAGCTGGATTCACAAAAATACCTGAGTTTGGCACCTATCTTCTGTTGGCTTCTAATAGGATATAAGCATTTAACTGCTTATCCCCCGTGTTAAAAGTTACAATCTGCCTATTATTATGTACCTAGACACCTTTGTATATGGAGCTCTTAAGCCTAAAATGCATCCCTGAAGTACTGGCACAGAGAGAGAGAAACTGATAGGCAAAGACTTACCACAAAATGAAACTGGAAAATAGTAGTGGTATTGCCAGGAGGACAGTGAGTAAGGAGGGTGCAGGAGGAGAAACAGGAAAGGAATGACAAATGACATGCCCACAAGTCTTTGCTATGGATGAGATTAGCAACAGCAGAAGTTCTGATGTAGAAAAGCAGGGGAAAGTGATAGCCCCAAGTCCTGTGAACTCCCGTGTAAATCAGCATCTGTCATATCATGATGGGAAAAAAGAAATACACTGCAAAGGGAATCAGCTGTTCAAGCATCCAGTGGTGCCTAGCAGAAGGCTCCATCCAATTCACTGGTATTTCACCTATGCAAGCTGAAGGCTGGAGGAACAAGGAAGGAACATGTTCATATTAGTACTCCTTTTGACCCATGCAACTAACCACAAATACAGTGTCTAATTGGATTACTCTACTTGTCAGGTATACAGTCTTACAAAACAGACACTTTCTTGAATACAGGAGGAATCAAGCAACCTTGCTCATATCTCCCCACTTTTTTCATTCAACATGCTGCCTCATTTCTATTGTCTAGTTTTCAACGTGGTGTTGAAGCTTCCTCCACAGGCACCCAGACAAAGCTCCACTACCCATTGCACTTGAATTCCTAAGCACCCTTGCAGTTGCCTGCTTTTTGATAGAAATATGGGCTCCAACTATGTTAAATGAAGTTCAGCAGTTAAACCTACAACATTCAAAACTGTTCGACTCAGCAAATACCTTTGCCTCTGTGCATTTGCGTATTCCATCTGAACTTCAAAAGGATCGAGAAACTTTTTTTTTAAAGAAAGGATTTCAAGTCCTTCCAAGCCACATGGCCTTCATTATACTTTATTTTACTGAAAATACTTTGAACCCCAAGTTTCCATTGTTTTTATTCTGTTGCAAAACAGTTGTGAAAAATCTGCTGCCCTGCCACCTCATCCTCTCCCACAAAAACCTACTCACCTGCACATTACCATGCTAAATGACCATGAAAAATTAATCTCGGTTGACTTCTTCCAGATAAATAGGTTTTACTTGAGTAGAGTTACACCAAAGATTTAATTGGTTCATTTTATGATATTTCTTGCCACTACTTCACAGATAAGGTTCAAGTGTCTGCTAAAGTCTACACAATTTTGCATGTAGAAGAATGAAACAAAAACAAATCTTCAATTCACCATTTGCCAATAGGTGATTTTACATGGGAATAGATGGTACAAATCCAGCATTTTTTTTTCTTTAGATTCAAGAATTTAATTTGGTGAATTGTGGGTAAGCGATTTCAGCAAAACTAGAAAAGGCAAAGCACACATCTGTTTATATCTTCATGAAATCAGGAGTGCTAAAATGGCATCAAGGTTTGTATTACCAAATGAATGCAATACAATTAGCTTACTTTTTTAAAAGTTACTTTTCATTCCTTACCTCCTCGTTCTTTTTCTGTTGAATTTTTTTCCAAGATGGCAATAAGAAAACTTGACATTTTTGTCATCATCTTCAGCTGAGTAATTTGCCTAAAGTATTTCAGGCTGCTTTCCTTGATCCGATAATACATAAAGGATATGCAAATTATTTGGGAGTTCTGAAATGGAGGTTGAAAGCTATGGAAATACAAAATGATTTTAAAAACAAAGTGCTGTTTGTTGGTTGGTTTTGATCTGTTGTCCATAAGAAAAAATAATGCTCACATGGAAAATTCTGTCCTGTAAGAAATTAATTCTTAAGAAATGCACAGCTTCCAAGGAACAGAACAAAAGAAAGTACAAATTGGACTCTCAACCTTCTAAATTTAGATTTATTTACACCAAATCTGTTATTGCTTACATCATCCTGTTCATTGGGTGTCAATCCTGTCTGCTCTGTCCTTGATAAGTATATAGCAGTAGAGTCCTGGCTTTATAAATGGAACTATACAGGAAGTTGCACAGGGATAAAATCCCTTGCATCTCCACCGGGCAGTGTGAGGGGTAGGACTCAAGTCTCTGTCACCAGCAAGCATGTATGCCTACTAACCTAGGGACACAATGTAGTCACTGCAGGAGTTTGTGGATAACAACCATATCATGAAACAAAATATTGATCTTTTCTAACCTCACCCCATATCAGGGGACCGGAAGTAAAAACACCATGGGTCAGCCTCTTGGGCTAGGTACAGACATTCAAAAAGCCTGAGGCGGGATGAATCCAAGTAATGTGGTTTTCTGTACGTGGCGCAGTTTAGATCAGTAGTAAACAGAACACATATTCACTCACCCTTTGGGTCGGGGGGAGAAATAGCGGGGAGCATATCTTAGATCTGCTTCTGCCATTTCTAAACCAGTCTGTGTGTTCTGTTACAGGCATAGCCCAGTTTCTGATCACTTATACCAGTAAAAGTGTAAAGTGTGTACCTGGCCTTGATAACTTCCTCTGAGCCACACTATTACCAAAAAAACCAGAAACCTGTATCTTTGGCAAAAGTGGAGTCAATAAACGTATGAAAAACTCTAATTCTCCATCCAAGAAAGGATGCCTGCTAGAGTAGTAAGGGTGCTGGTACCAAGAACATCACAAAAAAGAGAGAAAAAAAGAGTTTGAAATAAACCATGACTCAGATACCACCCAAAATTAAATCTAGACAAGCCCATAAAAAGAAAACAGAGTAGCCCAACCATGCAACAATTAGACCATGTAATTGTGGAGGCAAGGTCAATAGGAAAAGAATAGTTAGCTTCAACCTTAATTTTACTGAAACTACAGAAAAAGAAAGTTGGCGTACACTTGTCCAATATGCCATAGCACCACACGCCAGAAGAGCAGAAATGCTGGTAAGCACAAGCCAGAGCTCCCACTTGGATATCAAGAAACCATAACAGAATCTACAGAAGTCTTATTCTACCTTGGTTTGCAGGCTACCATCAAACAAGACTTTCAAAAAGTATATAAAATGCAGTACATATAGGGGATGCAATCCCTAAGAACCAGAGGAAACAGGTAATAGCTATCATTCACCAGTGGCTCATCAGGATAATTTTTTTAATATACCAGCTTAAACCAATTATATGTCAAGCCTTTCCCACGTCTAAAAAAAGCTCCTCAATGTTAACTATACGGTCACTACCCTACACTAAAATAATTGCACTTTTGTCATTGTTTCCATCTCTTTTCTTTAAGCTACACGCGAGGATTAATACAAATATAGGCACACGTGCATTGTGCATGATGTAGCGTTTTGTCAAAGGCACGGTTTACATATGCTCTCTTTCGATGGCTTTCATTTTTCAGTTCCTCACATTCACTAGAAAGATTTGGTGGCTGTTCTAACCATATGCTTATTTTCTAAATGACCCACTGAATCTTAACTAGCAGAGCTATCTTACATCTCAGAGTCATTCTATTGCTAATACCTTACTGCAAGACTCAGGTGCCAAAAATCAATGCATCCTGCTTTTTATATCTAAGGCTTACAGTAAGTCGTATCTTTTATTAATGTTAAAATTCTTCCCCATTATTCATAAAACGTTTGTTTTTTATGAATTTCCCAAATTACAGAGCTTGCTGTTTTATTCAGGCTTCTTGTGAGACTTCAAAATGCCTTGCCTTCCTTTGACAAGGTCTGTTTGACAAAGGCAGAAAGTTGTCCTTCAAGCTAATAAATCACACAGCCACAAGCACAGAAAAGGAGCATGTGTGCTCTCCTAGATGTTCCTAATCAGCATGACACTTCAAATAAGTTATTTTATGCAGCACAAAAATGACCTTGGATTATTATTTCAGCTCATATTTTACGCTGTATCACAGAACATCAGTGTGCAGAATTTTAATTAGACCAGAGACTTGAAGAAATCACTGCATTTGATCCATTGGCTTGTCTCAGCCCTGGAAATCATTCTGAGTTTGTTGTTGTGCCATACCACAGGGTTTTAAAATGGATGATTTCTCGAAACTCTCCAGTTTATGTGAATAGTGAAGGATAAATGGGGGAGGGTAGAATAGTCTGAGGCTGTTTTTTATCCATCTTTCCTCTCCAGGGACTCCATCTCCTTATGTTGATTTAGAGGAGCCGAATACATAGTTGTAGAGAGCACTGGAGGATGTTCTGTTCCTGTTCAACGCAAGGCAGAGCATGCTACCTTCAAACGCCTATATCCTTCTTGCTTTAGGAGCCATTTTACTGAGCACAGGAAAGTCTCAGATTCAACTGTTGCTATATCCTCCCACATAAAAATAATCAAAACAACTTTCCTCCTAGTATGCGTTCATACAGTATTTACTCAAATACAAGATGAGATTGATGAAAAAAGCCCCTTGCCATACATGTACATACATGGAAACATCACTAAAGACATTGTCTATCATTAAACTGTTGCCAAAAACAGCACATGCTCAGTAATGGAAACCAACTATGAAGTTGATTAAATGTAGCTAACATTTAGCATGACTATAAAACATATGTATCATATGGAGCAAATAGACTAATAGGATCCTTTTCTTTTTTTTTTAATTACAAAAAAATTAAAAGAAATTTCATTAACACAAAACTTGACAACTTCCCCTACAACAATACCTTGTTCTTATTACACCCCTTTTCACCATTAACACACAAACCACTCCTAACGCAGGAAGAAGCAACCATGTTTACTCTGTCCCTTTGTCCTTTTGAAAGAAACACCACCATTCTTCTTTCCTCCATCTCTTCTCTGCCTTCTCCTTTCCTATCTCATCTACATCTTGATCCACATAGTGTATAAATTCACATATTGCCAACTCCAAACATTCTCTTCTGGTGAAAACCAGTCCCTTGACCAACAGTAGGTTTCTCACCTTCCATATTGTTACTGTGGCACCAAGTAGTATGGTTCTCAGTTTCTCTCTCTCCAGTCCTTTGGAGAGAGAGAACAACACCATTTCATAGAAGTCACAGTTCATATTGATCACCCTCAAAGCATAATGCGCCCCCTTCCATACCCCTTGGACAAAAGGGCAGTCCCAAAATACATGCAGTACAGATTCTTTAGCCCCACATCCCTCTCTTGGGCACAATATCAATCTTACCAAGCCCCATTTATGCTGAATGCCACTGGCAGGAAAAATATTCTGTATCATCATCCATACTATATCCATAAGTTTTCGTTTCAATCTATTATCTGTCACTTATTTCCACACATTTCCCATCTATATTTCCATCAAATCCTCAACTACTGTTATCTTATCTTTCCTTATCATCATATTAATCACCTTCTTAGGGTCTTTCATGCTTTCTAATCCCACGCCCTCAAGTTTATTTCCCTTTACAAAGCTCTCCATCTTTACATAGTGGGCTGGTGGCTGTAATGCCCATAGCTTTTTCCAATCTCCCCCATATAGGCCCCATTTTCTTAATGTTCTTTCTGCCAGGTAATGGCAGAACTATGCAATCTCCCCCTCCCCCTTTGTTATCTTTTTACAGAACATACTTACAAATTAAGTATATGCAAAGCTTTCCAAATCTGGCATTTCCGACCTCCTAATTCTCTAGCTCTGTATAGCTTCATTCTGGCTTCCCTTTCTCTTTTACTTTCCCTCCCACAAAATGCATATCTGCATCTGTACCCTCCATATCTGTTGCCAAGATGGTGGATACACCATGCCCTTATAAAGGATGACTGGCAAGAGTACCATTTTCACCACAGCCACATTCCCCTTGAAAGGTAATATTCTACCACACTCACTCTTACCTCTGACTTCTCCCACAACTTTGCTTCTTTCCCTTCAGCATCCATTAGGATTCCCAAGATCTTGATTATACACTCTATCACCCATAGCCCTTTTCCCTTGACCAGAAGGATCAAAGAGAACGTGACCTGAGCCCCAGACCCCTTCACCCTTGCACCCAGAACCCTGTAGTAACTTTTGATCTGCTCAGGGTCTCCATTGGCAGTATCACGGGTGCCAACATGGATGAGGAGCCTGGCATAGCAGTCAGAGGGCCAGATAAGTCTTGGTAATCCCTCTGTGACATCTTGTCTTGGGAAGTCTGCTGCTTGCCCAGATCCAACAGGTCGGGGCAGGAGATGGCTCCCTTCATCCCCCACAGAAAGGAGTCTCCAACTACCACCACCCATTGCTTCTCCTTGGTGGCAGCTGTCTCAATCCTTCCCACCGTGGTGAGACCTAGCCTGTCCTCCTCCATCAATGGAATGTGTTCCTCCCTCTCTGTTGCTAGTGCTGCATATCTGTTCTCCAGATGAACTGCTTCAGGTGGAGGTAAAGATTTCTCTAGCAGAAAGCAAAATCTTGGGGCTCAAGTCATGTTCGTTTCAATCACTTGGGTCAAAGAAAAGGGACAGGTGTATCCTGCAGATCAATACCTGGCTGTGCAGGCAGTGTTACCAGCAGAGCTTTGGCTTCTTCTACCATGGGATGTTGTTCCAGAAGAAGGATTGCTAGGAATACCTGGGATCCACCTGATGAAGAGAGGGAAGAGCATCTTTGCAGACAGGCTCACTAACCTAGTAAGGAGGGCTTTAAACCAAGTTCACTGGGGGGTGGAGACCAAATCTCTGAGGTAAGTGGGGAAGTGGGTGACTTGGAAGAAAAGCAAGCAGGACAGGGCAACACAGAAAGCTTTCTTATACTTCCTGAGAAATCAGGTCAATTGACTAGTTACCTTTGGTGCCGTTACACAAATGCATGGAGCCTAGGAAACAAGCAGGTAGACCTGGAAGTCTTTGCATGGAACTATGACATGATAGAATATGGAACTATGATGTGATGGAATATTCTGACATTTATTGAATATTAGGAGAAGGACCTATTCTTCACCCAGGTCATTATTTTTGTAATTACAGTGTTTGTTTATTTTTAAAGAACATGGTACAACATATTTAATATGGAGCGACATTTCAAATGACATCCAAATGAATGATCTTTATCGCAGAACTTCTTGTAAACAGTGTTTGTGGTGTTTCCTGTTGGCACCAGTATATACAACCCTCTTTGACTACCAACTCTGGAGCAAGATGCATATAACTGACCATGTGGAAAGCATTGTTCCCTTAAATAGTCACTGGAAGCCCCCAAAAGGGTCAAGTGAAAAATAACCCACCTATAATATTCTTCAGGTGGTATTCAGTGATTTTGGAAGGTTTAGACTAGATAGGACCAGCCATTCTCAAGTTATAAGTGAGCATACATATATACAGACATACACTTCATTTTATATAGATAGGATGGTTGATATAGATGGATAGGATGACATGATAGAACATGGTACTATGATGTGATTGGAATAACAGAGATTTGTTGGGAGCTTACATGACTGGAGCACTGGCATGGATGGGTACAAACTGTTGAGGAAGGACAGGCAGTGGAAAAGAGGAGGAGTTGCACTTTATGTAAAGAGCCATATGATTGTTCAGATCTCCAGTATTAAACTGGAGATAGGCCTGTTGAAAGTCTCTAAGTCACAGTTAAAGGGGGGAGCAACAAGGGTGATGTTGCAGTGGGTGTTTGGTATAGACCACCAGAGCAGGAGGAAGTGGTGGATGAGGCTTTCTTAAAAAGCTAGTGGAAGTTTCCTGATCACAAACTGTGATTCTCTTGGGGGACTTCAGTCACCATGACATCTGCTAGGAGGGCAATATAACAGTGCGCAGGCAATCCAGGAAGTTTCTGGAGAGTGTTGGGGACAACTTCTAGGTACCAATGCTCAAGTGGCCAACTAGAACCCATGCTTTTCTTGACCTGCTGCCCACAAGCAGAGATGAATTTGTATGGAATATAGTAGTGGGTGGCAACTTGGGCAGCAGTGACCACAAGATGATTGAGGTCAGGGTCCCAAGGAAAGCAAAGATGGAGAGCAGCAGAGTAAGGATCCTGGACTGCTGAAAAGCATTCTTTGACTTGCTCAAGGAATTCATGGGCAGGATCCCCTGGGAAGCCAGACTGCAGGGGAGAGGAGTCCAGGAGAGCTGGCTGTACTCCCAATGTGCAGGAAAACTAGCAACTATGGTAGAAGACGAGTTTAGCTTAGCAAGAAACTCTTCAGTAAACTAAATAACAAAAAGGAAGTTTATAAGAAGTGGAAATTTGGACAAACAACTAGGAAAGAGTATAGGAGCATTGCTCAGACATCCAGGGATGAAATCAGGAAGGCCAAAGCACAGTTGGAATTGCAGCTAGCAAGGGCTCTGAAGAGTAACAAGAAAGGTTTCTACAAGTATGTTGCTAGCAAGAGGAGGTGCAGAGAAAGTGTGGATCCCTGACTGAATGGGGGAGGTAACCTTGTAACAGAGGATGCAGAAAAGGCTGAAGTGCTCAATGCCTTTTTTGCCTCAGTCTCACAGGCAAGGTCAGCTCTCAGATTATTGCACTGGGCACCATATTTTGGAAGAAGGTGAGCAGTCAACAATGATGAAAGAACAGGTTAGAGACTATTTTAAAAAGTTGGTCCATCAGGCCTGATAGGATGCACTCAAGGGTACTAATGGAGTTGACTGATGAGACTGCAGAGCCAATCATCTTTGAAAACTCATGGCAAACGTACCCCATTTAAGAGGGGGAAAAAGGAGGATCCATGGAACTACAAACCAGTCAGCCCCATCCACCTTAGTCCCAGGAAAAATCATGAAGCAGATCCTCAAGGAATTAATTTCTAAGCACCTGGAGCAGAACAAAGTGATTAGGAACAGTCAACATGGGTTCACCAAGGGCAAGTCTTGCCTCATCAACCTGACTGACTTCTGTGATGAGGTGACTGTAGACCACTGGATGTAGTGTACCTTGATTTTATCAAGGCTTTGGATACAGTCTTCCACAACATTCTCGCAGGCAAGCTGAGAAAGTATGGGCTGGATGAATGGACTGTAAAGCTCTTCCACCCTGTTCTTCACCTCTCTTCAACCAGTATTTATGAAAAATTCACTTGCACTTCTCTTTATCGTAGTTCACCATTCCCAGACGCGTTTGTGGTATCTCTTCAAAAGAGTCCTCCATCCTTTATACAGCTCCATATATTCTTGACAGGTCTTCTCATCTTGTAATAATTGAACATTTCAGTTTCACGTCCATTTGCCCCTGCCTTCATTTTTAAAACACTGCTTCAATTTAGGGCAAATTAAACCTCCATGTCGTGCACACACTCACTCTCTTCCTCCCTGGCTATTCCTTCTTGTGGCGTTTCTTCCACTGTCATGTATTCCAACTCAACATCTTCTTTTCCACTTTCCCTTTCCTGATTCTGCTGCTCCTCTGTAGGTGTAGCTTTATTTCAGAAGAACCATGGGCATTGCTGCTATAAGTGTCCCTTTTCTCTCCAAATAAAAGAGTTCACATGCTTCTTGGCACTATGCTGCCCTGTGACATTTCCTTCACATCTGTAGCATATTGTGAAATGGCAGTATGCAGCCAAGTATCCTTCCTGCCCACACTTGTCCCAGAGTTTAGGATGTCCAAAATACATTGTAAACCCTCAGTGTGGCCAGCAATCCAAGTATGGCCAGCAATGCATTATCCTGTCAGGACTCCTCATCTGCCCTCATTACCATTCGATAGGGTTGTGGGAAGCTTCGGTCCCCGATTTGATTCAGCAGATTTGACCTGATTCGGTGCCGAATCTCTGAATCCAAATTGAAATCAGAGGACCCTCTAGTCTCTGAACTGAATTACAATCCTCTGAATTGATTCAGAGACATTCGGAAAGATTCAGCGATTTGGACATAGATATAGCTTTAAATGTTTTTTCTACATATCTCTAGGTAGCAAAGGCTCATGAATGCTGTGATGCTGGGGCACATATAGTGTCCAACAGAAGCAGGGGGGCTCCCCAACGCACTCAGCAGCAGACCCAGAAGTGGGCCAGAAGCACTTCCAGTCCACTTCTGGGTTCACTGCCAACCACATAGGGGGCCACTCCACACTCCTGTGGGTCGCTCCATCTGCCCAGCATTGAAGTGTTCATGAGCCATGCCTGGTATTTGAAGGTATGTAGTAAAAACCAGTTAAAGCTGTGTCTATGTCTGAATCACTGATTCTCTGAATCAGCATCAAAGCTTCAGGAATAGTGATCTGTATAGTGATCCGAATCAACAAATTGAATCACTGTCCCCAGTTTGGGCTGAATCTGAATCGAATAGGGCCCTAGCACTCAGACTCTCCATGACCCCATCCACATACCATATTTATCATATATCTTCTCAACATACATAACTTTCTGTAGATAATTCTACAACCACTTTTCTATCTCCTGAAGCATTTCTGTGTACATTTGAAAAATTATTGTACTTTGTCTTGTCTTTTCTCCCGCAGTATGACTTATCCCCTTAAGTTCTTCTCTTTTACCTACTACATCATACATCTTTCAAAAATCCTCATAATGTTCTTGGCTCCAAAACAAAATTTCCTAAGACTTCTGGTTAGGAAAGGCAGCCAAGCTATTCAAATATTCTGCTTTAAGATCCAAAAGTTCAACCAATGTTTTTTCTATAAATTCATATCTATCCATCATCCAACTTCTCTGTTCTCCTTCCCCTGTTACTACTGCTCTTATTCTCAGGAGTATGTTACCTGCTGTTCCAACTCTCACTTCCTCCCATCTTCTTTCTCCTTGCAGCTCTGGGTTATTCCTCCCACTAGTCATCTTCAATCACCATTCCTCATTTCTCCCTCCTGACTCCTCTTCTCCTGTTCTTCCTGCCACTGAACTTTTCCCTTGACGCTTTCTTCTATAAAGCCTTCTTCAAAACCACCAGTCCCACCACATCTTTCTTTCCTACCATCTTTTGTCCCTTCTTCCCCACTTTCATCCATCCTCCATTAAACTTTCATACTTCACTTCTGCTCTCCAATCCACTTCTCATATGTTGGTCCACTTTCTTTTCCATAATGCCACACTCCTCTCCAAAATGCTATTCTGGGCTTCAAGAACTCCTCCTCCTCCTCCTCCTCCTCCTCCTCCACCCTGGTACTCCATTGCTATCCCCTTGGCATTCCTGGCATCAATTAAGGCAGTGAAACTAGGCTTCCACCCAGCCACAACATTTGATCTCAGCCAAAGAATGACCACGAAACTATGCTGCTGATGGGAACCTACCACAATAATAGGTTAGTGCAGCCCATCCAAGTCAGATATATGGTAGTGTCCATTGTGCTTGGTTCCCATCAACACAGACACTCTTTAAAGTAATGATGAGCCACTACATTGCATACATTTCAATTTCCTTTTCACTCCCACAGCTGAGTTGTGCCTTTCTTTCCCATTTCCAATGATTGCTGTTTTTAAACCAGCCTTAAATGTCTGGCAAACATCACCGAATGGGGCCCCAAATAGTTTACACAGAATCCCTCTGTTGCCCCCTCTCTCAGCCTGTCACATATGATTAGTGTAGCCCCACCCTTCATGAGGTACAGCCAGATCAGGTTGCCCTGCACCTTGTCTGCATAGAAATTTTGGGAGGATCCCAGGACTTGTTATAAGAACACCTGGTTCCAGTCATGAATGGGGGGGCTAATTAGCACATGGCTCCTTTGTGGGGAGGGGCATATCTGGAGCACACACACGTACTAAATCCTGCTAAGCTGTGGGGTTGCTATGGCTTGAAGTGCCGTTGTCTCTGCTGGGAACCATCCCAATGAACTATATCATAAATCATGACTTTTTTGGCTTTGGACCAATATCATACATAGTTTGTACTCTCTATAAGAAATAAAAAAGTTCTGCTTAAAAGTGTGTTTATGCAATACCTGTGCTAAAACTTGCAGCAGTTTCAAAAGAGGAAAACTGCATCAATTCTCAATAAAACAAGTCTGTGGTACCTGTAATACTTTCCGTATATTCAGGTTACTACAGGTATATTTATTTCAAGGTCAGTGTTTTCAACTGTGTCCCATACTTCCATGTGCTCAGGGAGAGTAGGGTATGATAGTAAGGTGGTGGGAAGGAACAGCAGAGGGACGAAGTTGGGGGGAGAGGGCAAAGGGGCTACCTGATCCTTCAGATTTATTTTCCTTGCTGTAGCAGTGGGAAGAGTTTTCAAAACAAAACTCCTATACTGTAATTATATCCAAAACCTGGAAAATTAGGAAAAAATCATAAATTTTCCATATTTCTAATCTAATTATTTGGGGGGTCATCTTATATTCAGCCTTGTCTTGTATTCAAGTAGGCAGCATTGATGGTACTTCAACAACTTTAGATGTTACAGGATATTTAACTTGTCAGAGAAGTACTATCAACACTGCCTGTGGAGGATCCTCTAAATCCAGTGAGAAGACAGGGACACCAATGTTAGTGTCCACCTGCAAGCAAACACCACGAGTATTGAGGGAATGAGCATCTGACATCAACTAATTTGGGCTGGCCATGTCATCCAGATGTCCAACTCTAGACTTCCATAGCAAGTTTTATTCTCCTAGCTTAGACAAGGTGTACACTCAAGAGAAGGACAGAGAAAGCACTTGAGGTATGTCAAGGACCAGCTTAAAAAAAAAAAGTCAAGTTAAAAAAATTCAAAATCTATGTCAACTTGTGGGAAACTATCTCAAAGACATTAGGGCTGGAAGGGACCTCAGAAGATCAAAGTCCAGCCCCCTGCTCGAGGGGCAGGAAATCAGCTGGGGTCATAGGATCCCAGCAAGATAAGCATCCAAATTTCTCTTGAAGGCATTCAGTGTAGGTGCTTGAACCACCTCCAGTGGCAATCTATTCCAGACCTTGGGGGCTCAGACGGTGAAGAAATTCTTCCTTATGTTCAGCCTGAAACGGTCTTGCAGGAGTTCAACTTTGTCATCCCTGGGGTGCT
The DNA here is from genome assembly GCF_052110815.1 of Crocodylus siamensis. Classification (NCBI taxonomy): domain Eukaryota; kingdom Metazoa; phylum Chordata; order Crocodylia; family Crocodylidae; genus Crocodylus; species Crocodylus siamensis. The sequence continues at coordinate 405,354,124 of NC_143395.1, forward strand.
CTGGTGAACAATCATTCCCCCAGATCCTGGTAAGCACCCCTGATAAACTTGTAGGTGGCCATCAGATCGCCCCTGAGCCTGTGCTTTTCCAGGCTAACGAGTCCCATAGCTCTCAGCCTGTTCTTGTAAGGTCTGTTTTCCTGACCCTGTGGTGCTCTTCTCCAGACTCTCTCAAGCTTCTCCACATTCTTTTTGAATTGAGGAGCCCAAAACTGGACGCAGTACTCCAGCTGCGGCCTCACCAAGGCTGACTACAAGGGGAGAATGATGTCCCAGGACTTGCTTGAGAAGCATCTATGGATGCATACCAGTGTTTTGCTCGTTTTACTAGCTGCAACATCACATTGAAGGCTCATGTTCATCCTGTGGTCAATCATGACACCCAAGTCCCTTTCATCTGTAGTGCTAACCAGCATAGCACTGCTCAGCCTATCAGGATACTGAAGGTTTTTCTTCCCAAGGTGGAGAACCTTGCATTTTTCAGTGTTAAACACCATCAGGTTCTCATCTGCCCTTTTCCTGAGCCTGTCAAGGTCAGCCTGGATCACCCTCCTGTCCTCAGGTGTGGATGCTTTACCCCAAAGCTTGGTATCATCAGCAAACTTGGCCAGTCCACTTCTGACTCCAATGTCCACATCATAAATGAAGATGTTGAACAATACAGGTCCAAGGACGGAGCCTTGGGGGACCCCACTGGTTACAGGGCACCATGATGATTGACTTCCATCAACCACCACCCTCTGGGTCTGACCATGAGCCAATTCCCTAGCCAGCATATCATGGTGGACCCGAGGCCACAGTTGGCCAGTTTTGCCAAGAGGTGATCATGGGATACCAGCTTGAAGGCTTTTTTGAAGTCAAGATATATGACGTCAATCTCCTTTCCATTGTCCAGGTGATAGCTCACCTGGTTGTAGAAGAAAATAAGATTGGTCAAGCAAGACCTACCCACAACAAACCGATGCTGGCTATCCCTCAGGATGTTGCCATCAGCCAGTCCATTAAGGATGGCCTCTTTAATAAGCTTTTCTAAGAACTTCCCCAGGATAGAAGTCAGGCTGATAGGCCTATAGTTAGCCGGATCCACTTTCCTCCCTTTTTTGAAGATCGGCACCACATTGGCCTTCTTCCAGTCTTTGGGCACTACACCAGAGTGCCAGGAGTTTTCAAAGATCCATGCCAGAGGCCGGGCTATGATGCTTACTAGCTCCTTGAGGACCTGGGGTGTAGATTGTCAGGGCTGGCTGACTTGAAGATACCCAGCCTCTGAAGGTATTCCTTCACGAGGTCAGTATTAATGGAGGGCAAGGGATCTCCCTCACCTGGACCTCCCTATCCCGTGGTGGGTGTGGGCATGGGCATCCCAAGGGACTGATGAAAGACTGATGCAAAGTACCCATTTAATAGGTTGGCTTTTTCCTGCGTGTCAGTTGTCAGTTGTCCCATCTGGTTTAGCAGGGGTCCAAAGTTGCCCTTGCTTTTCCTCCGGCTCCCCACATATCTGAAAAAGGACTTTTTATTGTCCTTGATGCTCAAAGCTAGTTGGAGTTCAGTTGCAGCCTTGGCTTTCCTGGTTTGCTCCCTGCAGGACCGGACCAGCACAGAATATTCCTTCTTGGAGGTGAATCCCATCCTCCATCCTTTGTAGGCCTTTCTTTTTAGCCTCAGGAGGTCTGCTAGATTCCTAGAGAGCTATTTGAGAGTGGAGAGTTATGGTGGGAAGTTTATCTATTCCTCTGCCTTCTGCTACAAGCCAAGTAGAAGGGGAATTGCTCCAAATCCAAGGATATTAAATCAATGGAGTAGATTTTAAACATTTCTAATGGGTAGGTTGTATTAGACTGATTCAGATAAGGCACTTGTTTCTAGAGATTGGAGAGGTGAAGAGCTTCCCTAATACCTGATTACTGATTCTCTTATCAAAAATGATGTCTTGACGTGCCATTTATCACTAGCATATGCAATCTTTAAAAGATGGTCATGAGAGCTGCTTGTATTAAAGAATTAATGAGCTATGAGAGAAGATAATTGGGATATGGAAGCAGTGGCAAGCCGGACCAGTGCAGAATATTCCTCCTTGGAGGTGGATCCCATCCTCCATCCTTTATAGGCCCTATTTTTTTAGTCGCTAGTTCCCTGGAGAGCCAAGGGGGCTGCTGTGCCCTTTTGCTGCCGTTTGTCTGAGATGAAATAGCATTAGCTTGTGCATCAAGGATCGCTCCCTTGAGCAGCAACCACTCTTCCTGAACTCCCCTGTCCTTGGGATCGTGGTCCCTTAGGGACTCACCGACAAGCCTCCTGAGCTTGTCAAAGTCTGCTTTCCTGAAGTCAAGGACTTCTGTATTGCTGACTGACTTGCCAGCTTTACAGCGGATGGTGAATGTGATCAGCTCATGGTCACTATCACCCAGCTTCCCTTTGATCATTAGATCACTGATTAGGTCATCCCCAGTTGCCAGTACCAGGTTGAGCAGCACTTTACCTCTCATTGGCCTATAGACCTCTTGTGTCAGATAGAGGTCATCCACGCATGAGAGGAAGCTTTGTGACCACTCAGATTTAGCTGAGAGCTCCTCCCATGAGATGTCTGGGTAGCTCAAGTCTCCCATGACAACCATGGACCTGGAGCATGCGGCCTCAGCCAATTCCCTGGTGAACTCCTGGTCAAGCTCTTGACTTTGGGTGGGAGGTCTGTAGTAGACTCCCACCACTGTGTCCCCTGTGCCGTGTTCCCCACAGATTTTAATCCAGAGGGTCTCCAGCCATCCACCCTGGTCACCAATGTCAGTTTGCAGGGATGCTTAGCTCTCCTTGACATAAAGAGCTATGCTCCCGCCCCTTTTGTCTACTTGATCCCTCCTGTACAGGGTATAGCCATTTGTCCCCATGGTCCAGTCATGGGTGGAGTTCCACCAGGTTTCTGTTATCCCTATTACTTCATAATTATTTGTGTTAAGCAGGAGGACAAGTTCATCCTGTTTATTCCCCAAGCTCCTGGCATTTGTGTACAGGCAGGCAAGTGGCCCAGGATCACCCCAAACGGAGGAAGAGTCTGCTGCAGGGATCTCAGTACTTTGAAACCTCATGACAACAACAGGAGCTGGAAAGGCAGGAGCAGCAGAAACAATGTGTTGTGGACCAAATCAAGTATCCAATGTCACCCACCCCACACAGAAACACATGTCCGAGCTGCAGTAGGTTCTGTCAGTCCTGGATGGCCTCATAAGCCATCTTTGGACACACAGATAAGAAAATCAGGGAAGACAATCATTCTCGACTGCAAGGGATTGCCCCCCCCCCCCCCCCCCCAAAAAAAAGAGAGAGATTTGGGTAAATATATTAATTGTTTTTGTTTTTGTTCTTGTTTTTGTTTTTTGTTGGTTTTTTGTTTTGTTTTTTTTGGTGGGGGGAGTTAAGTTAAGGTTCCATGACTTCAAATGAATTCTGTTCAGTTCTTAGGCAAAAATTACCATATGCAATGAAATAATGGTCCATCTAGTCAAGTATTATTTTTCCAATTGTGGCCAGCCCCGACTGCCCCAAGAGACTCCACAGGCAGCAAATTCTGGATAATTTATGTTAGGAAATGTTTGCTCCTGACAACTGATAGCTAGAGGTCAGTTTATGACTCTAATCCTAGCAGCTAATCTGTAGAACTCCCAGAACTGGGTTGGTCAAGCCCATTCTGAGACCTAACACAGCCAGTATACCACACAGTACTTCTAAGGCCTTTTTTTAAATTTCTGACTCTATAATTTGGAATAGTCTCACACACCTTGGTAGACACTCCCCTACCATCCCTACCTAGCAGTCAATATCAGTAATATTTCATGGCAATGAGTTTCACAGGCACAGGATCTATGGAAGAGCACTTTTCATTAGTCTTAAAACTGTATTTTCATTCCTTAGTTTGATTCTTAAGAGCATGCACAAGCAGCTGACTCCTTACTGGAGAGACAGACTTCATCTTGTATTTCCAAAACTGTTGAAAATAAAGGTAAGTTCCCTCTCCTTGTATATCTAGATGTGTTTTGATTCCTATTCCCATCCCCCCAGCTCCCATAGGAGGGAAATCAAATTCATACATGACAGTAGTGAGATTAAATAAACCCTTGCCCCATTATTTCAAAGAATGTGTAGATCTATCAAAAAGGCCCTTCAATTTTCAAAACAGGAAACAATTACAAAAATAATAAAGCACTACTGAAAAAAGGGCCTCAACTCTGGCTTCTGACAAAGTCATTTCCATTTCAGTTCTCAGCCTTAGCTCTGCTCAGTCACTTCAATCTTACCCACAAAGAAAAGCAAAGAGGCAAAAGGCAAATACACTCAGTCTCTTGAAACCCAAAATCCACTGATAAGAAAAAATAAAAAAACTCTTGTCATAGGATGTTTGTTCTCCTTGTTTATATATGAGAGAGAAGAGGGGATGTTTGCCAAAGGCATATAGCCTCGCTAATCCCAAAACTCTGATCAATGATTTTTAACCCTCCCAAGAAAGAAAGACCTTTCCTTTGTTTCTTCCCGTCCTAACTATTGGGCTATACCTATTCCTATATGTTTGTACTCCATTAATTTTTGTAGAGCTTCAAGCACTGTTTAGATTCTGGGAGGAGGGGGCTTGGGTGCAATGCTGGCTACACCCAAAGAATGTGTAGGGTTAGGTAGATATGGGTAGACAAGATATTACAGTCCAGTGATCATTATTCTAAAAGGATTTAAGATGTGGTGGGAAAATAGAAAACAGTCACTTTGACATTAATTGACAAGAATTGGGGAACATGTAGATCAAAAGGAACCACTTGACAAGTAATTATAAGAACAGCTGACATGGTTTCTTGAAAAGGCAAACCATGCCACTTTAATTTGTTCCACTTATTCAAGGCTATTACTAGGGATGGGTGTGCCTTATGAATTTCCAGGATTTGCAAGCTTCTCAGACAACTTCTTGGATTCACAAAAGTGGGAAACCTCATGAAGTGATTTCTTTCCTGTAACTGCTATAAGATTCTGGACACCTGTCAAATTAGACACCATACTGATATAAATCTGAATGGTTGTGTATTTGACAGGCTTAAAAAAAAACGATAGCTAAATTCACATTCTGGATCCATGTCAACTCAACTGTACTACAAGCATGAAGTGTGTGGTAGGGGCATCCCTGTCCATTAAGCTACCTGCAAATCCCAACTTTTTTGCCCTCTTGCTCAATCCAACCTTCCCTGTTTTAGCTCGCAACTACTGAGAAGTAAGGAGTCTATCCAGAAATAAATGCTATGCACAGTTTATACTAATGATTGCTGTCTAGTCAATCAAAGCAAAACATAGGCATTAACATAAACTGTTAGAGCCCCCCTATGAGGAATCCCATGTATAATCCCAGCAAGAATGCAATGGATTGAGTCCCCAGGACATACATAACAGAATATTTCCATCCTAACAAAACTGTCCCCAGCTTCAGCCCCAAGATATGGTAGTTTCTTCCCTTTGCATTTGTTCCTGATGCTAGACTAAGTGCTAGCTCAAAGTGAATAGTCCTAATTTCCAGTGCTTCACCAGACTTTTCCCTCTGGGATTATTGTGCTGGTCAAGGTTGCCAGAACATTGTCAAGAGGGCTACAGCTGTACATCTGAGGAGCAGCAGCCTCAGTTGCTAATTTAGGGGGAGGAGTACAAAAATAACTACTTGTACCACAGCTATGCGATTGCCTCAGCTGTACAATGGCAACCAGAAGTCAGCACTGTTCCCACATGTCCTGCTGCACTGGGCACCCAGCTGCCTTGTTACACCTCTGGACCAAGCTCCTGGCTATGGGTTTGATCATACTAGGCTCTAGTATGCACTGCAATAGCAGCAGCAGTACCAAGCAGCATAAACTCTTTCCAGATACCAACACCTCCTCAGCACCAGCCTAGCTGCCCATAACTGACCAGAATAATTATGACCAGTTATCTGTCTGTATGTGCGTGAAAATCTAAGGGGCAGAATCCTATTCTCCTCCAATGGACAGGTTGACAGTACAAAGTCACGGGTGATGTTTTCTCCCTAATCACCAGTCAAACAGGGCTCTGCTGGATTAGCATCCCCTTCCACTCTCTGGCCCCCTCTGCTCAGTAGCTGTGTCTACATGAGTTGCTGACTGCCCAATAGCTCATTACTACTGCACAGTAGTGTTGCATGGCAGGAAATGTGATACAACACTACTTCACAGTAGTAACAAGCTACTGCACAATCAGCATCACAGCATCACCTGTGCCGTTTGGTTACTGCACAGTCATTTAGTATTTGTGTCATTACTTCAGACGGCGCAGTAGCAACTGTGCAGTCTGCATCTCGTGTAGATGCAGCCAGTGAGGACTAGCAAGCATTATATGCCCTTCCCTACTACCGAGATGAAACCAGGTACATGCTAAGCCTTAAGTACATGGCAAATTCGAGTGAAAACCTCAAACAAGTGACTGTTGTGAAAAGGTTCCCTACAACTACAATCCAGGGATTCAGGTTCAGCAAACAGTAATGCACTTTGCTGAACTAGGACCTCAAAGCTTAGCAATGCAGGTAGAGCTGGTAACGTTCTTGCATAAAGAACATGAGGGGTATAGCCATATAACACAGATGTTTGCATCCAGTATGCATTTTTGTCCCCCTTTAACTTCATTTATTCAGATAAAATACATCTCCTATTTATCTTGCTCATGTGGTATTAAGAATTCTACTTTTTTTTTTTTAATTGTAGCCCTGGTATATCCTTCTACAGTGTATCTCACTTCAAAATTTATTATCTTTCTTATATTTCATTTCTGCATTTCACTTATCTTCCTTGCACTCCTGTTCTGCAAATAACTCAAAATGGGAAATGCCTGGCTCTACTATCATCATCATCATTTATAATCCTCTCCCCTACAATTCAAATAATAAAACAGGGGGAAAAAATGAGAACAGACCAGACAGTCTCATATATTTTTGACTTGAAAATTTCACCTGGAGGTAAATCCACAAAAGGAGTTGATTAAGTCCTATCAAACTTCCCCTGTAGGCACCAACACCCAAAACAAAGAGCCTTAAAATCCCTACTTAACTGCGCTTTACCCTGGAAGCCTCTACATCCCAGAGGTGTCCATGCATCCAAAGTTCCCTTGGTGCTACTCTTCATCTGGCCAATGACTGTCAAACTCCTGACTTTTCAGTTTAACTTAATCAAGGTCCACCTAGTCATTCCCCTGCCTTTCACATTTTGAGGACTCAACCCAAGAGTCATTCCTAGAGAACATCTACCCACTCTGACCCTATACAGAGCAAAGGTAGAAGTGATAGTGTCCTCCTTTTACCCTGTTACCAACAGGTAAGAGAACTCACCCAGGATGAGGGGGATGGAGGTCCTTTTGCTGTCTAAGATGAGTATTTGAACAATCAGGCTAGATGGAGGTTATCCTAGGATAGGACTATCCCTCCCATTGAAGCCAATTCATTTTGTATGAAATCAGAAGGGATTCAATGAACAACAAAGCAAGCACAGGACTGAGCCAGACTTCATAACACAGCTCATGCCTCAGAGTGAGTTGGGCAGACTCATTTTCCAGTCCCTGTTGCAGTACTTAATATTAAGTACCTAAACTGGGTATCTTGCCTCCCCTAGAACTATGCTAGGAGCTCTTCTGATTGCTCTGGCACTTGAGGAAAGATTCAGGATGTGCTTATCCAGCAGATATCAACACAGAATATTTCAAACTCTTAGAAATGGCCTGTCATGAAAGTTAGACTAATTTTTCTGTCCGTACTCGGAGTTGCAAATATACAGCCAGACAAACTGCTATCAGTCAGACATCTGCTGCTGTTCCCTGCCTCAAAGTATCATTGGCCCTAGGAAAATGAACCAACTGTGAGCAATTAGGTAAATACATTTTTCTCAAACTGCCACATTTAATTTAAAAGACATTCAAATGGGTGGTGTTTGTGAACAGTTTTGATGCTATTCCACTTTTAGATATCTGTGTGCATGTCAGTTCCAACCTCTACTAAACTGAACTCTACATCAAAGAGTAATACACATCCTCTACCAGCAGCATGGGGTCAGAGGAGGGGAGGCTGAAGTGCTCTGAGTCAGAATACAAAGGGGTCATGGAGAAAGGGACTTAATGGTGGGAGTCTACTACAGATTCCCCAACCAAGGGTAAGAGCTGGACTGCAAATTCTTGGGTCAGCTCATGGAGGCACTTAAGGCAAGGGATGTAGTTGTCACGGGTGATCTAAATTACCTGAACATCTGCTGGGAGGAGCAGTCAGCCAGGATGGACCACTCATGGAGGTTCCTGGCTGACATATAGGATCTCCACTTAACACAGGAGGTTCACAGTCCTACCTGGGGAAATGCCCTGCTGGACCTGATCCTGGCCACAAGGGATGACCTGGTAAGAGGGCTCCAGGTCCTCAACCACCTGGGTGATACTGATCATTGCTTACTGGAATTCACCATCCAGCACAGAATGTCAAGGGCCGGCTGCAGAATGTCAAGGGCCTGCAGACTTTAAGAGCGGCAACTTCAATAAATTGAGGAAGTTAGTGGGAGAGGCACTGGGGTCCTCAAGAGCAGGCAAACTCAGTGCCCAAGATGAGTGGTCATTCTTTACGGAGATGATACTCAGAGCCCAAGGGGTGACAATTCCAACATGAAGCAAGGGGAGCAAGAGTGCCCAAAAGTCCCCCTGGCTCACCAAGGGCATTCGTGAATGCTTGGTTGCCAAAAAGGAGGTGTACAGCAGGTGGAAGGGAAGGGCTATCACCAAAAAGGAGTATACCTCTACCACTCGGGTCTGTAGGGGAGCTGTTAGAAAAGCAAAGGCAGATAGGAGCTAGGGCTAGCATCAAGGATCAAAAATAATAAAAAATCCTTTTTTAAATATGTAGGTAGAATGAAGAAGGCACCAGGTAATGTGGGGCCCCTGCAGGATATGCTTGGCAATCTAGTGGTTGCACCAGAGGAGAAAGCAGACCTCTTTAACAAATTCTTCACCTCCATTTTCTTGCGCAGGAACCAGGACTCCCCGACCATGATTCCAGATGGACTCGGGAGAAACACCTCCAGACCTCAGGTTGGGGAGGACTGGATTAGAGAGCTTCTGGAGGGGCTGGACGTGTTTAAGTCAGCGGGTCCAGATGCTCTCCACCCCAGGGTGTTGAGGGAGCTAGCTGGGGTTATTGCAGGGCCTTGGCATGGCTTTACGAGTACTCGTGGTGCTTGGTCCAGGTGCCAGATGACTGGAAGATAGCTAACATGGTCCCCATCTTCAAAAATGGGAAGAGAGAGGACCCGGGCAACTATAGGTCCGTCAGTCTTACCTCAATCCTATGGAAACCCTTTGAGAAGATCCTCAAGGAGCATATCTGTGATGGATCGACTTCAGGGATGATGCTCAAGGGCAACCAGCATGGTTTCATTAGGGGCAGGTCATGTCAGACCAACCTGATTGCCTTTTATGATCAGGTCACAAAGGCAATGGATGCAGGTGTTGCCGTGGACGTAGTCTTTCTAGACTTCAGCAAGGCCTTTGACACCGCCTCCCACCCCATCCTCATTAAAAAACTAGGCGACTGTGGCATTAATGCCTACACAGTCAGATGGAGTGCAAGTTGGCTGAAGGGTCATACTTAGAGGGTAGTGGTGGATGGGTCTTTTTTGACCTGGAGGGAAGTGGGCAGTAATGCTCCCCAGGGCTCGGTCCTTGGGCCCACACTGCTCAATTTCTTTATTAGTGACTTGGACAATGGGGTGAAAAGCAGCCTGTTTAAATTGGCTGATTATACCAAGATTTGGGGTGAGGTGGGCACACTAGTAGGGAAGGACAGATTACAGCAGGACCTGGACAGGTCATAGGGGTGGGCTAACAAAAATTGGATGGGTTTCAATACTGACAAGTGCAGAGTGTTGCACTTGGGCAGTAGGAACCAGCAGCACACTTATAAGCTGGGAAACACCCTTCTTGAGAACACGGTGACAGAAAGAGATATTGGAGTCATTATTGACTCCAAAATGAACACAGGCTGACAATGCAAGGTCACGGTCAATAGGGCTAACCATACCTTGTCATGCATCCACAAATGCATCACAAGCAGGGCCAAGGAGGTGATCCTCCCCCTCTATGTGACACTGATCAGGCTGCAGCTGAAGTACTGTGTTCAGTTCTGGGCTTCCACACTTCAGGAGGTTTGTGGTCAGCATTGAGAGGGTCCAGAGGAGGGCCACTGGCATGATCAGGGGGCAGCAGGGCAGGCCCTATGAGGAGAGGCTACAGGACCTTAACCTGTTCAACCTTCACAAAAGAAGGCTGAGGGGGTACCTGGTGGCCATCTCACTGGGGGGGACCAGCAGAGTTTGGGAGAGACCTTGTTCCCCCTAGTGTCCCCCAGGGTATCAAGGAATAACAGCCACAAGTTGTTAGAGAGTAGGTTTAGATTAGACATCCGTAAGAACTACTTCATAGTCAGGGTGGCTAGGATCTGGAACCAACTTCCAAGGGAAGTGGTGATGACTCCTATCCTGTGGGGTCTTTAAGAGAAGGCTTGACGTCTACCTGGCTGGGGTCATTTGAGCCCAGGTTTCTCTCCTGCCCACGGCAGGGGGTCGGACTTGATCTACAAGGTCCCTTCCAACCCTATTTCTATGAATCTATGAACCCATGTTTGCAAGGATCTAAAATGAAACTCATGAAATCTGCCTTAGTTGAGAACCTTACTGACCAACAACAATCCTCTGTTCCTATAAAAGACAGTAAGTTTTTTTTAAAATGCCAGAATGACTTGGGAGCCTACTTCTTATTTTTAACAAATTTTATTCTTTTGACTTCAATTAAAACTTGGATTCCTAATAGTCTAGCCTTAGTTTCTGAAGGGCCATAGCTAAAAAGTCCCCTCTAATGTTTCATTTGAGGTTGGATGCAGCAGGAAAGCTCATTGACTATCTTCAGAAGAAAACAGAAGTACAGTAAAAATTTGATGGACTTCTGATATTCCGTCTATTGCCAAGCATACATTGGCATGTGTCTGTCTTTTTATGTGACCGTTATCTCTGAAAGAACTCTAGGTACCAGTTCTGGAAAGGCAAAAGCACAGGAGTTAGTCAGGCTGTATACTTCAGAGTCCCTTTAAAAGGTTCTGGTATTATGTTTTATGATCCTGATTGACTTGAACTGCTGGTAGTTATTAGAATGGCAAAATGGTCTGTCAGATAGACCTGCGACCACTGTTGCCATTACTAGCATATTGCTGATTCTGGTAAGAAACTTAATTTCTTAGGATTTTACAGGACTTTTCCTATGCTTTCTGCACCACAGAAAGTGTTAAAAAGGAAAATAAAGAGGGAGTAAGCAGCTGCCTTAGAAAGAAAAAGCCAGTTAATTAACCACATCTTCAAGAGTTTCAATCTTTATAATGATATAAAGCAGGGGTGGCCAACCTGCTGCTCCAGAGCTACATGCAGCTCTTCAGAAATTAATATGTGTCTCTTTAAATCTTTGTACAAACACTCAGTAACCAACTTCCATTTACTCTATATTATTAAAAAGATTTGGAAGCTGGTCACTGTGTGCTTGTGCAAAGATTCAAGGAGACGCACACTAACTTCTGAAGAGCTGTATGTGGCTCCGGAGCTGCAGGTTGGCCATCCCTGGTATAAAAGATTCAACCCTTCTGTGGCAAAGTGGGAACTCACCAACGAGGCACACTGCTAGTCTCCCACCTGCCTCTGGGCCCACCGCCCATCTCTCTCTCTTGCCATGCCTTGTTGCTAAATGATCAGGGTTTTAACTAGGCGGGAGGCTGCCCTTTGAATTCCCTGCTCTCCTGAGCCTATGTATGCAACTCCAGGCACACTGAACTGCATCCCAAGCCTCGCAGATGTTTCTAACAGCTGTGGACTGTTCCAGCCTGAAGCCAGGCCCAACTCAGCACAGCGTTAGGCCTTTCATGTTCTGCCCTGTATGGGTCACACTCATAACACCTTCTTCTCACTGAGGCCTCTCACATATTCTCTCTCTTTCTGCCCCTTGTGGGACCACACTCATAATGCCCTCCTTTTCCTTGGGGCCTCACTCACCCTGCCTTCACCCAGAGGGTCCTTGGGCTTGTTTCCCTGCACTCCCCAGCCAACAAGTGCACAATCTTTTGGGTACCTCCCGCTGCTCTCATCCGAGTGAGTGCTGGGTGGTTTGCAGAACACTGGCCTGACTCTGCCTCTGCCCTCTGAGTCGTTCACCCAGCTGCTCTCAATCAGGGGCTCCTGATTTGCCCTGTTGTTTACTTGTGGCTCTTCTTCAGGTGCCCCACCCAACAGGCCTCTGGCCCACCTGTGGCCTCAGGCACCCAAAGGCTTACCTGGACCTAACTTGGCCCCTGTGCTAACAGGACCTACTCTCAAGCCCCCTGCTCACTGGGGAAACACTTCAAGCCTCTTCCTCACAGGGCTTCATCTCAGGCCGCTGTGTTTGCAGGGCCTCAGTACTACCTTCTCGACTCGTCCCTCTCTCCAGGGCTTCCCAAATGCCCCTCTGGTCCAGGACATCCGGTGCTCCACTGCACCCCACCTCTACTGAGGCATATACTCCACCCCTACGCTAAGGCCTAGGGTCAAACACCCCTGCAGGCTCAGAAGCCACTCACTGATGTGCCTGGACCACCACTCTCACTCTCCAGGGTCCTGTACCCCACACGGGCTCAGGTGACTGCAGCCATGCCTAGCCCCACTATCCACTCTCTGGGGTCTTGCACCCCATATGGGCTCAGGTGCCACACTGGGGTGTGCCTGGTCCTCTACTGCCACCGATGATAAATAGCCCACCCAAAAGCAGGGGCTGGGGTTAACCCAGTGGTAACTGGCCTGGCATTTCTTGGGGGCTCCCACACCACTAGAAGCCTAACCAGGCCATGCCCCTGGCCCCAGCAGTGCAGTTTCAAGCCATACCCAGGACCAAGAGCCTCCTAGCCATCCCCATAAGCTCCTGCCCTTACCTCCTAGTGTTACTGGAGAAGCAGCTCCACCAGGAGATGTTTTTTTCCTTGGTGCCAGGCAGAAGACAGCTGCCTCCAGCTCTACTGGCTGGAATCTTCAAATGGCCATTCATCAGAGCTGGGGTCACACCTGCCAGTTGCCTCTTCATGCTCTTCAAGTGGCAGACACCAAAGATGCTCTGCCACACCCTTCCACTTGGAATTGGTTCTCCTGTGCAGCATGCATGAACTGAAGTGGCCCATAATGTTCTTTTGTAGCCATAAGGCCTTGAAATATGCTAAGTATCCTAGGGTAGGTCTATACTACTTCCGTTGCTCTTGAGCATATCCTGCCTACCAGCTGACACTTTTCAAGCAATTAAACTGGAAACAAGATAGTGACACTGCTCTAGCGACATTCACCATCCCTGCTCCCAGCCTACAGGAGATAGATTGAGAACAGCAGCAGGGGACTCCCTCCAAGTAGCCTGATCATGTTTTCATATTCAGCATTTTCAGAGTCAGACTAAGTGGACAAGATGTACTTGAACAGGGCAGCTTTAGGAGCACCACCAAAGTGGTGTTGGCATAACCTTTAAGACATCCTCATGTCCTCCTTGTGCTGTGTATCAGCTCTCCAAAAAGGCTACTTAAATAGAATATAAATTTAAATAACTATATAATCTTATTATATTTTATGTTTATATTCTAATATAAAAATATAAATATTATCATAATAATTATAATCTTAATATAATTATATGGTGCATAATGTAATGTATTAATATAGGTATAATTATTATACAATTATATATGCATTTATAATATGTATTATATGTACTTATAATTAATGTATAATACATAGTATCCATAGTAGTATATTTATATGACTGGTATATGTATATTGCTTTATAATTGTATGATGATTATAAAGTATTAATTTTAATTCTGTCATTATAATTATACAATTTAAAAATGTTATATATTATATATTTATAATATATTGAATATTATATTAAATATTATGCTATATTTATACAGTAGAAAATATAATTTTATTAGACATTTATATTTTATTTGCTTTATAATGCAATCATTATGCTTACGTAAGGTGAAGGAAACATGCACATATACACACTCTCGAGGTAAATAACAATGAAGTAGAAAAGTAAGTAATTCTAACTGTCATTTATACATTCCAGTGCAGAATGAGTATTCTAGATATTCTAGTTGAATCAAACAAATCCACACTATATTAGATGCATCACAACTCTGTGTTATGGCAACATGAAAGTAAGAGCCGTATCATATTGCTGATCCTCACATACAGTAGACATAATGCTATTTTACCTATTAAAAGTTAAGTTAGCTTGCCTCAGGTGAAACCCCAACGCTTTAAAGGCACACTCTAAGATTCTTTGATCTTAAGGCCAAAGTGACTTCTTGATTGACAGGCCCACAGCTGTATCAACCCCCAAAACTTTATGCTTTAGCTAAAGAGCATCTTCCAAAAAGGCATGCAGTCTTAAAGAGACATCAAAAGGCAGAGAAGTCACCACTTGGTAGTTTTCTCCAGCAGCTAATCACTTGTGCTGTCAAAAAATATATGTCTCCATTAGAGTCAGACTTTGTCTGACTTCAGGTTCCAGCCATTTGTTCTTGTCGTGCCTTCCATCCCTTTAGTAATCAGCATTTTCCCCACCATGATTGATAGTACTTATAGACTGCAATCAGATAAGCCAAGCCGTTTTGCTCCTTAAGCCATTTTTGTAAGGCATTTTGAATCATTTCTGTGGGTGCTATAAGTAAACCCTTCTACAGCCAGGTAGCTCTTCCTGTTGGAAGTGGAAAGAGCATCCAGCCATACCTCTCCTCCTCACTTTCAATGCCCCTAGCCTGCCGCCCGCAACACTGCTATGTCCTCAAGAAAGCATACCAACTTCTACTAGACGTGATCCTTTGCAACTTCCCCACGGTATACAGTCTGGCCCACAGCAAGCCTTTGTAGGTTTGGGTTTTTTGTTTTTTTTTTAATTAATCCTAGGTTTTCTGCTGTCAGACTTGTGACCCAGACTCCAAATGATGCTATTATTTTTGATACAGAAAGACTAATGGAAGTGGTTGCCTAGTAACACGAGCCATGTAAACCTTTCCCAAATATTTTCTTCCTTCTACTCAGATTGTTTGCATCTGGAAGCTCATGGGCATAGCATGTTTGCATGGAGATGGAGCTACATAATGTTCTCTGAACTGAAGCAGCTACAAAATGATGCTGTCAGATTCGGTGTCAAGGCAACCAGAACATTTTGGATGTTCAGTGTTACGTATTTCATCACAGTGTCAGCTAAGAAGTTTCATTTTGGTGTTTGAAATACACCATGAATTTCCAGCGTTAAACAGAAAAAAGAATTAAAATGTTTCTTCCAAGAAGTAGGTTTACATCCACAACACACATCTATTCCCTCCCTTCTTAACTGTAGAGCTTTAGAATATATAAAACAAGGATACAAACAGAAAAAAGAATTCCTTTTCAAGAAATATGTCCAGATTACAAAATTAGTCTTTGTTCTGCATCAGACTGAAGACAAGAAATTTCCATTTTTTTTTTTTCCCCAAAACAAAACAAGAGTGAGAGAGAGACCCATTCTGGAATAACTAATAGTCTAGTATTCAGCAATCAACCCAGGATGAGATATGAGGTACTCCGGTAACCACCCTAACCCCTGGGCTATTGTCAATTATGGTCTTCTGCTCTTCATGCTGAAATTCCTCTGAAATTTTATCCTAGCAGGAGCAAAAGGTGTCTGTGCATCTCTGCAGACAACCAAAATCATGAGATACGTTATAGTTCAGCCCATGGTAAAGTAAAAAAAGGCAAAATGGTTATGCACCACAGACAACAACTACTTCTACAGAACACCATTTTCCTGGAAGTACTTTATAGAATGTATACACATTGCTCCACTTTACATCTAAGATACTTCTTCATCCCCCTCACTGTAGTAAGTGAGCAAATTACAGTCTAATGTATTTACCCACACAGCATCCTAGTGAGATGGGAATAATTACATTTACCTGTTTCACAGATGGGGAACTGAAGGTGCAGTCAGAAGACCAGCTCCCCATTGTAACTCATGGCATGTTGCAGGAAGTGCCATGAATCAAAATGATCCCCTGGACCTAACAGAAGTTTGCTGCTGGGCCCCAGGAGTTAGGGAATCCAACTGCTGGCTGCAAGCCAGTCTCTCCTAGCAGGGCCCCCCCTCCCACTACCATTTTCAGAATGGAAGGGGGTGAAGGGAATAAAGGGAGCTCATTCTGGGGGTTCCCCAGATGGCACTGGAGGATTGGGTAGGTGGATGGGATTGGAGCCCCCCCCACCGCCCCAGTTTAAGTGGGGGCTCCAGTATGCCTGCCCCACCCTCCAGCACATGCTAGGAAAAGAAACAGACTTAACACCCTCTGCTCACTTTCCCCCCCTCCCATTCAAAAAACAGTGCCAGGGCTGAGAGACAGCACAGACACAAGTTACTGAAGATGCTTCATTTTGGAAGGTCTTCATCTGAACCTTCGTGCAATGAGGGTTCAGATTTTCATGGGATCAAGCCTTTTTAAGCTAAGGACACACATTCAAAAAGGCTGAGCCCAAAATGATTCAATCTTTGCAGGTTAGTCTAACCTCCAAAGCTTGACCCGACTTGGAAGTGGACAGACATTTTCTGTTCATTCCAAAAATACAGGTACATGCCTTCAGTGGATCAGGCTAGAAGCCGGGGAGCACTAAAGCAGCCCCCAATCCCCTTTCACAGTACTGAGCTGAGGTGGGGTATGGCCAGGCCCTGGCAGGACACTCTGATTAGCCCAGCAGGGAATTGATAACAATGATCATCACCCCTAACTTAGTGTTTATTACCCCATTATGAAAACAGAGGGACATTACCAGCTACCTGTTGATTCTTCCTTTGTCACAGCATGGACCGATGGGAGCCAGCATGTGATCTACTGGCAGCATGTGATCTACTGGTGAACAAGTTAAGGGGCTGTGACTTGGATGACTGCACAGTCCGGTGGGTGGAGAATTGGCTGGAGGGTCGCACCCAGAGAGTTGTGGTGGATGGGTCGGTTTCGACCTGGAAGAGTGTGGGCAGTGGGGTCCCGCAGGGCTCGGTGCTTGGACCGATACTCTTTAATGTCTTCATCAGCAACTTGGACGAGGGGGTGAAATGTACTCTGTCCAAGTTTGCAGATGACACTAAGCTATGGGGCGAAGTGGACACGCCGGAGGGCAGGGAACAGCTGCAAGCAGACCTGGACAGGTTAGACAAGTGGGCAGAAAACAACAGAATGCAGTTCAACAAGGAGAAATGCAAAGTGCTGCATCTAGGGAGGAAAAATGTCCAGCACACCTACAGCCTAGGAAATGACCTGCTGGGTGGCACGGAAGTGGAAAGGGATCTTGGAGTCCTAGTAGACTCCAAGATGAACATGAGTCGGCAGTGTGATGAAACCATCAGAAAAGCCAATGGCACTTTATCGTGCATCAGCAGATGCATGACAAATAAGTCCAAGGAGGTGATACTTCCCCTCTATCGGGCGCTGGTCAGACCGCAGCTGGAGTACTGCGTGCAAATCTGGGCGCCGCACTTCAAGAAAGATGCGGATAACCTGGAGAGGGTCCAGAGAAGGGCCACTCGTATGGTTAAGGGCCTGCAGGCCAAGCCCTATGAGGAGAGATTAGAGAAACTGGACCTTTTCAGCCTCCGCAAGAGAAGGTTGAGAGGCGACCTGGTGGCTGCCTATAAGTTCGTCAGGGGGGCACAGAAGGGAATTGGTGAGTATTTATTCACCAAGGCGCCCCCGGGGGTTACAAGAAATAATGGCCACAAGCTGGAGGAGAGCAGATTTAGATTAGATATTAGGAGGAACTTCTTCACAGTTCGAGTGGCCAAGCTCTGGAACGGGCTCCCAAGGGAGGTGGTGCTCTCCCCTACCCTGGGGGTATTCAAGAGAAGGTTGGATGTGTATCTAGCTGGGGTAATGTAGGCCCAGCACTCTTTCCTGCTTATGCAGGGGGTCGGACTCGATGATCTATTGAGGTCCCTTCCGACCCTAGCATCTATAAATCTATGAATCTATGAAATACACAGATACCTCCCAGCAAGGCGGAGGGGAGGGGGGAATTCCTGCCAGAGCTCTGCCAGAGCTGCAGCCAGGGACCAGAGGGGAGGGACCAGCCCTGCTGCGACAGCATGCCGGGATGCTGAGGGTGTCTGGTTTAAGTTAAACCACAAAAGGGTCTATGTCTGGGACAGACATCGAACAAACCAGTTTGACCCAAATTACTTAAGTCTGATACTACATTCAGCCAGGTTAATTTCAAACTGGTTTCTGCCATTTTCAAACTGGTTTATGTGCACTGAACATCTATTCAGTTACAGGTTTAAACCAGTTTCTGATCACTTAAACTGGTTTATGTATAATGTCTTTCCCTAGCCTTAAAGTGCTCTGCAACTGTGCACTTCTCTTTGGTCACAGCTGTGGAGCGCTTTCAAGGGCCAGATCAAGTGAAAATTGTCACTTTTGTCTGCACCTTGAGAGACTGAGCAACCTCCCCAGGGCCACATGGAAAGTACTTTGGAAGGCTAGCAATTCGACATAGATCTCCTGATGCCCTAACTAAGCAAATAAACCATCATTCCTCTGGCTACATCAAGTTGCAGTTATATTATTGTACATTACTCAATGTGCTGCCTTACAGCACATTCCTTAGCTAACAACGAAATGAAGATATTTTTTCCTGCAGAACAGCCTGTGTCCTATAAAATGTTTCTTCAAAATGCTATATGCCCTGCACTCTGCCACCTATCTGTTCTTTCCCACAGAGGATCTACAGAGCCGAAAGGTACATTCCAGTATCCATAGAATAAGGCCTTTATCAATATCAGCACTATTTATATTTCCAAATTCTCCAAAGCATTTTATAGACACTGTATATGGATTGCTTAGCCCCCAACTAGACTTACGGCCAACAATATTCCATTAGAAGAGAATGACTTCTTTCATTGAGATGGCAGGAGGAAAATTAAGTAGACGGAAAATGAATTATTTAATACATTTTGGCCAGGATGGGCCCCATCTCTCACAAAATCAGAGCATCAATTCTGTTGACACGATGGGAGAAGAGTTACATATTAAATCATCAAAAAACAAAAAGTCCAGATGCACTAAAAAAATGTATATAAACATGTGTGTGTGTGCATGCACGGTCATACATCCCAGCAGACTCCACACTGAGCTGGAAACCAGGATTTCTCAATATTTAATCCTCCTTCAGCTTGAAAGATCAAGAGAGTAGATTTATTTCACACACAGCTCCCCCTCCACCCCTTTTTTCAGAAAACACTATTTACAGAGCTTCTATAAATTCAAAGCTAGTCATAAAAATAAAACACTTATAGATGAATAAACTTAATGAAGACAGAAGACTATTAAACATAGTTTGGATTTGGCTTTCAGTAAAATAGCACAAGCCTTAGAATGCCAAACAGCTACAATCTCTTGTGCGGGTATAAAGGCATTCTTGCCCCAAGCAGCACCACATTTTAAAACTCTGCCCTTCAGAGAATGGAAATGCATTTTTAAAGGGCACAGCAATGGTTCACTGTATTGTAGCTTGTCATTTGAGGTATACTGGCTTGCTGCTTTGATTTAAAATATCCTTGAAAACATTTCAATTCATGTATTTCTAGCTGAAATTATACAGCAGGTACTAATTCGATGTGTACGTTTAAGGCAGCAAATATCTGCCACTCTTATGAAGAAATAAATCAAGTCAGCATGATTTTTATCTGACAATTTAGATTGTCATTTTTTAATTCCATGAGTTGCCTCATTCTGATATGAAATATGATAAAATTGAACAGTACTGTCAAATGTTCATTTACCAATGCATTCTCTGTATATCTTAATGTACAAGAAATAGATCATATGCTGGAAAGCCAGGGCGTGTATCATATGCAAAAGACCAGGGCATGACAACTGTCATTCTCATGGAGCAATTGAGTTTCCACTATAAGCTTTTGTCTTCCTCTACAAAAATTGAGTTTCCACTTTAAGCTTTTGTCTTCCTCTACAAAAAGCCAAAGAAAGAGCATTGCCTGTTTGCCTACAGCACAAATAATTGTGATAACATGGCAGGTGCTGAGTACACATCTTATTTTGACAATTTAACAAGTCCTTTATGTTATAGTAATTATGTGGATTGCAAGGTCTTTGAAAGGACCTTTACATCTGTGTTTGTTTAATACCTATAGCTAAAGCAGTTTAGCACTACTGCTAGATGGCAAGAACACTTACCCAGGCACAACTCCCCTTAAACTGAATAGTTGCAAGACCTGATAAGCAGATCTTTTGAAGAAATAAATAAGCTTGACTTGAGGTTCTAACTGCCGGCAATAACAATAAAGTATGTGGAACCACTGGAGATTCATGTTTTCATTTCAGTTTTTTGGAAAGTCCCACGATTATTTAATCTCTTCAGAGGTCATAACATTTCAGAAGCCCCTTGATTAATGCTTAGCATTCTTTGTTCTAGATTTTGCTTGATAAGCAACAGTCTATTTACTTAAAGTTAGAGATTCCCAAGTAAAAATTCCATGCATCAAATTGGCAATTGCAAAAAAACCAAAACAAAACAAACAACAACAACATCCTAAGGGACAGCCAACACGGTTTTCTTGTGGGTAGGTCTTACTGGATCAATCTCATTTCCTTCTACAACCAGGTGACCTATCACCTGGACAAAGGAGAAGAGATTAATGTCATATATCTTGACTTCAAAAAGCCTTCAATCTGCTATCCCATGATCACCTGTTGGCAAAACTGGCCAATTGTGGCCTTAGGTCCATCACAATCCGCTGGCTGGGAAATTGGCTCTGTGGTCAGACCCAAAGGGTGGTAATTGATGGAAGTCAATCATCATATGCCCTGTGACCAGTGGGGTCCCCCAAGGCTCTGTCCTTGGACCCATATTGTTCAACATCTTCATTAATGGTGCGGACATTGGAGTCAGAAGTGGACTGGCCTAGTTCACCGGTGACACCAAAATTTGGGGCAAAGCATCCACATCAGAAGATAGGCGGGTGATCCAGACTGACTTGGACAGGCTCAGCAAATGGGCAGACAAGAACCTGATGGTGTTTAACACCAAAAAAAAGCAAGGTTCTCCACCTGCAGCATCCTTATAGGCTCAGCAGTGCTACGCTGGCTAGCACTATGAAAGAAAGAGACTTGGGGGTCATGATTGACCACAAGATGAACATGAGCCTGCAATGCGATGCTGTGGCTACTAAAGTGACCAAAACGCTGGCTTGCATCCATATATGCTTCCCAAGCAAATCCCAGGACGTCATTCTCCCCTTGGTGAGGCCGCAGCTGGAGTACTGCATCCAGTTTTGGGCTCCACAATTCAAAAAGGATGTGGAGAAGCTTGAGAGAGTCTGGAGAAGAGCCACGTGCATGATCGGAAGTCAGGAAAACAGACCTTACAACGAAAGGCTGAGAGCCATGGGGCTCTTTAGCCTGGAAAAGCGCAGGCTCAGGGGTGATCTGATGGCCACCTATAAGTTTATCAGCAGTGACCACCAGTATCTGGGGGAACGTTTGTTCACCAGAGCGCCCCAAGGGATGATGAGGTCGAAAGGTTATAAATGACTACAAGACCATTTCAGGCTGGATATAAGGAAGAATTTCTTTACTGTCAGAGCCCCCCAAGGTCTAGAACAGCCTGCCATCAGAGGTAGTTCAATCACCTGCATTGAACACCTTCAAGAGTAAATTTGATGCTTATCTTGCTGGGATCCTATGACCCCAACTGACTTCCTGCCCTTTGGGCAGGGGGCTGGACTTGATGATCTTCTGAGGTCCCTTCCAGCTCTAATGTCTATGAAATCTATGAAACAAAACCAAAAAAAACCCCCAAAACCCAAAAGCCCCCAAAAAACCAAAACCAAGTTAGTGGGAGAAAAGTTGGGTTTTCTTGTTCTTAAGAGATAGAATTGAATCAGAATAATTTTGATTTTGTCCTTCATTCTGATATTTTCTTTGTGACCTCATGACATCTACCATGGCTTGATCTTCAATAGTCTTGAGCATTTTTGCTTCCAACAACTATGTCTGGAACAGAAGCTAGTCAGTTACTCTGAAAATTAGGTCCCTTATCTCTCTACGTATTCTCCATTTTAAAATTTGAGATGATAATGTTTGCCTAAAGCAAACATTATTTCAGCAGACAAAAAAGCATTTAATGATCAGAAGAAGATCAGCTACAATGATTCTTCTCCATCAGTCCCTCGCAGTCAAGGATTATCGTTTTCCATGATTGTCTCATCTGTGTGTCTGAAGATGGCTGATGAGGCCTATCTTCAATCAACAAATTCTACTACAGTTTGCACATGTGTTTCTGTGCACAGAGTTTGACACTGGATTCTTGATTTGGTCTGTAACATGCTGCTTCTCACGCTTCCACCTTTCTGTCTCCTGTTGTTGTCATGAGTTTTCATTCAAAGTACTGAAAAGAAATGAAGAGTACTGTATTACACAAGCTATGTTTAGGGCATTTTTTCTAGCCCCTTCTCCATGTGGTTTCAGCAGAGTGGATCCTGAAGAGGGCTGTTCAGTCACAGTACAGCTGCAGAATCGTACTCCTGTCTCATCCAAGTGCTAGACAACCTTCTTGTAACTGCCACCTTCATGTTTAGGATCTTCCAGACCTTACAATCCTGCTCCTGTCACCATTAGCTGGTCACCAAAGGGCTGGAAAACCTGTTTTCATGGAAAATGTCTTTGCATAACTCAGTGCTGTAGCAAGGGGGAGGGGGAGGGGGGCAAGCAGGGCAACCTCCCTGGGCACCAAAGTGAAGTGAAGGGGTCCCAACAGCAGCAGGGGGGGAGGAAGTGGAGGAGCTGCAAGAGGCTCATTTCGGAAAGCATGAGGACAGAAGAAGGGTGGCTTCTGCCGCTGCGTGCACTCCTAGGCATAGGTGGCAGAAAGCTGGGGCTAGCGGGGTTTAGCCCCCGCCCAAAACACAGTGTAGCAGTGGCAGCAGAGGACTGCAGGGCAGCCTAGGTGTGGGCTTCAGGCAGCTGCAATGGGGGCAGGGGAGTTGCACACAGATACAGACGAGCAGCTAGAGCCTGCAGGCAGCCAGGAACTCGGCCTGACCCTACTGCTTGTGGAGCAGCACCCAGCAGGTAAGTGTGTAGGGGGAAAGGGAGGGAGTAGGGCAGGGGCTGGGGTGAACGTGCCCTGGAACGAGTTGTGGGAGGGTGGAGGCAGGCTTATTCCCGGCTTGGGCTCTGCACCTCACTGCCTCTCGCCCAACAGCTGCACAACATCACATGCTTCCCATTGCCAGGCAGGCAGGGGCCTTGGCACAGCCAGCACACAGGAGGCACATGGTGCATCTGGCAGGGGAGAGCCCAGCCCGCAGCAGCAGCCCACTTCTACCCCATGCACAAATCCAGGGGGCTGCACAGAGTGGCAAGATACCCCCGCACCCTTGAAAAAGCCATCTGGGTTCCGACCATCCCACAACACACGCCAGAGCACCGTGCATGTGAACCCCTGCCCCATTCCCTTCCTCACTGCAAGGGGCTCAATCTTCCCCTCCCCCCACAACCCTTTCCTCCCCCTTCTCCCCTACACACTTACCTACTAGGCAGTGCCTGTGTGTCTGTGCATAGAAATATCTTGTAAGTTTAAGTTTTTCTCAGCCCCACAAATAAGATTTTCTCTCTCCACCTATGCTCCTGGGCAAGCATGGTGGGGGGCCATGTGATCTCTGTGCACAGGACAAGGGCAGGCTGCCACTATGGGCTTTGCCCCAGACAACAAATTTCATTGCTATAGCTCTGACATGACTTCTTTTATTGTGGAGAAGCTGCTGCACATCAGTTTCCACATGGCTGTTCACAAAACAGGACCTTAATCCAATGGTGAGGAGACCCAGACAACTGGTGATCTCATTCTGTGGCAGCCTTCATCCACCTTCACGGCCATTGAGATTCTAACATCTTCTACCTAATCCACCATTGAGGACCTGTAGACCCATGGCTGGGGACCTGGCAGGCTTATTATAAGGTGACCTGTACTCACCATGTCACAGCACCATCAAAGGATATATATGGCTTTCCAGGAGAGAAACCATTGCTATCTGCTGTCCTCACCACATCCTGGTGCTGCTGCTGCCAATCAGTCCATCAGAGTTACCCCTGCTTATTTCACAGCTAGCCTTCCCTGAACGTCATTCCACCATCTGCCACCTGTGGATGTGCTGGGTAGCAATACAGTTCTGCCCCACCTCTACCATGCTTAGTAGCCTTATTATAAGAGGGCTATGGGTAAAATGTAGGTTGAGTGTCAAACCAACATACAGTGACATCTTCCAATATATATATTTTTTTGCATTACCTTCATGTTAAATAAGTCAATCACTCTCAACAGTACATCAAAGAAATAGAACATGTTAAGCACTTCACAGAACCAGGCTCTCAAAAAGCCTAGAAAAGAGACTGCCTGTCTAAATATCACTGCTCTGAAAATGGATTGGGGCATATCAGTAATTATGGTGAAAGCTGATACACCTTCCAATAGCCCTGCTTTGTGAAAAGCAGGATGCTATTTCAAGTTACAAACTCACCCCTTCTACAGACTTCATTTTAAAAGCAGATCATACTCCTCTACTTAAATCCACCTTTGACATTTTTATCCATCACTCAATCTTTCCTCTCTCCTTATTTTCTTGGTGAAAGAACAGGATTTGTTAGGATCCTTCTGTTACACAAATAGGACCAATGGGTCAAACTAGAATGTCCAGCCTCCTTTGCTATGCTCTTAACATAAAAGAAGAGATAGCAACCCTACGCATCATGATGGCCAAAGTTTATGTTAATCTTGTTTATTCCAAAGAGTTAATTAAAAGGGCAAGAGAAGGAATGAGAATCTTCCCACTGTTGTGCCAGAAAAGCAAAGCTCAAGTCTTCTGTAATAATTATTCCCCAAATGCCCTGAGCTGAGGCATGTATAATAGGTTTCAAGCAATATTGATGTATAGGTAGAGGTGATGATTGAGGACAGATAGCATTCCTTATCTGAAGGAGACTGCTTTGTCCAACTGCACATCCTATGGCTGATGAAATAATGGTGTCAGGGGTGAGAAAGGGAAGAAAATTGAAAAGAAAGACTTCTGAAGTTCTCATTTCATTTTTTTTGCTTGTGCTCTACACAGATGGATGACTCCAGCCTCATCAAGTTGATTAACATGAAAAGTTGGATTCCTTATATTAATTAATTTTCATTTATTTGGAAAGAAGCTAGTGTTCAACCCCCTTTTCCATAGCAAAGCTGACAAGGGAGGGACTCTCTCAAAAAGATTTTTAACTAATAATAAGCCACCTCTGATTAAACATTTGACTGGAGATAACACCATCCTGTATTTCTTGAAGCACATAAGAAGAGATATAAAATGCAGCCTCTCCATGAAAGCCCTTATTGCACATGCTGCATAAATATGCAAAGATATTAATATACACATAGAAACCTGTCACGCAATAGAGCCCAGCAGAGCTGGCAAGCCAAGCTCAGGGTCGCGGTCACGGTGGGTTGGCCGGGTGGTGGCTATTGGCACGGACAGGTGGGATTATTGGTGTGGAGTCAGGAGAGGTGGAACCAGAGTGTGGTGAAATGCAAATATTTATTTGACTTACGCTTTGGCATAGGCAGAGAAGTCTTCAGTTACAGTTAGGAATGAACAACACTGAACAACAAAGGGGTCTGTTGGCCCACGAGGTTCAGTCCAAAGACCTAGTCCCAGGGCTGGTCAACAGCTCATTAAATGGGAATACAAACAATAAAACAAAAATTGTAACACATGAACTGATGAGTCGCGTGACGCCAGTCTAAGGTAATGGACAATTGGGTGGTCGAATGAGAAAGCCGAGGTCGGAAGCCAGGAGGTGATGAAGTGGAGACGTCGGGTCAGAGGGTTGAGCCTAGTCGTAGTTGAAGAAGGAAGCCGAGGTCGATGATCCGGAGCAGGGTTAAAACAAAGTCCAAAGGGTGATCTAAAATCATAAGCCGAAAGTCAATACCGAGGTAAATCAGAAGCCGAGAATACAAAATTGCAATACGATCGCCGTAAGCAGCACGAAAGCCGAGTGAGGGAAGAGATCAATAGGCCTAAGAGCCTGACTGAGAGACAGTCCCTGCAGCAGCAGCCTCTGTCTCCAGTCCACGCGATCTCCCCCCCTGAGGGAGGGGCTCACAGAACTTTTATATGAATTTAGTAGCCAATCAGGGTGCTCTCCGCAGAGAAATTTCTAGTCTGATTACCTCATGTCAGGTTCTGACTGGGCATGCTCTCAGTCAGAAGCTGACACAATCTGAGCATGCGTCTGTGGGGAAAGTAGGTCAACAATGATTGACAGGTCCGCAGGTCACCCAGGGGCACGGGCCGGGTGAGCCTTGGGACTTTCCGCTCACAGAGTCAAACCGCGCATGTCAGCTTAACCTCTTCTGTGCTGGCAGCATATACTCAAAATTTTTGCTCTGACAAAACCAAGAGAGTTCCCAAACAGGTCTACCCCACCACTTCTCTCAGCTGCTCTGCATCTGTCCTTTACTACACATTACTCATTTTAAATAGGGTAGGCAAGCCAGTCTATTCACCAGTCACTTGACTGCATATTTTTGACTCATTAAAGATTATAGCAATTTTACAAAATTAAGAAAAAAATTGTAGCTTTCTTGACAGAAAAATATTTTTTTTTTTATGGTTTTATCACATTTCTTTGTGGAAATTTTGTGCTTTCTCTGTGTATTATATCAGTCAAAAATTGTAAAATACATTGCCAATAGGTCCAAATTTGACCGGTCAATTGATCAAACTTTATTTGACTAGTCAAATACCCAACCCTAATTTTAAAGACTCTTGATAAAGGACTAGATGCACTCTATGGGCGCATCCACATGAGTGCATGTGTGCCTCTTGCCCCACCTCAAACCCCTTTGAGGCAGGGCAAGAGGCATGTGTGGGAACAAAAAAATATTCCCCGTGCTGCAAGTTGGAAAAAGCTGCACACTGTGCCCTGAGGCAACCGGAGGCTGGGTCCCCCATGGAGATGCTTTGGCTGCCCATCTCTATGGTTGCCCCCTTGCCCTGGTGCTGAAACACACGGCCAGCAAGGCTGCATTTTTCAGCACCAGGGCTCCCATGCCTGTGAGGAAGGAGATGGGGAGCTGAAGGTGGGGGGAGGGGACCATGGAGGGGACCCCCAATGGCCCCACTCACTTCCCCAGCCCCCCCGACCCCTGCCAGCTGCCCCAAGGCCCCCAACCGCTACCGGGGCTGGTCCCTCCCCTGCCAGCCCCCCCCCCGCCAGCCCCCCCAACCCCTGCTGGGGCTGGCCCCTCCCCTGCAAGCCCCCCCAGGCCCCCAACCCCTTCCATGGCCAGACCCATCCCCCCAAGCCCACTGATCCCTGCCCCCCATACTTTTAAAAAAAACAAAAACCAAAACCCAGCACTTACCGGCAGTTGGAGGTGCCATGTGGCTGCCTGGGACCCCACCCGCAAACTGTGGGTCAGGGTAACAGCCCCAGAGGCCCCAGCTCAAGCTCTGCTGCCCCTGCACTGTCCTGTGCTGCCTCGGGGGCTCTGCCACCCTTGCTTCTCAAGTAAGCAGAGGCTTTTTTTCCATTTTTTTCTGGTTTTTTTTTCCCAAGTGATGGTGCCTGGAGTTGTGGAGGTAGTCTCTGGGGCCTGGGGGTGCAAGTTGGGGGGGTGAGGATGGTGGGGCACCCATTGGGGGATCTGGGGGAGAAGGGGGGTGGGGCTGGGTGAGGCAGCCATTGTGGGGGTTGCAACAACTAGTGGGGAATGGGACCAGGTGGAGCAGCAATTGGGGCACGGGAGTGGGGCATGTGGGCCTTGCAAGGGGGGTGTTACCCCTGTGAAGGGCATTTGGCCCCTGTTGGGGGGCCATACCCCTTGTGTGTGGGCCATCACCCTATGGGAGTGCAGCAAAACATGTATTCATGAATTCATGAAACATGTATTTAGAGTTCACTTTATTATTATAAGAGACTTGCTTTAACACTGTAGATATATCAATAAAACATTGTCCAACTGATCACTGTCTCCGTCTTGCTCTCTGTCTTTATAATGGTCTTTTGTTTTACTTGTGGAGGAACATGGATTTGGGGGTATTTTACAGATGGATTTAGGGATTTTTTTTATCAGGGATTTTTCAGTTTTCCAATAGGGAACACCAGAATTCCTGCTAGGGAGGCCAGTGGTAGGACCCTGCCTGCTCAGAGCTGGCACCTTGGACCCATAGGGCTGTTGCTGACCTCCTGGACATATGGGGCCAGGAGGACATGCTTTGACATTTCAAAGCAGGCCACCACACCCGTAACTTCCTCCAGGTGATAGCTGCCCAGATGGCCGAGCAGGGGCACACATGGCAGTAGTGCCACACAAAGGCCAACCCTGCATCCGCAGTCCACTGGCAGCTGGCCCAGAGGGGCAGATGCCTCTGATGGCTCTGCAGTCCCCATGCGAGTCTGGCAGGTGCACAGCAGGTCACAGCCAGGCAGCAGCCCCCACTGCCACACTGATGTAGTGGGTAGAGGGAACTCTCAGGGCTGCTTCAGCAGTCCAGCTGGCACAAGGGGTAGTGTCCCCATGTACCAGTTGGCTGGGCCCCAGAAGCTCCTGAGAGCTGTAGCCCTGAGCTAATTGCCAGGGTAGTTTTTCATACTGCTGGGGCCAGAACAGGGTAGCTTTTTATACTGCTGGGGACAGCACAGGTTCTGGCCCTGGGCTATAGCTCCCCCTGGCTAAAAATCAGGGAGGAGCCAGGCAGGGTTATTGTGCCCCAAGTGGCACAATTTGCTCCACAACAAAGTGTATGTCTGAGCATGTGCGCTGAAGCAAAAATCCCAGCTCAAATTTGCACCAGTTCTATTTGAGCTGCTGCAAGCGCATGTGCTTGCATGTGTGGACGCGCCCTATATGGCTGAGCAAAAGGTGCTAGTCTTATATAGGGAGAAATGATAAAGAATAGACTAAGAACAAGTTCTACCCTGATTAAGTCAATAACAGAATTCTCAGTAATTTAACTGATATAGTGCATGGTGCACAAAGCAGCCCAAAAGCCAACAGGCTTGCCCCCATGAAATGTTGAGCACCTGAGACAAGATATTAAGTCAGCAAAAAGGTTTCAGATCCACAAAGAATAAGGTTTGCTCATGATAAATTTATTTTATGAAACCTCATTTTGAAATAACTAACAGCATGAATAAATAGATTATACAAGGCTGAAATAAGTCCCTGGCTCAGAATTATTGTTCCTCAATATATAGTCCTGCCGAAAAGGAAGTATATAGGTGCACTGCAACAAAGAGACACAATGCCTTCCAGGGCTTTCAGTTAAGGAGTAATACATGGAGAATAATTTTCAGCACTCCTTTAATCTGTGCATGATGGGCCTCCATTCCAGTTATATTAGCTGGTATATGAGGCTCCTATACACGTGCAGGGAGGCTGCTCCAACACGCTATAATTACAGTGCGTCAGCGAAGACTCAATTAATTGAGTCTACTGAAGTATGGTAGTTACCATGCTCCAACAGACTCCAGCATCACATACATTAATGTCCCTGTGCTGAAAAATGGTGGTGGGGCATTTTAAACTAAAGCTTATTTGACAAACTTTCATTCAAAGTGCCCTGCTGCCATTTTTCAGCACGGGAATACTGATACATGTGACACTCTGGGAGCTCTTAATTAGCACAGCTCTTGGAGCCCCCTCAACTTCCCAGAGCACCTCTATAAATGCCCTGCAGAGCAGGTAGAACCAAGCTGTCATTTATCAGCATGTGCCCCAGATCGTATTCCCAGAGATGAAGCAACCCAAGTGAAGCCATGGGCCACATTCCGGGGAAAATAAATTGGCTTGGATGACAGCGAGTGTCAGGCACTGGCCCTTACTCTCTCCATGAACAACCTTGTATGATTGCTTGGCCCGGCCAAAATCCGTTCTTGGCTTTATAAGATTTACAAAGCTCCTACAGGTTCTAAACTTCTGTTATTATTTGTTTCTGGTCATATCTATTTCCCAGCTTTCTGATGGCTGAGGAAAGAATGAGTGACAGTTAGCTCTACCAGGGATGAGCTAGTACAAGAAAAATCTGCACAATGATGTGATATATGCTAGGGTTCAATATATTTATTATTGTTTAATACTCACCAGTCAAGCCATCCATCAGTTAGACAAGGCACTTCACAACCTGCCTGTTGTTGCAGTGACAAAACAATGCAAAATGTTATTAAGAAAGCACTGTGCCTCTGGAATGAAAGCATGTTAGAAATGAGGAAAAAAAATCCCCTTATGAGTGCTATGAAAGAAAATAAAGCAAGCTTAAGAAACATGGGGGATATAAATTGCACCTGCTCAAAGCCCAGCCATAAACAGTTAACACAATATACATAAAAGCAGTCTAAGTCTGATTGCTATTCCTGCCACACATCTTCAATGTACCTAGTACAGCATAGAATCAGAAAGTGATACACTCCAATGAAAGGGTATGTGGATCACACCTCACCATAAGAAGATACGAGATGGGCTGGCCAAGGGCCAAGAAATGACAGAAACTCCACGAGCCAGAAGAGCATATTACAAATTCTTTGATGCTTGATGAAGGATATTTGTGCCCGAAAGCTTGCAATTAAAGAATTATTTTTTGTGCAGAAATCTAGTTAGTTTAATAAAAGATACCACCTCTAACATGAGTCCCAATTGCTTTTTCCTCCAGACCAATACAGCTACAACCTGACACATGGAAGATATTGAATTTTAGCCATTTTTTTAAATGAGATCTTCATAATTTTACAAGGAGGAAGCAACGTTGACCACCTGAAATCTGAGATACCACTCCTGCCTTTATTCAAGTAATGTGTATCATCACCAAGCCTCACAACAGAGCTCAGAGACACCTTGCCAGATAAGAAATGCCTGCCCAGAAGAGCATTCCATCCATTTACTGCTCTGCAAAATATGAAACACTAATCAGAAGGAAATATGAATACATCCTGCTTACCAAACAACTTCCAGGTAAACAGAGTATTCCAACTTTTCTCTGAGCCTAATCTGCATATAAAATGAACTGTTCCAAACAGGAGATTTTATCACACCTTCAACTCTCCTATGAAATATGAACTGTCATTTCTGCCCAGGAGAACAATCTTTTCTCCAATGCCTGATGTAGGGTGTTTCTACCCAGAAGCATGCAATTAAAGAATTCTTTTTTTGCAAAAATCTAGTTAATCTAATAAAAGATATCGCCTCTACCATGAGTCCTGATTGTTATTACAAATTAGACACTTACTTGAAGTTCTTTTCAAGAAATTCCATTCCTAGCAAGGCTAAGGCCAAGATAAAGGGATCATTAGATCAAGGGTACAGCTAATGCATTCTCTATCAGAACAGCGCACACAGAGAAGATAGTGGAACACCTCCCATTGACTTCAATAAGCACTGGAACAGGCTCATACTGGGCACATCTACATAAGATGTTTACTGAGGAGTTGACTAATTAGCTTCACAGTAAATTTCTTGAGTCTACATGTGCAGTGCTGTTAGACAGAACAAAACTAATGAACTCTGCAGCAAGATAGTTCCCTGTAAATACAAGTACTGTTCTGCTGCAGAGATTTTTTGTGCACTACAACACCTGTAGATGCTGGAGGGGCTGGCTGGGGCATGCCTGCTGGCTAGCCCCTCACTGGAGTATCCTCATGTCCCAGCCAGCCCCTCTGCAGCATGCTGAACAGAGACACAGCAGCTCCAGGCTGGCAGGCTGACCCCTCCCCTCCCCCAGCTGCTCTGACCTGGCTCAACATGCTGCATTCCTGGGTGCCCCATTTACTCCACTATAAGGGCTGGAGTTTATTGCTTTGACTTAATCGCACACATAGACACTTCCACAGAATCTCAGACTTCAGACACTGAAGTACTGGGAGAAACAAATTCAAACTCTTTCCAAAGTTAAGGACCCCCTATTATGGAGGCAGTACAATGCTGCTTCTTATTTCCTTTGCAAAAATTATCTAAGTAAATTAGCAAGGCTTGCCACTGCTTCCACATCCCAATTATCTTCTCTCATAGCTCATTAATTCTTTAATATAAGCAGCTCTTACGACCATCTTTTAAAGATTGCATATGCTAGTGATAAATGGCACATCAAGACATCATCTTTGATAAGAGAATCAGTAATCAGGTATTGGGGAAGCTCTTCAACTCTCCAATCTCTAGAAGCCTTATCTGAATCAGTCTACTACAATCCTGTTAGAGAAAAATATCCTACCCATTAGAAATGTTTAAAATCTACTCCATCGATTTAATATCCTTGGATATGGAGCAATTCCTCTTCTACCTGGCTTGTAGCAGAAGGCAGAGGAATAGATAAACTTCACACCAGAACTCTCCACTCTCAATAGCTCTCCAGGGATCTAGCAGACCTCCTGAGGCTAAAAATAAAGGCCTACAAAGGATGGGATTCACCTCCAAGGAGGATTATTCTGCACTGGTCCGGTCCTGCAGGGAGCAAACCAGGAAAGCCAAGGCTGCAACTGAACTCCAGCTAGCTTCGAGCATCAAGGACAATAAAAAGTCCTTTTTCAGATATGTGGGGAGTCGGAGGAAAAGCAAGGGCAACATTGGACCCCTGCTGAACCAGATGGGACAACTGACAACTGACACCCAGAAAAAAGCTAACCTATTAAATGGGTACTTTGCATCAGTCTTTCATCAGTCCCATGGGATACCCATGACCACTATGGGATAGGGAGGTCCGGGTGAGGGAGATCCCTTGCCCTCCATTAATACTGACCTCGTGAAGGAACACCTTCAGAGGCTGAATACCTTCAAGTCAGCCGGCCATGAAAATCTACACCCCAGGGTCCTCAAGAAGTTGGCGAGCATCATAGCCCAGCCTCTGGCACAGATCTTTGAAAATTCCTGGCACTCTGGTGTAGTGCCCAAAGACTGGAAGAAGGCCAATGTGGTGCTGATCTTCAAGGAAGGGAGGAAAGTGGATCCAGCTAACTATAGGCCCATCAGCCAGACTTCTATCCCAGGGAAGGTTTTAGAAAAGTTTATTAAAGAGGCCATCCTTAATGGACTGGCTTATGGCAACATCCTGAGGGATAGCCAGCATGGGTTTGTTGCGGGTAGGTCTTGCTTGACCAATCTCATTTCCTTCTATGACCAGGTGACCTGTCACCTGGACAAGGGAGAAGAGATTGATGTCATATATCTTAACTTCAAAAAAAAGCCTTCGATCTGGTATCCCATGATCACCTCTTCGCGAAACTGGCCAGTTGTGGGCTTGGGTCCACCGTGATCCACTGGCTGGGAAATTGGCTCCATGGTTGGACCCAGAGGGTAGTAATTGATGGCAGTCAATCATCATGGTGTCCTGTGACCAGTGGGGTCCCCCAAGGCTCTGTCCTTGGACCCATATTGTTCAACATCTTCAATAATGATGTGGACATTGGAGTCAGGAGCGGACTGGCCAAGTTCGCTAATGACACCAAACTTTGGGGCAAAGCATCCACACCAGAAGACAGGCGGGTGATCCAGGCTGACCTGGACATACTCAGCAAATGGGCAGACGAGAACCTCATGGTATTTAACACCGAAAAATGCAAGGTTCTCCACCTTGGGAAGAAAAACCTGCAGCATCCTTATAGGCTCGGCAGTGCTACGCTGGCTAGCACTACAGAAGAAAGAGATTTGGGGGTCATGACTGACCACAAGATGAACATGAGCCTGCAATGTGATGCTGTGGCTAGTAAAGCGACCAAAAAGCTGGCGTGCATCCATAGATGCTTCTCGAGCAAATCCCAGGACGTCATTCTCCCCTTGTACTCGGCTTTGGTGAGGCCGCAGCTGGAGTACTGCGTCCAGTTTTGGGCTCCACAATTCAAAAGGGATGTGGAGAAGCTTGAGAGAATCCAGAGGAGAGCCACGCGCATGATCAGACGTCAGGAAAACAGATCTTACGATGATAGGCTGAAAGCCATGGGGCTCTTTAGCCTGAAAAAGCATAGGCTCAGGGGTGATCTGATGGCCACCTATAAGTCCATCAGGGGTGACCACCAGGATCTGGGGGAACGTTTGTTCACCAGAGCGCCCCAAGGGATGACGAGGTCGAACGGTCATAAACTCCTGCAAGACCGTTTCAAGCTGGACATAAGGAAGAATTTCTTTACTGTCCGAGCCCCCAAGGTCTGGAACAGCCTGCCATCGGAGGTGGTTCAAGCACCTACACTGAACACCTATGACCCCAGCTGACTTCCTGCCCTTTGGGCAGGGGGCTGGACTCGATGATCTCCCGAAGTCCCATCCAGCCCTGAAGTCTATGAAATCTATGAAAAAGGTTTGCATGATTTCCAACCCCCTGTCCATCAGCACCACTTTTTAACAAACCATAAAAAAGGCACATGTTATAGTCAATGAAGAGGAGAATAATGAAGCAGCACTGAGGCAGCTGTAACAGTAGCAGGGTTTTAAATCATTTACTGTATTTTTATGGGGGGAAGTGTAAACCAAAATACAAGCTGCACACCAAGTTCTGCTCACACTTTACTCCCACTTAGCACCACAACACCCTCAGGGAAGAGATACTGGGGTGTGACATTTTATGAGGAATGTAGTCATATTGATTAGTAGTTTTCCTTAAAAAAAAAAAAAGTAGCATCTTAAAGATTTAGGATTCATTGCACCTCCCTCTTCTTCTAGAGTTTATTTGTATCTTCAACTATTAGCTTGTCATATGTGTTATTAGGTTTTGGAATTTGGATTTTAGCTTAGTCATGCTGCCATCTGTTAGGATCTAGTCCCATCTGCCAGAGTAATTCATTTAGAATCCAATTACGTCCAACCTAGTAACAGCTATGAAGTCGGGTAAGAATCACACGTGTGTGCATTTCTGTGTACACGCTGCGGGGTGGTGGCAGTCAGCAGTATGGTTCCACTAGACCGCAGTTCATCACTGTATTACCTCTGCCCATTCCTTAACCTCACACAATATACTCTTAAACATATCCTCAGCCTGAACCATCTGGTCCAGAGTTTGACAACTAGCATTTTCATGACATCACAGCTCTTTTCAATTCTTTATTTACCTCTCTTCCTCTACAGTCCAAAACCTGAGTTACTCCAGATAGAGAGAGAATGTTTTATGTTATAAAATATACTGTTTTATAATATATATATTACTAATATATAAT
The DNA here is from genome assembly GCF_052110815.1 of Crocodylus siamensis. Lineage (NCBI taxonomy): Eukaryota > Metazoa > Chordata > Crocodylia > Crocodylidae > Crocodylus > Crocodylus siamensis. The sequence continues at coordinate 405,389,456 of NC_143395.1, forward strand.
GTTTTATAATATAATTAAACACACATTCTCTTCAGTCACCCAACACTCCCAGACTGTAAGTTCATTGGTATTTACAGTAGCTTTAGTTTTTTTATACATGATTTTATAATAATTGTGTCATGTCTGTGGGTTTCTCAATTGCACGGCTAGAAAGATCGTTCTTTTGCAGGCAGAGAAGGGGGTAAAACAATGTTTATTTTTTTAATTCACTGTAGTTTTCATTGCAGCTTCAGAGACAGCATAACCATCTATTATGTGTGGAACGTTAAATCGTTCATTCTTTGCCTGCTTTCAGGAAGCAAGAGGAAGAGTCAGATCTCTGGCTCCAGTACCTCACCCTTCTTGAGAAAGGAACAACTTAAAAGGTAAGTTGTTCCCCTTTTCCCTTTCCCCTTTCTCTGTAAGTGAAGGTACTTGGCAAGTAATGATTAATCCTATCACCATTCCTTTCACATAGATAGATACTGTTGTGTCTGTCGTACAAAAGAAGAAACCAAGGCACGTGGAGTTTGGTTTGTCCAAGCTCACACCAAATCCTCAAAACTCTGTTATCTGCTTCAGCTACAACTCCATACTCCTTCTCCTAAGGTGTCAAATTAAATAGGTTTCCAAGTCTTTCCATCTCTGTATCAATCATGATCTGAAATTGCCTACGTGAAGAGATGACAAATGATACTAGAAAGTACTTAAATCTAATAAAGCCATCATAAGAGAAAGTTTAAATGAAAATTCAACCTGGAAATACAGACTCAACAGATAAATAATTATTGGAAAACACTAGCAAGGGATTTTCCAATTTTAAAAAAAAAAAAGATTGGATCGTTTTCTATTCTAGAGGAACAAAAAGAGTCCACCCCAGTGGTCATGTCTTGAATGCCCACTTATAGTACAAGGCAGCCCCAGACTGAAATTCACCGTAAACTACCTTGTGATCTGGAAGCAATACAGCTGTGGTACTGTGTTGAGACTACCCAACTTCCTCCTGGAGGTAGCCATGAAGGTCCAGGGAATAAGCAAGAAGCCAGAACTGTTTGGCAATATCTGTTACTGAATCAGCCGTATAGTCAGGAAAGATGTTAGACTAGTTCAGGGGCACAAAATGTCCTTTGGGGAGGAGGCACATACAGAACAACACAGTGTGTTTCAGAATGGCCCCGCCTACCACAATGACTGAGTGGTTCAGATACATGTAATAAAAAATATTTGGCACTCCAGGGTTGGAGATATATGTTTCTTTAAAAAAAAAAACTAACAAAGTGGTAAGGGAAAATGTAGTAATATACAGGTGAAAGGTCGTATTCAAGATCAGATAGCAGGCCAAAAACAAAGTTGGAAATGGAAACCAAGAATCCTGATTCTGACTTAGATTGCATGGCTGTAGTTCTGAAATTGTTGAGCTTCCATTTGCTGTTATCAGTACTTCACCCCTGCTGTTTGCCATTATGCCCGCTAATGCATATCGTCTCTTTTTTTTGCCTCCATTAGTTCTTTATAGTATCAAGTATTTTCTTGCATAAATGATCTTGCCAACTTTCTCTCCTCTTTCATTACAGAAACCATTAGTGTCATTATTCCTCTAACTTAATTTTCCAAGTCAATTATGATTCCATTATCTCTATCCTACTGCATTATACACACACATAATGTTTAAAGTGTAAGATTAGATCCCTAACATGTATTTGCCTTCTATGAGTTAGTATTATTCTATTACTTAGTGTATATTTGAAAACAAAGTTTTTTATTATAACAAAACAAACATCAAGGTGACTAATAAATTAAGTCAAACAAGAATAAACACATTCGTGAAATCCAAAGAGCAACCTTCAGAAATGAAGGATCACTGATGGACTGTTAGCCTTTCATTATACGTAAAAATAATCAATACGCTCTAGTTATTAAAAACTTCAACAGTGTTATATAAACTCAAAAAGATTATTGGTATTGCCCCCAGATGGTTGGTACTGAACTAACTTAACAGAGACTATTCCTGCTGCAAATAACTCGCAGTCTGATACCATACAAAATTAGCTAGATAACACAGTCGATAGGTGAACAAAGAAAGAACCAAGGTAACAGTGAGGAACACAACCAAAATTATGGTCAAAACCACTACCATAGAGCTAGCATGGTTAAGATGCACCACCTTCAGTACCCAACAGTAGCACAGCCAGGGCAGAGCTACCAGGGCACTGTCTCTGGGTGCCAATGGGGGTGGGGGCAGAAAAAAATGTCAGCTGCTACTTCAGCTACACAAATTGTGGCAGTGTCACCACCACCTGCCTGCATCCTCCTGCCCTGGGTGCCAGATGCATTGTTATGCCTCTGGCAGCCAATAGCACATGAGTGAATGATGAAATTACTGTCTTGTCCAGCTGCCTTTCACTTCCAGCCCTGGTTACCAGGATCCTATTTTCAGCTGGGTCAGCTGGAGTTGGCCTTTGGCACAAGTCTGAAGTAAAGCCCACACTCATGCCTTCTGGAGCCTATCAAGATGCCTTGATCCCCCTGGCAGCACACCCTCAACATAATAGTATGTCAGTTATCTGACAGCTACAAACACATGATTTGCCTTAGTAGAAGACTACAGGATCTAGCCTATTATGATTACCAGTATAAACACAAACCTGAATTTTATAAATATTTACTAACTTATAGAATATACTCCAGAATTGCCATCAAGCAACCTTTATATATCACAGTGGAATTAAACATGAATAACCACCAGTTTGTATACAGCAAGATTTTGGGTGGGGGGAGGGAAGCATGCAAAAACACAAACCATATCAGGTGAAAAGCATGAGTGTGATAGAATAAAAAAGTAAGCCCCAGGCTAAGGTGCACCAGCAGACAGACCTTAGGCAATCATGGACACAATCATGTATTCAGTCCTCTTTCCCCACTGTAAGCTAAGCCTTGCTGAAGATATTTATAGAATATCCATTGTATTCACTGCAGGGAAGAAAGCTCATGGATGAGCTATAGATAGGCCCCTGTATAGATGAGCTATAGTGAGGAGCTTATATGATTAGGTAGAGTTGGGTGAGCATCTAACTCCCTTGGAAACTGTTTATTAAATTTGAGCCACCAGGACTACACACCCCTTGGCACACTTTCCTACCATGCAGCAGTGCAGCCTCTCTGCCCTGCCCCATACCCAGCCACATTGGCAGCAGGCTTTCCATGTCCTTTTCCCACCATACTGCCATGCCCCAGAAACCCTAGTTGTCACATCAGCAGGTACAATGCAGGTGGGAGCAAGCAGGCGTTAACTTGCAGGCTGGATGCAGCCCATGGACCACCAGTTGGACAGCCCTGAATTAAATGATGAACCAATCAGCATTAGAAGAACAAAAAATGAAAGAACATGAGATGCGATATGAGACCATGGGACAAACATAGCATCATTCAAGGAGCATAATTCAAATAGGTAAATGAAAGTTTTTACATGAGCAACCACGAACAATGTGGTCCTATATGTATACATGTTAGGAATGGGACAAATATAGAAGAGACGAGACTAGTTAAATGGTACCTTTCCTCCCTTGAGACCCACAGGTGATGGTCAAAAAAAGAATTAGGTAATAAGAATAAAATTACCCACTGAAGCTACTTAAGCAATGGATTAAAACTACCAAGGAAAGCCAGACAGTCATCTTGCTGTGAGGGGCTTATTCCACAAATGGAGAATCTCCTGCTCCTTACTGACGAATTTTGAACTTCCTGGTCCAAAGAGAAGTGCTCACTTGTGGGCCACTCCTGTGGGAGCCACATTATAAATAGGGGCCAAAGGACACTAACAAATTATGTGGCATCTGCCAAAATGACAGAAGACCTCCACAGACATTGAGTTAGACAATTAGTAAACACCGGTGAGTTTGGTAAACTACGCCAGTCTACTCCCCCAGTGTTTGGAGCATCCTTGTGAGAAATTCCCCTGGTAATGCTGAGAAATTAAATTTTGTCTGCTTCTAGGGATCTTATTTGAAGTAGGGATGTCTGAAACCCTCTTTAGATTACCATCTGATGTTTGCCACCCCCCCAAAAAAAAAAACCCTCAGTGTTATAAAATGCTGCAGCAGCTTCCACAAAATTGTACTGAATTAAATGTTATGCTTCTAACATTTATGATAACCTTGGAATGTGGTCAGGTGTTCTTTTTATCTTGTTAAGTGCCAAATAAATTAGCCATTTTGTTGAGCCAAGCTGCTCTGAACTTGGCTTCATTTGAGGACACCATTCTAGCACACATCATTGAGCAAGAAAGTAGGAAATTCAGCCCATTATCAAAAGTATGCATTACCAGTCTCCTGGATTCTTACAGGCAGCAGGAATTTTGTTAGGTTCACAGGAGAAGGCTTGGCAAAAAATAGCATCATTGTACCTGTTAGGAGTATAAAGTCAATATACACTATTACAAAGGGGCACAGAAATCCCTGCACAGAAATACCTACGGGTCCTCGAGGCATAGCACAAATTCAAAGCACTATCCCTGTCCAATACTGAAGTGACCCCCGGCATCACTGCATATCCAAAATACACCCCTTATCCACCCCTTCTCCTCCACATGGAAGTACGCAGGCACACTTGAGCAGTTGATGCTTCAAGATCAACCTGTAGAGCCTTCCCACGCTTGTTCCTGTGGCTAGTTGCTTCAGTGGCTGCTACATTAAGCAGCAAATAGCAGGAAGATTGAATCAAATGTGTTATTACTAATCCTCTACCTCTGCTCCCTCCGCACTTCCTAGCAGCAGCAGCATCTTTCGGAAGCTACGACAGGGACATGGCAATTTTCCCTGCCCAGACAGTCTCTTCACTCTCCCACCCATCCCTTCTGCTGCTGCTTCTCCGATTCCACAGCCCTATCGAGTACATGGGGGTGACAGAAAGAAGAAAACCCCAGAACTTAACTCTTCTTTCGAGACCAGTACTGACTCCCACAAGGTCCTTTGGAATTGGGGGCCTTCAAGGAAAGCCTGGTTGCTTGGACAGGACTTCCAACCATATATGTCCTTTTTTGTGTGGGGATGCTGGGAAGAAGGTTAGGCAAAGAAAGGATTCAGGTTCTAATCCAGTGCTTCTAATTCAAAGGCAGCTTTGTCACTGGCACCTACAAAATTACAAAGGTTTTTAATTGGAGGAAGGAAGTTTCTTCCTGATTTTATTACTGCGTATTTACCTTGCAACAGTGAACATCATTGTGTTAAATGCTGTACATACACTGAAAGCAGATACAGAGAGAAAATATCCTTTGATACTGGATATGTTCAGTTTGAGGATCAGTAGTTCCTCTTGTTCTAAGGCAGGATAATCCCAAACTAGCAGGGGAGGTAGACTTTAAGACTGAATGGGCCTTTCCCATTTAACCTTCCTTATCTAAAAAGAAAGGTGGATATGTCCAAATGCCTTTTGTTGTCAGTACAAGTCCAGATTTACACACGCACACAACTGCACACAGCAAGTTTCATTCAAGGATACCACTTCTTTGCTCAAATACGTGTCATTCATCTTGACAATAGGCTCTAGAAATAGGAATCTCATTGTGACATTGTGCTGCATTAATACTTTAAGTCATTACCTTTTGCATGAAATGAGGCAAGGTAGCAAACGGCTAATATTAAACCATAAAGCAGCCTTTCATATTTCACTTACTAAACATTTCCATTCTGTTGCACTTCTTTTGTTGCTTTCTTACCTGGAAACAAAAAAGACTGGCTCTTTGCTTCTTTTCATTTCTAGCTAGAACTGATTGGCTCTGGATTATCACCAGTGTTGGAAGCGATGTCTTGTGGCCAAGGTTAAAAAGGCAGGGTATAGCTCTATCTCACTCTCTTTGAATATTTGTAGGTTTGTAGTCCTACAATTTCTGCATGTATAGAGACTAACATAAGCATTAAAAAGGGCCACTCATAACTAGGTAAACCAAACCTTTTTCCCCTCACAAAGATTTGCAACCTCTTACTGAAAAGATTGCTACCTCTTTGTAGAAAGGTTTTCACCATTCACTCTTTACACATTTTATAATGCAATCACATGATACTTCCCTTTCAACATTAACAATTTTGGGAAGGGACCACCATGAGGGCTACACTGATGCCAAGCTCAATGCAACTCCAGCAGGGACAATTATTCAGCACGTTCATTTACACACACAAACCCTGTGTATTTAAACCCTCTAAAAATATACATTTTTAGAGGAAGCAGGTATATTTGTCATTGGCAAAAGACACTCAATTTATATTCCTGCTGGATGAAGTCTTCCTTTTAATTTACACAGCAGCAGCAAAACTAGGTGTACAGGCAGTTCCTGTAGCATCAACTGTAATTATGGATGCCATTATGGAAAAGAAAATCAGGCTTTCTGCCCTTCAAGTCTGTTACCCACCTATTTATGTATCTGTTCCATAAATGCAAAGAGTCCCCTACTGCTTTACTGACTAGTTCTGAGAGATGTGTTGAATCTGCATGTGTGAACCTTATGTTCTGTTCTGTTGGATCTGCTAATACTGATGCATATATGGATTTACTTTGTTTACAATAAGTTCTGTCCCTGCAAGTCTGAAGACACTCCTTCCCACGCCTGGGGATGCAGTTATTTATTTATGCCTTGGGCAAACATGTTGCTGGGTATTTGGTCAAAGCCATGTTGGTCTACAGACATAGACAGGCAAGTTCTTTGAGTGGATGTGATATCTCTTATTAGACCGACTGAGTATTTGGAAAAAAAAATCTTTGCAAGCTTTTGGGCACAATCACCCTTCTTCAGGCATAGGAAGTCTCTGTGGAACATACTTTGACAATCTATCGAAGACAAGAGGGATGTGGACAACATGGAGAGGGTCCAGAGGAGGCCACTCGCATGATCAGGGGGCAGCAGGGCAGGCCCTATGAGGAGAGGCTACGGGACCTGAACCTGTTCAGCCTCCAGAAGAGAAGGCTGAGGGGGGATCTAGTGGCCTGTTACAAACTAGTCAGAGGGGACCAGCAGGCATTGGGGGAGTCCCTGTTCCCCCGAGCACTGCCAGGAGTGACAGGGAATAATGATCACAAGCTGTCAGAGGGTAGATTTAGGCTAGATATCAGGAGGCGCTACTTCACAGTCAGGGCGGCTAGGACCCTGAAGGTCTTTAAGAGGAGGCTAGATGAACACTTTCCTGCCATGGCAGGAGGTCGGACTAGATGATCTACTCAGGTCCCTTCCGACCCTAGAAACTATGAAACAATACTCGACTACCTGTGGGGGCACACTTCTCACAAGACAATCACTCCCTCTCTGATCTCAGTTTTCATCCTCAAAGGGAACTCACAAAACACCTTTCATAGATGAGCCTATGAACTTCACTCCGTAAATCTACTAGACACTAAAAATCATGGACTCAATATAGAGGCCTAAACTGTAGCTTAAGCAGCTTAAGCCTAAATTGGGCATTGATTTCCACCCACATGAATTCAGAAAGGTTCTCCTTGTAACTGGCTACTGTTTCGTAGGAAAGGACTGGGGAAAGTATTCAAGTGGTCTCTACCAGCCTTGTACCCCTGTAGAGCAACCAGATACAACTACAACTCCTGAACAACCCCAAGCACAATGGGCTGCTCTTACCAAGCAACTACTGGAAGAGACATCCCAAAGGCAAAGGCAATGAAGGGCAAGGGCAAGGCCCAATTCACAGTAGCCAGCCAGCTATATGGGGAGGGAAAGAGCCCAATTCTAGATCCTATTCATATTTCCTGGAGTATCTGTACTCTACCTGATTCAGTATCAGCCACAAATTTGCTAAGTGTGCACTTGATCATAGAAAATTAGGGTTGGAAGGAAGCTCAGGAGGTCTTCTAGTTCAACCTCCTGCTCAAAGCAGGGCCATCCCCAATTAAATCATCCCAGCCAAGGTTTTCTCTAACCAAGTCTTAAAAAACTCTAAGGATGGAGATTCCACCACCTCTCCAGGGAACCTGTTCCAGTGTTTTACTACCCTCCTAGTGAGAAAATTCTTCCTAATATCCAACCTAAACTTCCCTTGCTGCAACTTGAGACCATTGCTCCTTGTTCTGTCTGTGGAATAAGCTCCGTCCAAAGGTGGTGCAATCACCTACCCTGGAAATCTTCAAGAGGAGACTGGACAGTCACCTCACTGGGGTAGCCTGAGTTGTCTTTCCTGCCTAGTGCAGGGGGGCTGGACCTAATGACCTTGCAAGGTTTCTTCTAGCCCTTACTATGAATATATAAATCCAGGCCTCCAGGCTGCAGCAGGCTCCAGCCAGGCCTACCAGGCATTAGGCCAAGCTGCAGGCAACTTCTGGCTGCTGGGGCCAGCTCCATCTGCTTGCAACCCACCCCCAGCAGCCTACCCTGAGCTCACAGGTGTGATGGGGCATTGTCTCTGCCATACTACTGCCAGTCCCATGCCAAGCCCCTGTGCTGGACACTCCAGGAAGCTGTCCAGGCCCAGCAGCACAGGGACAGCTGTACGGGGGCCCAAAGACACAGCACAGGACTTACGATGGCATCCTCCTTATCCACAGCTGTGTTTACACCTGTTCCCACCATCCAGGGCCCCAACTTGTTGCAAGAAGAGATTGGCGACCTCATGGCACTGTGGGGTAAGGCAGACATGGAGCAGCAGTTTGAGCATAGTGGGTGCTCCAATGCCCATCTCTATGAGGGGCTATCAGCCTGGATGTGGGAGCATGGGCACAACTGGTTGATGCAGCAGTGCTTCATAAAGGTCAAGGCCTTGTGGGCGCAGTGGGTTTCCATCACCAGCCACATTTGTCAGTCAGTAAGTGCCCGCAAGTCCATGCCCCTTATGTGGCAACCAATGGACATACTCATGCCCTGGGACCAAGGCTGAAGCCTTGCTGTCTGTAGCAGCACAGATGGCCTGCCCAAGCCCCTGCCCCAACCTGGCACCCCCAGTGCCAGGACCCCTCAGGCATCCAGCAACCCATCCCACCAAACTCCCCAGCTTCACCCTCTACAAGAAATTCCTCAGGCCAAATGACCCCCCTCTTCAGGCCAGATCTGGTTTGTGGGCCATATGTTTGACAACCGTAGCTTAGTTTATACCACTCTATGCTGTATACTAGAGGTTAATCCAGTATTGATCTATCTCCAATCCTCTCCTTATAGATGCATTACAAACAACTTCTTACCCCCCCGCCACACTCCTATCTACTACTAGGGTCATGGCCCATTTCTCTACTGTTTGCTCTTTCTCTCTGAAGTCATAGATCCCATGCTCTTCTGGTACTGGCCATATACCCACATCAAAACTATGACTTCCCAGTTGGCACCAGAGCTCAGATAGACACTAAGATACTTTAAAAAACAATCAAGCACAGAGCATTGGCTAAAATGTTAGGAGAACAAAAGTGGAAGACCTGGAGGTGGTACTGTGAATTTGTGCAGAGCACAATTCTAGAACAAATTCCTGTTTTACCTTCTGCAAAAACTGAAGTCCTGGAGTTTCAGCTATGAAGTAAGAATTTAATTCAGAAGTTCAGATAATGGACATGAGTTTAACTAATGTTTTCAGGTGTCATCCTTACACAATCATTACCCCATCATGCAGGGACAGCATTATTTATTCTCTATTAATTTAATGAAGTTTGCTAAAATAATCTTCTTGCCATTTGACAAGATAAAAGTGTCATATTCTCAGCTGCTAAAATACACTCAAAGGAGCTGTAATTCATGACTGTGAGCTCACACTCAGTAAAATATCTTGAAGTGCAAGAACCCAGGACAATATGTATAGTATTATAGCAAAGGAACAAATTAATATCAAATGCTTAGTAGCAGAATGAGTCACCTTCAGTACTACACAGCTGCCATCACTGTGCCTCAGTTCTAGTTTATAGCAAGAACAAATTTGTTTTTAGGTTGGAGCTGCATGCATTTCTGATGGTTGCAAGGTAACAGGCTTGGCCCTGTTTCTTGTGTACTGAATTGACTGCAGGTGTCTCCCTCCATTTATATTTTCCCACTGGGAGGACCCATACCAAGTCCACTCCACCACTTCTCAAAAATCCCCAGGTCTTACCCATTACCTCTCTCTCAGATTGGGGCTCTCTGTCAACACTGAAGAACAGCTCAAGAGTCCTTCATATCAATTCTCTCCTTGTGTTACTCCCCTTGTGTCATGAGGTTCTCATCTTTTTCCAAGGCCCACTGGCAACTGGACTTGCCTCTCTTGTTGAACGTACTTGGCTTTGGCTCAGTTTTCCTAGCAGCATTTTAAGCTGGGAGCTATTCATTTCCTTGCTCTCGTCAGCAGGCAAGGTTTCTTCTGCTGCTGCTCTCCAGGGTCTTCTATTCCTTGTACCTTTCATAGGGCAAATATATCCCCCCTTTTCAGGACAGAAATGCAGCCCAAGGCAGGGCTTCCTTTGCTTTCTGTTAAGTCCCCTTTCTTCAAGCACTCCCGGAAAGCACTCTCAAAGTCCTCTCATGCAAGCCCCATATGGCACATTGCATCAGATTTCTAGAAGTGTATATTCACACAAGTCTTTGCTTTAAATATCTTGGCATTCAGCTGTATGGATAAGCAACAACCAATGAGAGAAAATATACTAGGAACAGGGGTTGAATAAAGACATTGGGAAAGTTGGATCCTTTCAGGTTAAGCCTAAATACCGTTCTTAATCTTGTATGTGGGACCTAGAAAATAGAGCAGAAGTTATAGCTGGTAGATAGGCAGGCAGTGGAAAATGTTTAGGGCATGTCTACACATGTCGCTATGGTGACATTGTTACCACGCTGTGATTTACTACTTCCTTTTCGGAAGTACTAAAGGATGGTGCAGTAACAGCCCATACTGACCTGCATGCACAGCATGCAGTTATTTTTAGACGCTATTTCACTGTAGCGGCGCACTACACAAGAGCGCATCACATGTAGACGCCCACAGACGCTATGTCACTGTAGCATCACATGTAGACGCACCCTTAATCTATATGTCTGTTTTACGCAATTCCTTACTTTAATAAAAGCAATGCTAAATTCACAGAAATCAACAGCCAAATGCCGCCTAGCAGTTTCTGCACTTTCTCGTGCTTGCCTCCCTAGGAAACTCAATCTTCTCCCTTGTGAGACATGCCTTATATCACTACCCCAGAGTTCATTCCTGCCCCTACGGGTAAAATTGAGAATTTTGATTTTAATGGGCAGGTTAGAAAACCAAGTCTAAAACCTGGGAAAGAAACCTGGAACCCAAAATTGTTGCATTTGTCCTAGGGCACTCCCGAATAAAATGTCTACAGCCAGAAGCATGGGAATGAGTCAAGTCAGGCTGGCCAGCACAAAACATATGGCAAATATGAGGTAAAGTACACATTAATTCAATCAGTAGATTCAATAAACAATAAGTTTAGCTTCTTATGTGCACATTCACAAATATCATGTGAATTAAATGTTTACAAAATACCACATAGTAACTATTGTCCTTGGAAGCAAAGTCTTTGGCCTCAAAGTAGAGATGAATATAAATGCATAGTGCTCCTGTCCTCCATGCTGTAGAGTCCTAGCACAGTAGTATTATGATAACAGAACAGTAAAAACAATAGGGGGCTAACAGAGTTTCCTCTGGCTGATAGAGCTAATGGTGTGAGGCATTTATTATAGTAGGCTGCTACTAAGTAATTCCATCTGCCAAGACATGCGAAACCACAGACAGTGCAGAGGTTAAACAACAAAGAAACTTGGTTGATAGGGCTGCAGTTAGATTAAAACATGGTAATCCTGGGTTCATTGGAACCCATTTAGGACTCCCCACCTTGCATACTGATTTCAAAGAAGAATGAAGGAGCCTATTTTGAGATGTGGCAACAGCTGTCCAAGCATCACAGCCTGGCAAAACACACTCTGGCATATTCAAGATGGGTAAGATCACCGGTGGGCAAAATGCGGCCCGTGGGATGAATGCAGCCCACCAGGTCATTCTATCTGGCCCATGGGGCCCCTAGAAAATTTAGAAAATTAATATTTATCTGCCCCAGGCTGCCTGTCATGCAGCCCTCAATGGTTTGCCAAAACTCAGTAAGTGGCCCTCCACCCGAGATAAACTCCCCACCCCTGGGTAAGATGAAACACATAGAGGTTGTCCAAAATTCATACATTGGATCATTAGTGGACACAAGAAATCTTCAGTTCCAGGCCCTTTCTGTAACCCCAAACATCATTTTGCCTTTAAGTAGGACCTTCTTATGTACCTACAAAATCATGGGAACTTTCAAATCTGCAAGGCTTAAAGTAAGAACCAATTTACTGAATCTCATGCAGCAAGGTAGCGTTACCACTGTGGAAAGGAAAAGTAACCAGGATATGATGAAGTCACAAAGCACAACAACTGAATTCAAGATGCAACTTCTCATTTCTTTCATCTCCATTTATTTTCTCTTCCTGATTTTTATTTCTTTATTTATTGGGTTGCATTACTGATTTAGCTGCGGTCATACTGCTCTCCTCTGAAGAGCTGAATGGGGACTTTTTAATCAACACTTCAGATATAAGCCTGCTATAAAATTCCAGTGGATCTTTTAAAATAAAAATCTATATCAGTAACTGCACAAACTTCTTGTAGTCAGTGTGACAATTGTCCGCAACAGATAATTGAAGATAATTACAGAACTTGGCATATTAGAACAAGGAAAGGCTTTACTGAGGGGTTGACTCGAAAGAACACAGCAATAATGTAGATCTGAATCATGCAGGCAGCAGTCCTTTACTTCAGCTACCTATCCCTCCACACAAGCAACCAATAGACAAAAGTCCCACTTCTGCCTTCCTGCTCCACTACAGCCCACTTCTGCTTTTGTGTCAGATGGTAAATAATCCCAGAAGCTGACAAGATCCATGCCCTATGAGGACTACTGCTTCTTTCAGTCCAGAGGCTAACTCAGAAGTGGGCAATTACTTTGGCCGTAGGGTCAGAACCATGATCTGCTACCTGCAGACTGTTCCACAGGCAGGGATGTGCAGGGAACAGATCAGAGCTCTGCCCCAGACCCTGGCCCCATGCTATCAGTGCCCAATGATCCTGTGGTCACCACTGGGACCCACATAGGCAAGAGGCATGGCCAGACAGATGGAATGGGGCTGCAGGAAGGAGCAGGATCAGGACTGTGGATTGATGACAGTATGGGGTCAGGGCCCAGGGCAGAGCCATGATCCATTCCCCCTGCATCCCCTCCTGCAGAATTGACACCCATTGCAAGGACATGCTGGCAGTGGATCGTGGCTCTGCCTCCACTCTGCAATCCTGATCCCGATCCCCAGACCCACCTACCCATCCCACTCCCAGATGCCGCTCCCTGCCCACACACCCTGCCCATGCAGGTTAGAGCTAGTCTCCATGGAGACCCCATCCACCCTCTCCATCCAGCACCCTCAGCAATTGGGTATGGGCAGACAGGCCAGGTGCCTGGGCAGCATGGCTAGGCCTGACAGTGGCAGCCAGGAGCCATTCCTGGGCCTACTGGGAAACAGAGTCCAGACACTGGGCAATCCCATCCCCACTCTACACCCAGGGGTGGTGGGACTGGCTGCATGCACCACAGCCTGGACTGCCTTTCCTGCCTGGGCCAGGCGGGGTCAAGGAATCTGCTGTGGGATGGACAAAAAATGGCTTAGCAGGACAGATATGACCGATATCTGGCATATTTTGCCCATATCCTCCAACACCTAATCCAGGTATACTTATCCAAGCTGTGTAGAGAGTCCCTACCCAAGTTCTTAAGATCAATGCCTTCAGTGAAAAGCTATGACACACCTGATGCTGCCTCTGCACTGCCAGCTCTCAACACAAAATCATCTTTTTTATGTGACCCCTGCCCCTGAGTTGCAATGGGTTAAGCAGAGAGGGATGGTGCTGTTCCAAGCCCAGGAAAACCAGACCCAGGGAACTGAGTTGAACTATAGCTCCCAACCTGTCTTGGAAGCTGGCAGAAAATTGCCACCAACCAATGGGAAGGAGGGTGGGCACAGCTATGAAAAGCCCATGAAAATAAAAACAAGGGATAATGGTTTGAACTACAGCCCCCAATAGCAGAAGGAGAGGGGTGAAAAAGCAGCTGCAAAACAGGGGCCATTTTGCCTGGAGCCAGCATGGTTGGAGAAGAGGAGAGTCCTTGCTCTCCAATATGCTCCATGTACAACTGAAAGAGGTGCAAGAAGACTGTGAAGGTACCTGGTCTGAGTGCAGCTGGGAGAAAGATAAACTTCCCCACTGAGGAGACCCCAGCAGGGAGAGAAACTGACTGCCATGACAGTTGCACTGAAAAGGTTGCAGAAATTAGTGCCATCAGCGTGGCTGAGGAGTGGTGAAAGTACTTGTGCTGCCTACGATAGCTTGGGCTGTGCACAAGGTGAAGAGTCTTGCCCCAAAAGGTCCTTGTGAGACTACTGGAGGTGGGGTTTTAAGCTGCACTTTTAAAAGAGGTGCTTGTGTTAACTGGTTTCTACACTGGGTTTGGTGTGTTGCATTACAAATTGCTTGTCTGATGCTTAGGAATATGAATAAATCATTCTGGTTTATACAGTCCTGTTAAACTGATATACTTCTGGGGAAACTGAAAAACCAAAGCCCAACATCCACACCTCCTCCTGAGAGGGGTTACATGTAAAATCTTCATTCGTTGGTACAATCATTGAAAAGTAGGACTGGAAGGGACCTCAAGAAGTCATCCACTCTAACCCCCTGCTCAAGGCAGGAACATCCCCAACTAAACCATCTCAGATGAATGATTATCTAACCTCCAAGACAGATGTTTAATAGCCACTTTAGGGGTAGAAACAGACATCTCCCAACCAAAGAGGATCAACTGTGCGTGGCATGGCCTACCAAAACTGATTCACTTTCTTGGGCAAAACATATTGCCCACTGTCCTGCATCCATCAGAGGACTGGATGCAGGACAATGAGTGCTATGTTCCCCTTGTCTGGGGATTCCTTCATCCCTCACTTCCCCACACCTCTTTGCTGGGACACATGTGAACCCATGTTTCACATGGAGGCACAAGTCAGAGAAGGTCCTGGCACGGGATAGCATTGTAGCCAGGGGATCTCTGGTGCCCAGGGCTTCCATGCCAGGACACACACTGACCTGTGCCTCAATTTGAAGCACAGGGCAGCACAAATCCTGTCAAGGAGCTGCAGAGTGGCACAGGAGCCAGGTAATCCATGGCCCCCATGCCTCCACACTGGGTCCCGCACTGACCTATGTTTCACAGAGAGGCATGGAGCAGTGCAGGTCCCAGCATGGAAGCACGGGATATCAAGGATTCTCCGATTCCCATGTCACCCCATGCCTCTGCAACACACCACAATGGCACCCATGCCTCTGTGTGAGGTAGTTGGCATGACTCCCAATGAAGACACAGAGAACTGGGGATTCCCCAGGTCCCAGCATGGAGGTACAGCATA
This sequence comes from Crocodylus siamensis, assembly GCF_052110815.1. Lineage (NCBI taxonomy): Eukaryota > Metazoa > Chordata > Crocodylia > Crocodylidae > Crocodylus > Crocodylus siamensis. Next base: position 405,404,871 of record NC_143395.1, read on the forward strand.
CCTTCCCCACACCTCCATTAATGCATGGTGATCCAACCAACCCATGTGGAGTTTCCCTGCTTATGAAGATGTGCCTTAAAAATCCCAAGGCAGGTTCCCATAAGTGGTAAATCTAGACTTTTCCCAGCTTATAGAGAGGTGACCCAAGATTCCCCAGTACACATCTCTGTAAGCAGAGAAAGCACAAGAGTTGTTCTGGGGGCTTAAGGGACCCGATCCTACCAAGCATGCACAGGATCAGGCCCCTCAATCCCCCAAAGCACCTGACTGAAGTGGCTAGAGAGTGTGAGCAGCTCTAAGCTGCCTGCTCTCTCCTGTGACACAGCAAATAGATATCTGCTGCAATGAAGGGACACAAATTTTTACTACCTCATCACTGTCACTGATGTGGCATGGCACCAATTAAGGATATCTCTTTGATCACCACTTTTACCTCCATAAAAAAAAATCCCATGGTGGCACAAAATTGACAGACAGAAAAATGTCTGTTTCTTCTCTTGGTGATCTCAGTGGTAACCTACCCTTACAGTGAGAATGTTCTTCTTAATATCCAACCTAAATTGCCTATGATGGAGTTTAATACCATTTCTTCTTGTTCCGACCCCTGCAGTAACAATGAATAGTTCATCACCACCCCATGTATAACCAGGTATTTGAAGGCAGTTATCAATCCCTAACAGTCTTCTCTTCTCCAGAATAAATAGTCACAGGTCTTCCAACTTGTTTGTATAACTCTTGTTTCCTAGACTTCAAATAACTTTATTGCTTTTCAGTGGATTCTTTCTAATTTTTCCACCTCTTTCTTGAGGTGTGGTGCCCAAACCTGGACATGGTACTCAGTGCTGAAGAGAGAAAAGAGTGGAAACAACACTCCTGTTTATACAATCCAGTATGCAACAAGAGCATCCTGTTGACTCATATTCAGCTTGAGGTCCACTACCCACAGGTCCTTTTCTGAAGGATTGTAGGTAAACTAGACTGTATTTGTACATGTGATTTTTTTTTCATTCTAAATGCAGCACTTTCTAATTGTACTTTCTCATTTTAAAATTTGATCAATTTCAAATCATTTTTCCAGATTGTCAAGGTTGTTCCGAATTCTAACCTTAGTCTCCAGAGTGGCTGTAACTCCGCCCACGTTGGTGCATCTGAATCCTTCAAATCATTATATCATTCATATCCCAACCCCAAATGCAAGGGTGGCAAAATCCAAACTATAGCTCACATCACGGAGGAATGCTCTATTTATCCTCTTAATGTTGCATCGAAGTTCTGCACTAGGCTGCTGCTGCTGCTTTGCAATAGATATCAAATCTCAAACTGTCACTCAAGGCTTATCCTTCAGTGCTGTGGTTTATAGGTTGTTTATAGCTTTTTCTGTCGCTGGGTTCCTGTATTCCACAGGAATACATAAATAAAATAAATTCAAATCCCATCCTTCAAACTATGAAATATTACTCAATGTGAGAGACACTCCTGGGATACCCCACTCAATAACTCCTCCCAAGTGGACACCAGACCACTGATGCATGATGATCTAAGCAACTGTGTATTCACCTTATGGTAGTTTCATCTAAACTACATTTCCTTAGATACATTTCCTAAACAACATTCTCCGTAGAAAGAATGTCATGGAAGACAGCAGTAGGGATCAACTGGTGCACAGAAACCTTAAGTAGAGTCCTTGCTACCAGATACATACTCCTTGTGGCAAAGTGAAAACCTCGGCCTGATCCCCTTCCACCCCAATCACCCATATACAACTGTGGTCCTATCCTCCAACGGATTTGGAGTTTGTGCCTTCTTATGGTGACTCCCCAAAGAACTACTTGAAAAAATTCTGGGCAGGAAGCTTGTGCAAATTCACTCTTCCAGTTGTTTCATTTTCCCCTGTTCACTAATAAAGACAAAGACCCCAACCCCTGCAGATCTGTCCACATGGAAGTAGCAAACTTCCTACCGTTTAGAACTTTGGACCACTGTGTTTATAAATACACATGAAAACACACGGTAGCTTGCACCAGAGGGCAAAATAGGTCTACTGAGATAGAATCTAAAAATAAGAGAAAACATAAATAAATCTAGGTAAATACACACCTGCAGAGGAACTTCCAGATTTGCATTATCAGGAAGTGGAAATTGACATTTAGAACTAGATTTACCAGACACTGATTTACAGCTCTAAATGAGGTTATAATATCCGCTGATGCTTTTTTTTTACTTCTACCAAATTCTCCAGCTCAGCTATCTGAGGCAAGTCATTAGGGAAAGCATTCATTATAACAAAGATACATTAATAGCATCCATTTGTAAGTATTAATTTGCTGTTGTCAGGTGGTAATTGCAGAGGTGATTGCATCAGTCTTCACAAGTTTGATAAAAGCAAAAGTCCTTGTATCACTGCTATGGACACTTATGAGGTAGTGACTTTGAAAGACTGGGTTGAAAGGCATGTAATGATCCAGCAGTTTGAACTTCAGACTCAGACCTCAATATCTATACTTCCTTCACAATCACCCTCAGCATCTTATGCCAGTGGGAACCAATTAGCTGACATATTCTGGGTCGTGGAGTGGTTATCCAATGGAAAAAAGAAGCAAGGATTTCTTACAGTGATATCCTGGAATCCTAGTTTTCTCCAATTTAAAAAATATCCCCACAATTTTTGGTTAAAAAAAGTAACCCTAAATCCACATTTTTCCATGATTAAAATGAAACACCACTAATATAAAGGTATTAAACCATCTTTAAAAAAGGGAGGAGGGAGGACCCGGGCAACTATAGGCCCATCAGTCTTACCTCAACCATAGGGAAACTCTTTGAGAAGATCATCAAGGAGCACATCTGCGATGGGCCAGCTTCAGTGATGATACTCAAGGACAACCAGCACGGTTCATTAGGGGCAGCTCATGTCAGACCAACCTGATTGCCTTTTATGATCAGGTCACAAAAGCACTGGATGCTAGTCCTAACTATGTCTGCTTTAGCTTTCCTGACAGCCTCCCTACAGACCCAAATTTTGGTTTAATAATAATAAAAAAATGTAACCCCAAATCCATCACTTTCCATGATTAAAATGAAACACCACTTGTCTTGGGGGCTCAGACAGTAAAGAAATTTTTTCTTATGTCCAGCCTAAAGAAATCTTGGAGGAGTTTATGAGTGTTGGTCCTTGTTTTTCCTTGGGGTGCTCTGGTGAATAGACTTTCTCCCAGATCCTGATGCACACCCCTTATGTACTTACGAGAGGCTCCTGGATTTAATAATCTTCAGCTTGTATGGGTGTCATTATTCTCTTGCCCTCTGATCATGCATCTGACTCTCCTCTGCACTCTCTCAAGATTCTCGATATCCTTCTTGAATTGTGGAGCCCAGCATTGGATGCAGAACTCCAGCTGCGGCCTCACCAAGGCCAAGTTACAGCAGGAAGATGACATCCTGAGATTTACTTGAGAAGCATCTATGGATGCAAGCCAGACTTTTGTTTGCTTTACCAGCTACGACATCACATTGGTGGCTCATGTTCATCTTGTGGTCAGTCATGACCCCCAAGTCTCTTTCAGCAGTGGTGCTAGCAAGTGTAGCACTGCCGAGCCTACAAGTATGCTAAGGGTCCCCCACCCCGGTGGAGTATCTTACATTTACCAGTATTGAATGTCATCAGGTTTGTATCCACCCACTTATGAGAGGCTCCTGGATTTAATAATTTTCAGCTTGTATGGGTGTCATTATACATTTTACCCTTGAAAATTAGGACAAAGCCTTTTCCCCCAGAGTCTTTGTGATAACCTAAAGTATGCAGGGCCTATATTATCTTACTTTCAGTTTGACAGATTTTAGTGTATTCAAGGCATTATTTCTCAGGTAAACCCAAATCCATCACAAAGGCCTTGAAAGGAAATATGCCAGATCTAATTGTAGTACTCTAACTTTTACCAGTCTTGAGGTACTTTAGTCTAAGGTAGTCTTTAGCTAAAGTTCATAAAAATTCAATATCAGAAAGCAGAGGGTGATTTCAGCAACCCTGAATCCCACTTTTTATCTAATGGAGTGGTCATTTGAGCAGAAGAGGGCAGTACAATGTCTAGTCTGTTGGAAATGCCTGGACAATATTAATGATGTATATCTTCCTAGTGTACAATTCCTTTTATGCAGCCAACTGTGAAGTCATTGTTTGTGAGTTTTTAATTTTAAAAAAAATGAATGAATAAAACTCATCCAAAGAGCGTTAGATACTGTGCTACTTTCTTATTAGCATAGTAATAAGAATGTGTACTTCTTATTTGCTTCCTATTTGCTAACTTTGCATGCAAATAAGGTTAGCAAAATCTCTTGATTTCAGGTTTGGAAGTTTCAAAGTCCAGAGAAGGAGACCTGGGTTTAGGGTACTTTAGGGGTGTGGAGCACAAACTCTGATTCCTCCTCAGTCCCCAGAATTGTTTGAGCCAGGATGCTCAGGTCCCCTGGTTCCAGCTGCAGATCCTCCTCTGGCAGCAAGAGGCTCGCACTGGGAGATGACACTGGGGTGGAGGAGATAGTGATTCTGCTGCTGGTGCCTATTTCTGCAGTTAAGGGAGGTGGTGCAGGTGCAGGGACGTCAGGTGCAGACACTGCTCCCACCTCCTTACTTCCTCTGGGAGCAGAAGCTTCATGGCTGCTCTAGAAGAGAATGCATCTACATTTGGGGGGGGGGGGGGGGGGGGAGGGACTCGCTGCTCTAGATCTCCCCTACCCCCTCTAGCCCCTCTCCCTCCCCTGCCAGAAGACCTGGCACCTGCCTTTCCAGCATGCTTCATATTAATGTTTCCTGTGCTGCAAAAGGCATGCCTGTGTGTGTGACTTCTTCTGTGTTGTGTATAGGCTCTGCTCTGATGATTACTTGCTTGCTTGACTGATTATTAATAGCCATTCACTAATAGTAATAACTAATATAATCTAAATATCTTCTTCTTCCATGAATATCTGACTTTTTCTTGTTCTACAATATGTATGTGTGCGAGTGTGTGCAATGTCTGTTTTCCTGCACAGTGATGGATCACACTGCCAGGGAAAACACTGAGCTTTCTCTTTCAGAAGCATTAAGGAAAAAAAAAAGCCAATATAAATTGAAAGAAATGAATTGGAAGTAGAGAGATGCTAAGATAAGCTAAGCTATATCTATCCAATCCTTTCTAACACCAAAAAGTAGCAGGCCACTGATCAGGAAGCCAGGCCAACAGCCACAGTACCTTTGAGACGCTATTGCTCAGGCAGAAACAGCTCAGAAAAGGGACAGAAAAGCCTGCAGAGGGTTTTATGCTCTTTCTATGTCCCTCCCCCAGACACTGCAACTGGAAGGGCAGTCAGGGAGAAATCACAGTCACTGGCCAGCTACAGATATCATTCCTCCCTCCTGCTCCCCATCCCCTCTGAAGAGAGGCTCTGAATTGAAACGGAAAGTTTACAGCTTCTAGCTATTCAATTCGGATTCAGATATTTGGCACCCGAATCAGGTCAAATCTTTGCTGAATCGAATCGTGAACCGAAGCTTCATGCAGCCCTACTGCTCAGCCCCCATATAGGCATCCAGGGCAGGATAGTCAAAACAAGAAAGGATTAGATGATCCTGTAGATTTAAAATGGCCAGTAATGGCTTTAACACGATCACGTGAAGAGGCAGACCTACCTGAAGTAGTTCAAGGATCTTATCTTGACCCTTCAGCCCTGAAACGTGCATATGAGGGAAAAACCATACCAGTCCCAAAGAAAAGAACTATTGTATTGGACAGCTGGATAACCTGCTGTAGGTGAAAAAGCCTACCATTAATACATATGGGCCCCATTTCCACTTCCCCAAATTCAATAACCACTGCCACATTAGCATAAACTCACCTCATCATTCAATTGCATATGCTCACCCAGGCTGTATTGAATTAGGATTAGCAAATATGATCTCATCAATGATTTGCACAAGCTCACTAGGGTGTTGTTGAAAGTTTGTGATGACTAAGTTTAAAATAAACTTTGTAACCCTGTTTTCAGGTAAGAGAAGTAACAAAACATCACCTGGTATGTGTACGAATGATGCATACTTAGGAGTATAAAGTTAGTGTTAAACCAACAGGGAATCATCATAAAGTGTACTTATGCTTCAGATGACATAAGTAAGCTAATTAAAAGTTAAGGATACCAAGAGCATGGTACACACCTTCAAGACTGCTGGGGTGATATCCTGTCCTCCAGAACTCAAAGGCTGTCTGTTCAGCATTCTTGTGATAGGACACTCATTTTGTGGAGTAACTAACCCCCTTCTTGCTAATGTATTGTGTTAGCTCTTAATAAATGTACTTTATAGAGTGAATCTTGTCTTTTCCTGTGCTTAATCAGGATTCAGACATACAACTGTTCAAGTAACACCAGAGTGCTTCAGGCTTGGTGGTTAATAAGTCTGGTGCTGGCAAGTGAAATGTTGGTGCTACAATTAGTGAAGGTGAGGGAGGTGATTAATACCAGAGGCCAGCTTCCCAATAAGAATAAGTTTTATTATTACTGTTTTTTATTAGCTTCTATTTATTTGGAATGATTCATTCCAAATCACTCTCTCAGGGTGGGCTGTATCCAAAACAGAAAAATCAGATGAATTCACAATAATTTATGATTAATTCAGATCTGCATTTTTAAGTGAGTAAGATCTGGCCATAACTTTGCAACCCTGGAATAGTAACTGTCTGTCAAAGAATGAGCATCCCCAAATCCACTGGAAGAACTGATGCAACCTAGGCCCAGGCTGCCTATTCCAAGGAGCAAATATTGCAAAGAGTGCCACTCAGGTGGTCATGAGCCTGCTTTTTGGGCTGACCAAGGTCTTCAGAACAGCAGTGTGGGATATACCAGAAAGTTCCAAGCCAACAGGATGTTGAGGAGGTCTAGATGTTTACCTGTTTGGACAGGCGGGGACCTAATTCTTTCCAAATAAAAAATGTGGTTGTTAAGTGGTATGGCTATGCCTACTTTTAATTTAAGGATGTTTGTTCCCTAGTGCTGAGCCTCAAGAAACTTTATGCTGGTTCTATTCAGTGGAACCCCTGCTAGTTGTAAGAGGATGATAATAAAATGCACTTTTGGCAAGCTGAAAACAAAATGCTGCTACCTAGAAAGGTATTTGAATGGCATTGTGCCATACTCCACTTCGTATGTCTGCAAGGATGAGGCCAAGGATTTTTTCATGGAGTAGGCTTAAAGTGCTGTTGGTCACCAGGGACAGGAAGTTCACCTGACTTTGCTAAGGTTGACTACAAGTGTGTAAAGGTATTAAGAAGTGTTTAGCACCCATATCCTTGCATCACAGGATGATTTGAACAAGGAAGGGAACACTGCAATAGAAAGCTATGCTGTAAAGGCATTGGTTTTTTTTATCTGCTAATTTGATGGGATATATTTGCTGTTGGTTTTATACTGTCATAAGATTTGGATACTTCATTAAAAACCTTTGTCTGAAACCATCTTCTTTCTTTTCTGGCATTTGAAATAACAACATGGTACAACTCACTCTCTCTCATGGACCAATCTGTGTCATGTTGAGTCACTGAGGAGGTTCTCTGCAAGGGGAAAGACTGACAGCTGGTCTGATACATGTAGCCCAGTGAAGTGCATGAAAGAAGAGGTTTCAGTCTCCAATGACATGGTGCTTTTTTGTGGTCTGAGAGGGCCACATACCTTTGCACTTTCACTATTTGTTTAGTAAAGGTTTAAAAAGTCTGTCTCTCAAAGCATGCAAAAAGCCACCACTGGAAATCTCCTCACTGCTTTTGCAAAACAGTATTTGAAAAGTGTGCACAAAACAGTGCATCAAGTATAAGAAAAGTTCTATAGTCCAGTGGCAGAGGAGCTGGATGTCAGGAGTATACCTCTTCTTCTCCTTCACCCTGGTTGAAAGGATTGTACGTGTGTGGAACAGACAAAGCAAATTTGTGGCCTTGTCCCCAACAACCCAACAACCGCTAAGATTTCCTGGTGTTGCAGGACAAAACAGTGCTCAAGGAAGTCTATACAGGCACTGGTTATGGTGCTCTATGTCATGCAGGAGACGGGATCTCCTGCCTGGAAGCCAGAGAGCAGCTGCACCCAGAGCTACCTCTGCCACCCCAGATTCGGCAGCATGACTAAAGGATTACAGATCAGAAACCGAGAGAGCCTCTTCTCTCAAAAGCACAGATTCTGGGTGCTTCTCCCAACCTTTATATTTGGCTTGCTTTACTTTACCACCAGACCTGCACACTGCCCAGCCAGCAGCATCCTGGCCTAGACAGAGGTGCAGATCCCCAGCTGCTCTTAAATCTACCAGTCAACTAGAAACAATAGAGGTGGCAATGGCTGAACACTGATGGAAACTTTGCACAGGAGACTCAGGAATAAGCCATGCACAACAGTGTGCTTCAGAAAAGTTTACTACTCAATCCCAAACAGCACAATCCACTGTTTCTTTTCTGTGGAAATTCTATAACTGCAATGGGGACACCACAAGGACGTTAATTTGCCACTGCTACAGTCAAGACGACAGACCTGAAATCAGGAACAGCAAGGGGAGGGCTTCGGGAGCCCCAGTCCTATCCCACACTAAGTTCTTCCACTGCTATAAGGACCCTCAGTGATTTTTTTGGCACAGGAGAACTGGGCAGAATGGACCCCGTTCTTCTTTCTACTGAGTGTTTCCCATGCCCTACCCTCACCTCTCCTCCCCCCCCGCAGATAGACAGAGCACTGCTGGCACACTAGGTAGTTGAGTGACACCCATCTGATTTCTGCTATCTGAGTTTCTTTGCATAAGGGGGGTTCCCCATTGGCTACCTTTGCCTATTTTAAAGCAGAATGGATAATCTGGACAAGTATGGCCTTTTCTTTAACAGGATCAAGACTAGACCTAGTACTAACAGCACTAAAGTCCATATCCACTTGCATTAATAATTGTAAGCATGATCCTCCTTATTGCAGAATGTTTTCATTCATACCTAAATAACTTATTTCCTGAAGGAATAATCACAGTCTGAAGTTCCTATGAATGGGGAATTTCCTAAAGGAGACTTCCTGGGGCTCATGTGCATCAGCTGTGGTCTATTTATGCTATGCCAGGTGCTCTGTTCAGGAGAACCATACCTGAATTTACATCCAACTTTGTAGTATACTAAAATGATCACCTGAATTAGAATAGATGCAAATTAAATTCGTTGAAATCAAATTATGTTGGTGGTTGTAATCTAGCATGCCATATGCTGATGAATTTGTCTGGTAGTGACCAAAGAAGTCTTCATCTCTAACTGCTTTTAAATACATTTTCTCCTTTGGGGGGAGGGTATGCATAGGCACATGTGAGCATGCTGCAAAGAAGAAAATGATTTTTGTTAGAAATTGAGCTTCATTATTTAGATCTATGGCAGCACAGATAGAAGACACCATAAGATCTATAAAGGGCCATCTATTCAAGGCCACTCTTTTAGAAAAAAAAAATTTATTCAGGAGAGCACCCAAACACATATTTAAACTTTAACCATGGATAACAGTGGGACACAAGCATAGGATTTAACCCTAACAGGCACAGGGATGATTTAAGGAAAGGGGCAGCTGGTAAAGAGCTCTGCCCAAATACACCTACATAAATCCAGCAAAACTTGCTTTACATAACTTGTAAAAAAGACATAAATAAACCATTAAAAGTAGCAGGAAGATGAATTAAAAAAAAAAAGACCTATTAACACATCAGTCATTAACTTGAAAAGTGTCCATACGGATAGATTATTATTCACTGCAAGTTCTTTACCCAGAAATGGTTTCTAAGTCATAGTCTAGAACAAATGCTTGGAGAACATCCAAAAACCAAGTGAAAAAAAAAAGTGCTTATGAATATTTTCTGACCTGGAGCATAAGTGGTATTTAGAATTCATCTTGTACCTTATAAGGATGGTTCAAGGACAGGACCACTATTTTTACATTAAAAATATTCTCTATATAGCATCTTATTTCTTTAGTGGAGCACATAGTTGCTAATTTTTTTGAATGACTAAAGGAGTCAGTAAAAAGCTCTTAGTCTCTTACTATAGATTTTAAAGCAGAATGCTTGAATGCTACTGTTTGATCTAAACTTCCACCTGAAAAAATTGGTATCAAGAGGAGGACCAATTTTATAAATCGGATGAAGCAAAGTCATAAAATGATTGTTTTACCACAAAGAACACAGCTTCACCAGATCAATCTTGATTAGAAAAGGATAAATATAACATTGAAGTATTTTCTGTTACAGCTAGATACTCTATAGTAAAACGCAAAACTTTCCTTTTTAATTGGCAAAGCACAAGAATGCTTTTATTTACTATCTATTTCATCTGCTACATATTATCTATTGTTTGTATGTTTATGGTAACTATTTGTAATTAAATCATCCGGGGCATAAAGTTGCCTTAGGATGAGATCTTCATATGTCATTTAAGAAAACAGAGAAGTAGATAAGCCTGGGGGAAAACAAAAAGACAAAATAAAAATGCACACATTATAAGCCTGCTTCTTCTGAGGTTTTGAAACTATATAAGATTAAATTCTTTACAACAAACCGCTGGCTATACCATTGGAAAGGAATAAATTACTACCCATGTTACTACCCCCTATCCATCACCATTTGCAAATTTCCACAAAGCAGAATTTTACTTACTTATAATATTATCACTCAAAGTTGTTTAAAAAAAGTATTTTACACGTCTTATCCCAAGAGCTGTTCATTAATTATCTTCTCAGAAAAATTGCTATTAAATACTCCAGTTCAGTCAGTCACTCCGGTCACATAAGCAGTCCTTCTGATTCCTGATGGACTACCTGAAATATTTTTTAACAGGATGGAAGGAAAATAAACAAACAAAATTCAAAATCGCATGGAGGCATTCATTTGAGTACCATCATTTTCTGAAGACCCATGCTTTTATAAGGCCTTCCTGCAAAAAAATATTATTCACTGGTATTTAATCTGGAAAAACAAGTCTGAATAAATCCAGAGTGAATTAATGCACTCAGATATCATTACATGAATTCAAGAGGTACAAGCTGCAGTTAAGGGTGAAAACAAAGAAACCTCCATAAAGAAGAAAATTTCTCCATAGATACCAGACAAAGGAAAAAGGTGATCAGAACTAGGCATTTTTATTTATTTATTACAGTGAATAAATTTGCCAGTTAATCAAAAAACACACCAAAAAAACCACACAAAAAACAAATTCTACAAGATTTAACCTACTTGTAAACTTAGATCAAATTCAATAAATGATTTCAGACCAAAAAACAAATCTAGTTGTAAAAAAAAGAAAAGCACAATTAATTTTGACTCTTTTTAAGATGTTTAGAATAGGATTTACCAATTGCCTAATCATAGAAAATTAGGGATGGAAGGGACCTCAGAAGGTCATCTAGTCTAACCCCCTGTTCAAACCCAGACCATCCCCAACCAGATCATCCTAACCAAGGCTTCGTCTAGGTGGGTCTTAAAAACCTCCAAGGATGGAGATTCCACAACCTCTTTGGGTAGCCTGTTCCAGTGCTTTACTAACCTCCTTGTGAGAAAGTTTTCCCAATATCCAACCTAAGCGCTGCTCCTTGTTCTGTCATCTGCCACCACTGAGAATGGGGGGGCGGGCAAGCAAGCTCAGGGGAGATAAAGAGGCAGGTAGGATCCACAGGGGCATCAGGAGGGGAATAGGTAGTATCTGCAGGACTGATTGGGGAGAGGATAGGGGGAGTGAGTGAGGGTGCAGGCACTATCCATGGGAGATTTGCGGGGCAAGCATGATTTATGAGAGCAGTCGTGAGGGCAGGCAGGATCTGCAGGGTATTGGTAGGGTACAAGAGAGTTTGGCAGGATCAGGGATGCTAGCAGGGTCTTCTAGAGGGCTTGGGGTGGGGACCAGGTTCTTTTTTTAACCCTCCCCCACTCCCCTAGTGAATCTACACCTGCATCGCTCCCCTCTTCCCTCCACCAGAACTTGCTTAGCTCCCAGCAGTGGTGAACACTGGTAAACTTAGCAACCACAGTGACTTGCAGGAAGGGGGTAGGGGAAGGAAGCAAAGAAGGGGGTGTCTGATGCATGGAAGTGAAAGGCCAGGGGACTAAAAATAACCCAGTGCCCGAGGCACAAATATAAAAAGGAGAGGTTTGGGATTAGGGCCAGAGCCTGGGCTTTCCCAGTCCTGAGGCTGTACAGATCAATTCAGTTTGAGTGTACATAGATTCAGGGCTATCTTAGATTGGGTTCCACCTTTTTTAGATTGGTGTGTGCACGCAAAACTTCTGTTGTGGGTTTAGTCTGATTTCCGATCATGGAGACCTAGGCAAATTAAGTTGGATCAGATGGTCATTTTTAACCCAATCTAACCTCCCCAAGTCCCTTCTCCCACCAATACCTGCACTTAGCTTATCTTCCCCACTAACAATAACTACAACAAAAAAAAATCAATTAACACAAACTGATAAACAACCATCTGCAAAGAAGACTTTACCAGCATGTCATTATGAAATAAATATTGAACCCTCATTTTCCTACACAGGATTTGAATAGGATGGCTTGAATATGGCTAATCCTGCCTAGATAACCTTCAGAAGTCCCTTCCAGCCTTACTTTTCCATGATTCTATGACTTGGAGAAACTTTGTTTCAATTCCTTTCTTTATCACCAATCTCAAGGTACAAAGGGATGGCCCTTCCTTAAGTCATATTGACACAAATCTGTTTGGTATACAAGTAACATATAAGGGACAGATTTTTTATTTTTAAATTCAACCCAACCACCCTGTTCAGGGGGTGGGTTGAATGCTGCTGGTACTCAGACCTGTCATGTGGACCAATGGCATAACTAAGTCAGGGCAACTGGGGAGCCACCCTAGGCACTGACTTGTTTCGGGGAGGAAGTGGGGGTGGAGGGGGAGGAAAAAAAAACATCTCTAGCCACATAATAGCCAGTGGTGTCATGGCACCCAAAAGTCATTGCTGCCTCTGTGCATGGCAGCTGCTTAGGTGCTCAGCCATGGTTATTGCACCTCTAATGGGATTAACTACTCTGCTAATCCAGGCATTCTCTGTGGTGGAAGGGTGTGCGTATGTTTACAGAGCAATAGATATTTTGAGGTATTTTTTCAAATATGAAACATGGATTGATATGGATGGGTTTTGCTAGGTCAGATTTGTAGCTGGTTCAAAGAAGGAACTTCAGGCAATAGATCTTGGGGGCCTTCTTCACACTTGTGTAAACACACCAAAATGACCCTGAACAAGCTACTTGCTATTTCTGTGGCTTTGTTTTTATATCTGCAAATTGCAGAACAAGACACTGTGAATGAGGCATAAGGATGTTCCTTAATTTCTACTTTGTCAGGAATTAATAGTGGAACCATGTTTCTTCCCCATCACATGCAAGATCTGGGATTAGAAGCAAGGAAGTTTCTTAGAAGGAGCGGTGTTCCATTGGTCCTTCCCGATTGCTGGAACATCGCATCTGGATTCTTTCTAATGGAAAATCTGTGGAAATAGAGCTTTTTCTGCAGAAAAAAAATATAATTGACAAAACATTCCACCCCAAAGGCTTTCTCTAAACTGTTGCCTTTCTTCAAAGATACGTTTTCGTCCTGCTTTCTACATTGCGATAAGTTTATTTTACTTTTTTCCATCTCCTCCAACTCATGGCTGATATGTTACTTGTCCAGCCTTTAATTTTCAGCTCATATTCCACTTGCTGTTATCTCTTAAGCCATTTGACAGGTCACGCAGATGCTTCCTAATGTTTTCTTCTCGGCTTGATTAGAAGTATTTATGGAGAAAAATTGATTACGGTGGTTTCAGCTGAGACAGCAAGATATTGACTTAAAATATATATACACAGCAGAGTGAAAGGAAATCAATGTCCAAACACCCAAAAGATGATGCAGTGATTGCTGACTCCCTCAATTATTTCAGACAAGAGCAAGCAAGCACCAAGGATCAATCAATAATATTGTATCAAAAATGTACTTGTGCCACAACCACTAGCAGATAGCTGGGTCATTTGAAACAAAAAAAAAAGAAAAAAATAATAATAATCAAGGCTGAGAAGTGGTATAACACTAGAACTGAAAGCACTGGAGGAGCCTTACAGGAACAAATTAAATAAAGAAACACTCCTACAGCGGGAAAGTGTCCCACCGAAAACAACAATACTTGCATGGAATGCTATGTCCGAGTCGTTCAAATTGCTTCCCTTGTGAGGCAGGGAAATATTATATTCCTTTATTTTTCGTTGTGTGAGCAGAGGCATATACAAAGATATATAGATCTAGAGCATTCCTACAAAACACAGCCTTGGATTGCTTTGAAATTCCCTGTATGTATTTTAAGGGAACTGAGATTTTTTGGGGGTTAGCTAGACAGAGAAGTAGATACATCTTGGTATCATCTCTGCACTTCCCCAAACCCAACCTGCAGTGCTAGTTGGCTGTTCTATTGCATGTTGTGGAAAGACCCTTGCACCCACCCATCCTTTTTAATCTGTAGTACACCTGATCCTGTAATGACCTGCCCAAAGTCTCACCTCTGGAAACAGGTTTATTTTTTCAACAGAAGACACTTACAAATCTCAACATGGAACTTGTTAACTTCCTAAAGCTGCTGGAACCCTTCCTCTGCACCTGCATACGTTCTGGAGCTGGGCAGCGGTAGTAATGCTTTCTTGCACCAACTGTGTGCAAGTGAATGTGCATACATTATAAAACCTTTTTGCCAAACTCTGTGCAACTCCTCTCCACCCATATTCTATAGGCAAAGACCCAAGGCTTGGATTACTATCATACTATGGTGTTTTCACATGACTTTGGCAGTGCAGAGGGCATCAGTATAGGTGAAAACTGCAGCTGCAATTCCTTTTAAGGGCCCTTTAACCTAACAGAGTTGTGCAAAGGTACTTGGTGTAAATTGGGACGAGGCATAGACAATCAGGTGCAAGGCTCAGCAGTAGTATGTTGAATTAACACTCACACCACCACCCTTTAAATCCCATCTTTCCAAACCATGTGTGTCTGGTCTATTGGAGACCTGGGCCAAGAGTAAATATGTCATCTGCCTAGCCTGTGTCTTGGCCCTGCCGCTCAGGATTACCAATACAAACTCATTTCTTTTAGCTGCTCTCACACTTTTCTTCCCTTAATTTACTTTACTGAAATTAGTTCATCCAAGTTCAGACCCCAATCTCCCTTTCTTCTCATTGTGCAGTATTTGCATAGATACATCCAAGGTATTACACAGGTGAAACTCATGTTATGCACACTATTTGCAACTACATAGTCTTGGAGTGCACTGGATATCTTCCAGGTTAGATTTTAAAATAGCTCTTAAATACTTTTCGAAAAGACAGCAGCTGCTTAGAAGAACTTGCTCAGCTGAGGTGAGGTGAGCGTAGTTCTGAACCGCAATTGAATTATGTATCTTTTCAGAGCAAGAGTCTAGGATTTGTGCCTTACAAGATGTGCTTCTCCAACCTTCCATTCATATTTTTTTCCTCCTATTCAGTGTTTTCATGCTGTGCCCAATTTCAAGTGCAGCTTCCCATCTCATTTATCAAGTGCTTAATTCTACAAAGCTGCTGAACTTAAGCATAGCTGGCCAGCAAAATATGGGTGCATCTACATGTGCAATTAATGCACAGTAAGATTACTATGTAGTAAGATGTGGCTGGTAACATCCACATATGCCCTGTCGGGTGCAGATTTGCACCCAACCAGAGTAGCCCAGTTCAGAGCTATTCCTGCCCTGCTCTGCCTCCCAGCAGCAGCCAGGGGGAGTTCCAGTCTCTCCCAGGTGCCAGCCCGGGGACTGGCAGGGGGCATGGAGGCTAGTCCTGATGTGCATGGGGCCAGGAGAGCTGTGCACAGGGCCAGAAGACAGCTGCCCCTGCAGCCAGTACAGCTTCCCCTGGGTGACATCAGGACTTAGCTAGGCAGCAATGGCCCCCTGTTGCCTGGGCTGACCAGGAGTAAAATTGCTCCCAGTGAGCATCTACATATGCACTACTGTGCATTACCTAATACACCATTTATCTAGTACCTGTATGTGTTGTTACCAGCAAATGACACATTAGACTAACTTAATCCACAGTAAATCCAGCACACGTGTAGATAGTAACACTTTACTGAGCATTACATTAATGCACAGTTAAGCATTTCATGTAGATGCACCCTGTTTGCAGTAAAAGCTAGTTGTTATGACTCAACATGTTGTGCAAGGAAATGGAATTACAATCATCTTGATTTATTGGAGGGGTCTGACCCCATCAGATACAGAGCTAAAGCAGTATCTTAAATGTCTCTTGAGTAAGAATTAAAAATTTCCCCAATGAATAACTGTGCTAAATATGGTTAAAATTATCCCACCAACAACCCCTTGCAGATTATCTGGGCAAAGAAAATACTCTGGCATAGACCTTGCATGAACTTCTTAATGAATTACACACCCAGGTGAGGACTGTGTGTGTGGGTAGTAAGTGTAGTGTAGGTATATGTGACAGCACATTAGCCACTGCAGCATGGAGCTCAATATGGGCTGCAAAATCTAACCACAAGAAACACTATGCTAAAGCAGGATCAGTACCAGCCTGTGAACTAGCTTGTTTAAACCTAGCCCAAGTATGTCTACATTACATTTCTATGCCTACTAGGGGTATGCAAAATGGGACGTATTCAATTCGGATTCAGCCCGAATCAGGGGCAGTGATTAGATTCATTGATTTGGATCACTGTCCTGATTTGATTCAGCTGAATCCGAATCTGAAGATTCAATGCTGATTCGAAGAAGCAGCGATTCGGACACAGATACAGCTTTAAATGTTTTTTCTACATACTTTGAGGTACCAGACATGCTTGTGAAAACTGCGATGCTGGGGTAGATGGAGCATCCCACAGGAGCATGGAGGGGCCCCCTATGCACTCAGCAGCAAACCCAGAAGAGGACCAGAAGTACTTTGGGTCTAGCACCAAGTGCATGGGAAGGGCCTCCCCCACGCCCCTCAGGTCAGCAATCAGCAATGGGGGTGGACCCTGGGTGCCCCCCCCAGACCCAGGAGGAACCAGTTGCTGAGCCAGAGGGTGCAGCAAGGGCTCCCTGTGTGCTCCCTAGCAGACCCAGAAGTGGACCAGAAGTGCTTCTGGTCCACTTCCAGGTCTGCTACTGAGCATGCTGGGGAGCCCTCCACACTTCTGTGGGACACTCTATGTGCCCCAGCATCGCATGAGCTGCCTGGTACCTTGAGGTATATAGAAAAAACATTAAAAGCTGTGTCTACGTCCGAATGGGCGAATCTTTCTGAATCAATTCAGATTCAGAGATTTGGCCACCAAATCAAGCCAAATTGAATCAGTGATCAAAGCTTCACCCAGCCTACAGTATAAACCTTGTTGTGGTCCAAAACCATTGTGCGGAACAGGGGTTGGCCACCAATGGCCTGCTGTCTGGACCCAGCCTATGGAGCCTTTGAATCCGGCCTGCAGAGCTGTGCCTTTGGTGGTATTTGTCAGTAGGGAACTCTGTGTGCCATGCTGCAGTCAGCTACTGGGGGCTTCAGCAGAAGGAGAGCTGTTTCAGTGCCATGCTGCAATTGGGTGGCATGGGCTCTGGAGGGTGAGGGGGGCTTTCACTGTGCTATGCCACAGCTGAGCAGCAGAGAGAAGTGGTGGTGTGTAAGTCCAAATGTCCACCTGCATCTTAGCTGGGTCATTTCAGTCTCCCTGCTGGAAAATGTTGCTGAACCCTACTATGGAAGGTATAAACAGATGCCCATGACACTAGTGTCTATACAGTTCAAAAGAGTGGAAGTAAATATTATGAAAGTGTCCTATAGGGATCCCATTGCACACTACTAATCCCACTATCTGATCCCCAGTGCTATCCCTGTTATGACCCCATCAGTAAAGTAGGTCAAGAGCTAATCCAAATGTTTAGGAAGGCTGTCATGGCTATACTTGCTAAAATATACTATTTTTTTCTAATATTTTGCCAGTATAAACTCTTTTTTAATTTTTTGGAGGATTAATGAGTTGTGGGATTTCTGCAGGGGGCGTTTTTGAGTGGGGGAGAGAGGGGAAGGAAGAGAATAATGAAAAAATACCAACTTAAATTCATCCCAAACTGAATCTTCTTTCTGTGGGTCCTGATTCATCCTGAAACAAGTAGAAATGTAATAACTGTTACATGCTTTGCCAATGTTTCAGCTGGAAGTCTGGCATCTGTCTCTGCAAGCATTCAATTGTAAGTGTAACATATGTTTGGCAGCCACAAGAAAGATGTTGTCAGTTTGGGGATGAACTGCTTGACAGCTATTTCTATGGTTCCCATTACCATAATGATTTTAACTAAATTTATCCTCCTTGAAGTTCTGCCTCTCACAGTATTGGTTCTTCTTTTTATTTTTATTTATTTTATTTTTTTAAAACTGATAGGGAAATTGGAGCACATGGACTAAGGCTTAGTCTACAGGGATAGTTTGGATATTGCTTTCAGAGTCTCTCTGGGGGTTTCCATGTGTGCACTAAGGCATTTTTTTCTAATGCACATTAAAATTTAGTACGTGCAATGTGAGGTAATAAAGAAATGTGCGTTAGACTTCCTTAATGCACAGTAATGTGTATACATGGTTTTTAAGTGACGCTAAATGCACAGTAGCCTATTTTACTGTGCATTAGCATAATTAAACATTTTTTTTACATGATGCTTTAATGTACAGTAGAATAGGCTACTTCACATTAGGCACACATGGAGACATGCCCTCTGAAACCCATGCCCGTCATCTCCATCACTCATAACCCCCACATTTGATCACTGAAGGCAGTCCAGCCTGAACCCAGGAGCTCTGTTGAACTTCTGGGTCTGAGACAGACCCTGCTGACTCTTGCTTTCTATCCATCCCTTTTCTGGACAGTGCTATGAACTCATCTGTATGCTGCAGGCCTTGAACACAAGTAGTCAATAAGCAAAAATCCAACAAGTCCCTGTTCCTGAGTGGTCTGCCCTTCGTTTCTCTCTCCCCCTAATAAGTAGGAAGAAAACCCAGAAGGTGAGACACAAATAATACACAAACTAATTCATAGAAATGCCTGCAAAAAACCTGGGATGCATCTTAGTTCTATACTCAATACATAAGCACAACATGAACAGCTCTGATGTGGGCTACAAGGTATGATACAGACTGGAAAGGACAGTTGATGTCTCAGGTTGGTTGAGGAAAAACACCGAGTAGGGAAGCTTAGGTGACCAGTTACGACTTTGGATCTACTTGCATGGATGAGACAATCACTGATTAAGTTGGCATATGCTGCTAAGAAAGCCCCAGTTCAGCTTAGTGTTCTTACCTCTAGATTGTCTGATGATGAAAATTTGCAGGGAAAAGAGCTAGCAAATCTGCCAAAGCATTGACTGTATTCATTGACTTGTGAGAATCTGCTATTCTCTATCTAGCTCTCTATCTGGAGCGTGGATCAATTTTTTTCCCATGTGCAGTAAACATTGCTAGCGTCTTTTAAGCTTGTTGCTCCATGTTGATCAAAAGCTTCTAGATGGCTGCCCACAAGAATTCCAGAAGAGAGAAAGCAGCTGTTTTCTGCAATTATTTCATCTTCCTTTGCCATCAAGACTACATAGGGCAGTGATTCTCAACCAGAGTGCCCTAACACTGTAAATTGAGCTGCCTTTTGCAAGAGAGGTAACTATGTTATTAGTTCTTTAGGTAACTCTAATGTCTGCCATGCTCTGCTCGCCTCCAGCAAAAACAAACCAAAACCTCTATCCTCTCCTGATACAAGAAGGGCCTATTTTTATTGTGGCTTCTCTTCTCTTTCCCTCTCTTTCTTGTTTCCTCTCTCCCTCTTCCCTCCTTCTCCCCTTGGAGATTTCTGAAGCTCCTAGTGTGACAACCCACCACAACCAAAATGTCCCACAGCTGAATGTCTTTAACAGGGCTGGCTACCTCTTCTTAACAGAATAGACCATCCTGTTACAAGCACCATAGAGTGCCATTAGTTCATTTAAGGCTGTTATATAATATTAGCACTGTTAGGAGCGCACACACCTACAAATGATTCACAAGATTACTCCACAGATTTCAAACAGAAATCCATAGTATCACAATCATTCTGACATGTTGTGGTCTCTCCAGTTCTTTGCAACAGAAGAATTGCTCTACTATTTTTTGACAGTTGAAAAATTAATGAAAAGTAAAAGCTGGATTTTTTTTAGACATACCTTGAGCATAATGAGGGATGCCTTGGATCTAAAAAAGTTGAGAATCACCAATTTACATTATTGGCCAACTCTAAAATATTAAGAAAAGAGTTTTCACAACCATTTGGGGATTTTTTTTTTACTTGTCCTATATGTAGACCTATTTTCAAGCCCCCTTCCACCCACCATACCACCTTAAGGACTAGAAACTTATGCTTTAAAAAAAATGAAATTATTTTCAAGAAGTTGGGGCTTTATGCAAATTGCCAAATATTAGGATTCTTGTAATGAAATATTAAGAGTTGGCACCATTTTTGTTTTTATAATCCTGTCTTGCTGGAAGCTCTTCATTTAGTCTCTTCTGCATATGAAACACAGTTACATTTTTGCATTTTCTCTGCTGAGATACTGACATTGTCTCTTGGCATGAACACAAGATGGTAAAGCCCTCTTACATTTGTATCCTGCTCACAGACGTGAAGAGTTTCAGACTGCCTTATCTGTAATTTGGATCTCTTGTGATTGACATTTAAGAAATGAAATTTTATATTAATGTTTTTCAAATAGTTTCAAACTCTAGTAGACTCACAATAACAGATGCCAATGAGCAAAATGGATTTAGGGCAAAAGATGCTTAAGTAGTTTTTGGTCTTGGGAAAACTTGTGCCATGTAGAGAGGAAAAACTGAATGTTTAAACTCCTAACACTGAATTTTGTGGTTCTTCCTTTAACTATCAAACCTAAGGCCAATGTCCTCTAATTTGTGTGTCAAAAGTTAGACTTTTATATTTACAGTCATGTACTTTATTTTATTCTTATGACCTATTCTTGTGGCTCAAATTGTACTCAAATTGTACATAAGTGCCTTCAGGATTAGGGTTGCAAATCTCCAAATAAAAAGTAGTCTTATGTTCACAAGCTTGAGCACCCACAGCTCCTCTTGGCTGCAATGACATTAACCTGTGGGTGCTCAACAGTTCTGAAAAGCAGGTTGCTTATTTAGTTGCCAAGACATGGCTTCAGGAGTAACTGGGTCAAAAAATGTAACTTAACTTCTATAGAACTGGGTTTCTGCAATTTATAAAAATGACGCCCTACCACAGGCACAATGCACTAGAGGGTGGGGTGTTTCCCTTCGAATATATCTAGCTTATGGGTGACTAGAAAACCAAATAGTCTGCTCCTCTTTCCCATGGCAAAAAATCCCAAGGATGTTAATTACTCTGGGATTGGCCCCTAGATGCGCCTATCTGTTCCTGTAGCCATTAGCTAAGGCAGTTGGGATGAGTCACAACTGTGCTCTGAGTTTGAGGGCTGGTATCAAGTCTCTGTTAGCCAACGCTGGGAGTAGTTGAAAAACTTGAAAATCCTTTTCTTTAAAAAAAACAAAACAAAATAACTTGGAGTGGCTCTCAGCTTTACACTTAAGTCCTTGCATTCAGATAGGCATAAGATCTGCAGGTTTTGCTTGCCAATTTCAAGACAGCATAAATTGTATGTTTTTAAATGCATCAGATTTATATAAATTTGGAAGAGTTGGAAAGCACAGGACTGAAACTGGTCTTATGAATTCATGCCTGCTTGCCAACACAAGTAAAATAAATGCTTGATCAAATTTGTTGGGATACAGTACTCCTGAATTACTAGAGCCACAGAAGTACATTTCCTGCAAAGGTCAAAACCACTGACTGCGGGAAAGGTTTAGCGAGAAGAATGTATAATGATTTTTACGTGGGTGGATCCAGGATTTTGTATGAGGGGAGTGCAGGAGTAACTGCTACCCTGCTCCTTGCTTCCCGCCCCCCCCTCACCGCCCCCACACTGGGGCAAGCAGACCCTGTTGTAGGAGCAGCAGCTGGGGACTTTAGGTCCCCATAATAAAGTAGGATCCCACCTTGCCACCCCCAACCCAACCCCCACTCTTGGCACCTCCTCCCTGCTCCTCCATGCTCTGCAGCACCTCCTTCCCCTCCCACTTGCCCCTTACCCTGCCTGTCCCAAGATGGCCAGGAGCAGGAGAATCGCCAGAGCAACTCTTGCCCCACTTCAGCAGGTTGTACAGGGAGCTGGGCTCATCTGAGGACAGTGGAGGTGGATGTCGGGCTCCCACTCAGAGTCTGCTACTGGGCTTCCAGGGTACACATGGAGGCACTGGGCAGGGAGATGGACTTAACTGGAGACAGCAACAGGAGGCAAGTCCACCTCCCTGTGCAGTCCAGGTGGAGTGGGGTGGGAGGAGCTGCTTTGGAGCTTCCCCTACCCCATGTCAGCTGGGGACAGACAGTGGTGGGTAGGGAAGGGAAAGGGAAGTGCTGGTGAACAGGAACGGAAATTGAGGAGGCAATTAGTGCCCCTAGTAGCTGCTCCTGCAATGTGGGCTGAAAGGGGGATGGCCCTGCTTCCCCACGCCCCCCCCAATCTAGATCTGCCCCTGTTTCTGTGACTCTCAGAGTATACAGGGCATGAACTCTGTTTACTGGAAATCTAAACTATTTTTTCTAGTTTTTCTCCTAATTCTATGAATCTTTGGTTTAACAGCAAAGCAGACTTACAGGTTGGAAGGGGGTCACCTATTCCAAATCTTCATCAATTCCCCATTTTTCAGGTACTCAAAATATGCAAAACAATTAGCATAATCAAAGGAGTAATAACATGAGAAAAGAAGTTGACCACTCATGTAAATTAGTTAGGTAAAAGATGATTAATGATGCAAAAATATCTCTAATTACCAAGAGAATAGCATTGTATATGTGCAGTTTTCCATCACAGGTTATGAACTGTGCTTACTCCTATATTTTCAGTAGCTCGCTGTGCCGAGCCAGTTGTCAAACACCGACAAGTCTGTCATAGCCTACCTTTCTTTGGGGTTTTCTTTTTGGTCATCCAAGCATCAATGCCAGTCATATGCATCCTATGATAAGGAATGCTTAATTAAGGAAATCGATTATTGACCCTAAAAATTGGCAGGGTATATTTTGACCAGAAAACATTGTGAAAAAGGAGAAAATTGCTTTATTTGTGTATTCCACAGAAAGTTCTATAATATGGGATTTTAGACCCCTGCACAACAGTGCATTTCCAATAAGTAAAGGCTAAGCTACATAAATGAGTTCAGTATTTCTTTTTTCTTCATAGCAGGTGGGTTTTTTGGCCACATACCAAATGAAAAATAACTTATTAATGGGATGGCTTATGTATTCATTCAATACTTGTGTACTGCTTTTGTTGTTTTCACAGGTGAATATGGTGAATGCTAGAAATACAGAAGTATGTGGTGGTCTCTTTTTCAGAGAAGGATAAAACAGGTGGCATTCATCTGCCTTGTTCTTTGGGTTTGATTGTTGTCTTGGTTAGTCTAGCTCAATGAATGTATTCTTCCAAAAAGAAAAATTATATATATACACATACATATTTTAAAAGTCTGAATTCTAAATTATCAGAATCCATATGGGTCCAAATGAATAAATAAAAGGAAATAAAAATATTGCAAGAGGGAGGCAAATGATTCAAGATGAAAAGTCTATCTTTACCCAAGGAAAAATTGGCTCAAAAATAATAGACTCAGTAGTAGGATACTGTGGGGTTCTGGGTTCAATTCCTGGCTTTGCTAGGGACTATCCAACATGGACAAGTTATTAAAGACCAGGCTATTTATTCTCAAATCCAAATATTAGAATCATAGAAAATGAGGGTTGGAAGGGACCTCAAGAGGTCACATCTAGTCCAGCCCCCTGCTCAAAGCAGGATCAGCCCCAGCTAGATTATCCCAGCCAAGACTGTCTAGCTGGGTCTTAAAAACCTCCAAGGATAGAAATCACCTCCACCACCTCTCTGGGTAGCACTGTTCCAGTGCTTTGCCACCCTCCTAGTGAAAAAGTTTTTCCTAATATCCAACCTAAACCTGCCTTGCTGCAACCATTGCTCCTTGTTTTGTCACCTGCCACCACTGAGAACAGCCTAGCTCCTTGGTTCGGAACAAAAGCTGCCTCTTTAAAGGCTGATATCAAATCCCCTCTCAGTCTTCTCTTCTGCAGACTAAATACACCCAGTTCCCTCTTCTCAGAAGTCATGTGCCCCAACCCCCTCGCTATTTTCTTTGTCCTCCGCTGGACTCTTTCTAACTTGTCTACTTCCTTTTTATAAATGGAGGGCCAAAACAGGACACAGTACACCAGATGTGACCTCACTAGTGTAGAATAGAGGAGAATAATCAATTTCCTTGATCTGCTGGCAACACTCCTACTAATGCAGCCCAGTGTGCTGTTAGCCTTCTGGTCAAGGGCACACTGCTGACTTGTATCCATCTTGTTATCCACTGTAACCCCCAGGTCCTTTTCTGCAGACCTGCTGCTTAGGCAGTGAGTCCCCAAGCATAACAGTGCATGGGATTCTCCCATCCTAAGTGCAGGTATTTGCACTTGTTCTTGTTGAACCTCATGAGTTTCCTTTTGGACCAATCCTCCAATTTGTCGAGGTCACTCTGAATCATAGCCCTACCCTCCAGTATATCTACTATACCCCCTAGCTTGGTGTCATCCACGAGCTTGCTGAGGGTGCACTCCATCCCATCTTCCAGATCATTAATGAAGATGCTGAACAAAACCATCCCCAGAACCAACTCCTGAGGCACTCCACTTGAAACCAGCTGCAAACTAGACATTGAGCCTTTGATCGCTATCTGTTGAGCCCAACAATCCAGCCACCTTTCTATCCACCTTAGAGTCCATTCATCCAACCCATATTTCCTCAGCTTGCTTGCAAGAATACTTTGGGAGACTGTATCAAAAGCCTTGCTAAAATCAAGGTATATCACACTGACTGCCTTCCCCACATCCACAGAGTGAGTTATTTCACCTTAGAAGGCAATCAGTTTGGTCAGGCATGTTTTGCCCTTGATGAATCCGTGCTGACTGCTCTTAATCACCTTCTTCTCCAATGCTTAGAAAATGAATTCTTTGAGGACCTACATCTGACCTTGTGGCAGGAAGCCACCTTCATTTCTCCCCAAAATCTCTGTGCTGTGACAATTTGATTAGGATGGGTCCAGCAGATGAGACACACGTTTACCCTATCCCTTTAGGTAATCTGAGCTGGCTACATTCCTGAGGGAGGGGGGAAATCTGCTCTCTCTGCCTACGTGACTGGTATCACCTACCTGGGTGAGGGGCTTCTACCTGGTGGGCTATAGTCTGCCCGGCAACTAGTGATGTATTTCAAATTGGTTGGCCGACAGCCAACCGGAGCTGGTGTCCACTGGACCAGGTGAATGAAGTCACAGGGGCTATATAAGTTAAGACTGCTCAGGAGGAGGGGGCAGCAGCCATGCGGGGGACTCAGACTTCGAGAGGAGTTTTACCATCTGAAACTGGCTCTCCCCCACATAACTCATGAACTAGGAACGGCCTGCCTCCAGAGGGAATCTCCAACAGCCTCTGGATGGTGCTTGTGAGTAAGCTACTCAAGATCTGGTTAGATATCTAGCTGGCAGTAACTCAAACGCATGATCAAAAGGCTACCTCAGCCAGACTGTTTTGCTCTATGAGATTTCTATGATATTGTTCTATTTTGTACCTTACTTTCACCCTACCCCTGGGTGAATCAATAAGGTTCTCCTTTGTGACCGGTATGGGAGACTTATTGAGGGGTGGGTATAAATTATGCCTGACAGGCCCCTTAGGTCTGCGGACTAAGAGGGACTTTCCTTTTTGGCCCCCAACTTGGGGAAGTGCCCCAAGTGCCTGTACCGGGTCAAGTACCCGTCGGACTATTAGGCCTATGTTTCCCCGAGGACACAGAGCCGAGACAGTCCCTTCTCAGGGTGGTGGCAGCTACGTTACCCCCAGGCTAGTAGTGTGCTCCAGGAAGGGGGTCAGCAGGACAAGAGGCGCCCCTAGGGAGGCACTCAGAGCCTGGAAGGTAGTCGGGCACAGGGAGGTGGGTGGCTCAACACAGGAGCGCCCCCTACTGGCCTGCCACAGACCTATCTAGAGCAAGAGACAGAAATATGGGAGACCTGACTTTTAGTCTTTGCCACCAGCTCTCTGGTTTGTGCCTTTCCTGCAAAATGACAATCATGATACTTGGTTTCTAAAAAATCAAATAGATTAGTAAATCTGCTAATAGAAAGGGCTATAGATGAGCAAGGTATTATTTATTATAGTCTTGCACATCCTTTTGTAGAGGTATGGGATAGATGGAATGTATGATGATAGAATCCATAGCATACAGGGTATATACCATCTGTGGCAAACTATATAATCCTTGCCTAGAGAGCTTGTCACCAAAAGGAGCAGATAAAAATTTGAATGAAGCTAGGGAGAGATTTCAGTAGTATATTGCATAATTTAAACCCTTGAGACGCTTACAGGAGTTTGCTCCCTCTGTCCAAGGAGGAAGAATAACTAAATGCTGTCTGACCAATTTACATGATACACCATTTGCACAAAAGCACTGGTGAGGAAGTTACTCTCTGCTCCAATCCATTGGAAAATGGGAGATAGTATTTATACAGAGTGATTTTTTGTTTGCATAAACTTTCTATCCAGTCTCCCTCACCATATGTACAGTGTACCATGCATTGTGCAAACAGAATTGTAAATGAGAACTTGATCCAGAATAAGCATTTTATGCTGGATGCTATAATTTTTGTGCAAGTAAGTATGACACAGAGTCACATGCCTCTTAATTGGAAGCATGCTAATATAGTCAGTCAGTCTAGGGCAACAGTCCCAGATCTTACCACCTATTGTCAAAACTTACCCTACAAAAGAAAATGCAAAAACAGTAAGACTTTTTTCCACATTGTTATACTTTGCTTCATGACAGCATCTCTTTAGATGTAATAATCTGCTCAAAGACCAGTTTGCTCTGGGCATGCTTATGCACCAAAAACATCACCTAGACTAGAAATCACCGGGGCAGATTTGAGAAAGAATTTGGATGCCTACAAGTGAACTCTTCCACTGCTTTAATGTTAGGCCACTGGCTGCATTTTCAAAAAGGGCTGCTTAGTCAGAATTAATACCTAATGTGTCCTCCAGAACCATTTAGGCTCTTAAGCATAGTTTTATACACACTGGGTTCATCTGCACATTCATTTGTGTGCCTTTGCTACAGCACCTTAAGTTTTGTACCTCTAATATGAGGTACCAGATAAAGGCAGAGTAGCTGCACTAATGCACATTAACAAAGGTGAACTTTTTTTTTTGTGATGCCTAATGTGCAATAGACAAATTCTACTGTGCATTAGCAAAGTTTTAGCCATGACACACTAGTGTGCAGGGGACTGTTCTACTGTACATTAAGGCATCTCATGTAGACATGGTGGTTTGATGAGAACAAGGTTAGTGCCTGGAAGGTACAGCTACTGCACATGCTCAGTACTGGACATCATTTTGAATTAGATATGGCTGCTGAGGGTAGGCACCTCCAAGCATCCCTGGAAAGAACCAAGCAGGGATCTTTTGAAACATCCAGGGGTGGGGCGTCACTTTAACCCTCCTGTTAAAGATCAACCACTGTGCAGCATGCACTCAGGAGTCATGGGGCCAGAAAGAGTACCTGAAGGAGCACAGCTGTGTAACGTAGTGGTTAGGGACTTCATCCGGGAGGGTGGAAAGGCTTGGGTCCAACTCATGCTGTAAAGGTTGTTTATTCATGTGTCCTGCTCCCTTCCCTTGACTGTTTAATATGAAATGCACAAATGGTCCAGCAAGTACAAACACAAACCCAGGACTCCCTCACTCTTGTAGAGCACCCTCACCATTATACCAAAGAGTTATGCTCCTTTGCTGTTTTCTGTTTGGCTCCTAACTCCTGCATTCTTTGCCCGGTGGCTCATCTGCAACAAGAAGCGTGGACAGTGACCCCTGTCCACATTACTCTTCTTCCTCATGACTCAGGCATTTTCCTAGGAAGCTGTTTGTTTGAATCCCCTCAGGCCGAGGTAAGCTTATATCCCAGGTCTCCAATTTCCTCCATGAATAGTATAACCACAAGGCTATCATAATAAGCTTCACTGTCTCTACTATGTCATATGGATAAAACAGCAAAGTAATGTTATGCTTCAACTATCATGTCATTTAGTAGCTAGAATACAGCAGGCAGCCCATCTTGCCCCAGAGACTAATGTACTGCCCAAATTGAGTTGAAGTTGCAGCACACTTTACTGCACCAGCAACTCCATCAGTATGTAGAAACTCGGGGAAACCTTACCAGCTCTGTCCTGTGCTTGTGACATCCAGTAAATGAGCATCAGCTTCCAGGATAAATACATTCAGAGATTCCTACTTTGCCTTGGAAGCAATCAATGCCTGACCCAACTATATTCAAGGGTTCAACAACCTTTGTTAGATCAATCTCACTAGCCATTTCTGCTGGTAGCTGATAAAGTGTCTGTTGGATCATGGATATACAAAAAACTAGAACTCTTGGTTCCAAAATGATACCTTTTATTAGACCAACTGGAAAATGGCAAGAAAATTGTCCTTTTCTGCAAGCTTTTGGGATCAAAGTCCCTTCTTCAGGCTCTGGGAAAAGTGTAGATGGTACAAGGTGGTAAAAAGTCCCCATAGGTAGGAAATAAACTTCATTTTTGCACAGAGGGAGCTGAAGATGGAAGTCTGTCCCTCTGGGTCCATAAGAGTGTCTTTGTGAGCTGTGCTGAGTAGCTCTTTGATGTGTTGATCAGGTAGAATTCCTTCCCTGGAGGTGTCAGATGGCAGGCAGGGAGGCAAAAAAAACTTCCTTGTTGTTCTGCAATGAAGTTTAAAATCCGTAATTGGCTGAATTTGGCATCTTCTATGTTTCAGGGGTGTACTTGGTAGCAGTGTTGGGCAGAGACAAAAAGACATACAAAAAACTAGAACTTATGGTTCCAAAATGATACTTTTTACTAGACCAACTGGAAAATGGCACCATGTTGGAACATGGTGCATCTTAGACTATCCATTTTTTGTCTGGTGGATTATACAATTTAAGGTAGTCTCTGATTATCTCATTGATTATTTATTTTGGAAGGTTTTCTTGCCAACTTATCTTGGCTGCTGACATATTTGCTTAAACTTTATAAAATACAGAAACCCAATAGCAGATTAGTTTTTTGAAGTCTAGAAGGAACCAGTCATTTGATATAATATAGGCCACAAAATTTCACAGAGTGACAATGAGGAAGAAAGACTTCCACCTTTTAATCAGAGAGTCCTGTTAATTCCAATAATTTATGGCTGAATTACTATTTTTATTTGCCTACTACATATACCTTTCCCCCCCCCAAATTAGTCATTTAAAATTGGGGTGCACATTTTAAGCAAGGAAAAGTGAGTTCCAAGCCTGTACGATGCCTTGGGATGATCCTCTTGGCCACCATGGTCCAAATGTGGTTGATTTTCTTTGGAAGCAACCAATTCTTGAAGAACATGAGAAGCAATTATGTCCTTAGAGGAATACATGTACCTATGGACACAAATGTGAATATTACTATGCAGAAAAAGGAGGTAAAGTAATCAGCTTTGTGCTATGTGCAGAAGCACATCTACCAGAAGTGCAAGTCCATTGGATTCCAGTATAAAAACTTAAGTCTAGCAAAACTTAGAGGAAGAGCTTCCCACCAAAAGCAACTAAAACTGGATCCTGTAGTTAGTCAGTCTGAGAAGAAACTAAAACCTCCTGAAAGACTCAGAGACTTGCTAAAAGAACTGCAAACAAACTATACCATCATCCCTGAAACATAACATAACACCCAATCCTGTCACAGGTAAAGTAGGGGACCGATAGTGGCCAATACATTACTGCTATGATGGTTGTTAAAATATGCTCAAGAGATCCAAGGAGGAAGCCACTACAAAGGAAGGCACAATTCACTAGTCTGTACCAGTCTAAAAATCACCATATTTGGTGTCGGGAAGGAATTTTACTCCATGGTCAGTCTAACACCAAGCAGAGGGCAAGACCCTCTAGCTAGGAACATCCTGGTCTCAGAAGTACTACCGGCATGCCTCGGTCAATCCTCAGTGTTGGCTGCAGTCAACACCCAGTGGCTTTAAGGAAACAGTAACAACATCCCCAAGATGTAGCGGCAGGGGTGGGAGGAGGAAATCAAAGCCCAGAAGCATGAGAAATAATAGCACTGTGAGACGTAGCTACTCTCCTGTTCTGGGGAGCAAGAGATCAAAAGGTGTTTTCCCTCTTCTTTATAAAAACCCTTCAGATATTTGCAGAAATAGTATTGTGCCCCCTCTTAAGCACCTTTTCAGCAAGCTAAACATTACTATTTCCCATCACTTTCCCATCATCCATCAGTTCTTCCCTATTGGTCAAGACAAGATCCAAGATAGATAAATGATCCCCTATTTGTATCTTCAACCTTTTAGAGCAGAGAGTTATCCTCCATTCAAGTTAGGAACTTACTGAACATTTTATGTTTGGCAAAATAATTCTTCCAGCAGATGTCCAGGAAATTGAAGTCTCCCATCAGTAGCATCTCGTAACTTTTGGATAACTCTGTCATCTTGGAGACTGTCTCTTCCACCTCTGCTTCCCGATTTGCTGGGCTATAAAACCTCCACCAGTGCTGTATCTTTTTTCTTTCTTTTTTTTTGGGCGGGGGATGTTATTTGTTTTTTTAAATCTTTACCAAAATACATTTTGATCTGCAGGAAGAAGTGCACACATTTTTTTCCATTCCAAGCAACACAACACAACACTGGACCAGGGCAGAAGAAGAGGTCACATCTGCAAATCAAGGTCACATCTCAGCCATTGATTCCTTTGCTTTTTCTCAAAAGCAACGCCCCAAAAGTTTGCTTTTTCAAGCCCAGCTTGTTGGAAGCCAGACAAGGTTAGGGGTTCAGAGCCCAGGAGAGACAAAACCAGGGTCGGGGTGCAGAGCCCGAAAGAGGCAAGACTATAGCTGAAGCTCATAAAGCCAAGACCCAGTATAGTGGGCCTAGGCTAAAGAAGCCCAGCTAGAGGAAAGGGGCAGAAGCTGGAAAGGCCAAGGTCCCAACAAGGGTGTGAAAGCCCGACTTTGTACTGGGGCAAGGTACCCACTGGAACAATTAACTGTTAACATCTGAGGCAGGGCATGGCAATAAGGGAGGCTGGAGGCCACAGAATTAGCCTTTAAAGCAGCAGATGCTCTGGGGGCACAGATGTGCTAGGAAGGCCCAGTTAAAGGCTAGAGGCAGCACAGAGATCAGCTAGGGTGTGGGCTGGAAACAGGCCCATCTACCAGCTATAGACAAAGGCCTAATCAGGGACCCTGGGACAGCCTCCTTTTTCACAATCCAACAAGTTACAGCAAGGCGTAGCAGGCCCTTGGAGCCAGAACAGAGCTGGGATCGTGTGGCCACCAGAGGACACCACGGCCACCCCTGGGGACTGGCCCTGCTGCACAAATCCATTTCAAACAGCCTACATAAGTAGGAAGCTGAGACAATCTGGGCTGAAGCAATCATGTAAGCTCAGTTAACAGTTGCTTTTAGTCCACAGGCAGTACAGGCTAAACGTGTTCAATTGCTAGAGGAAGTTGTTTGTTAAACCATTTGACAAGTTTTCTGTCCCCCTCTCCCTCTGACCTGCACATCTCCCTGCCTCCCAAAAAAGCTACTTTTCTCTTGCATAAAGATGACCTAAATGCTGAGGAGACGCACTTGTAGGCTGTGTACAGATGTTCAGTTTCTACTGGGGGAGGAGGGTGAAATATCACCGTTCTCCCATAATGAGAAGCAGGCAGGGACAGGGTTGCTTTGCTGCTTCCTGTGACCAGGAGCAGAGTGGAGGAGCAAATGCTCACTGCCCGTTTCTCAGACCAGGTTCCTGGATCTAGGGAATGGGCAGGGAGCAGCAGAACAACACCCCCTTTTCCTCCTGGAGCCGCCACTATTCCCTGCCTCTTCCCCAAGCCAGGCACTGCCCAGAAGGGAGGGGGGGAGGGGAAGGGACTACAAGCTTTGCCCCAATGCTCCCTCTTGTTCTGCTCTAAGAAACCAGGAGCAGAGTAGAGGAGGCAGACCCTTGCCCTTTCCCCAGACCCCAGTTGCAAGACTGAACTTGTGTACGCTCCCTCTCCCAGACAGACTTCTAACAGTGGAAATAAGAAACTTTCCTCTGTTCATGGTCTCAGAGTAGGGAGGGTTCATGCAACCACATATTTATCCTCCAATTACTGAAAATCTTGTACCAGCCATTGCCAAAGGCAAAATCCTTTTGCAAGTACACAGGGATTCAAGTGTTAAGAGACAGCAGGAGCAAAGCTCCCTGAAGCATCTCCAAGCCTCTGTCCTACATACTCCCATATCAGATGAGCTTGTGAAACAAGGAGGAAGAAATGAAATAAGTCAGGCAAACAGTTGCAGAAAGTTATAAATGAATCATAGCCCAGTAGTCTGATGCTGCACCAGCCTGGGATAACTCTGCTTTTTGATGCTACATTGCATTGTATCGTGTAATGTCAGGACCTAACACTGTGACAAGGTGACTCTGTCATTGACTAGCTGTTTGTCCAAGGTGACAGCTTCTTTTCTGAGCAAAGATGCCTGTTCTCTGAAGGAGCTGTAATCAGTAGTATTGAGGTAAGCAGACACGAGAATAAATAGATAACTTGCCTATATTAAATAAGCAGGTAATGCAATCAGATGCTTCCTTGACACCTTTACTGCAGTCATGAAGGTAAAAGGCATATGAATTGCAAATTAAATTATAAGTGGATGAAATCAATTGATACCCTATTGGATTACATGCATATTTCTGATAGGAAGGCACTATTGCTGTAAGATGTTGTTGCCTTGTAAGGGCTTCCTTTCAAAGCTCCCCAGAATATACCCTTAAAAAGAAAAAAGCCGGGGGGGGGGGGGGGAGGCAAGGCTGACTGCTTTTCCAGGTAAATATATATATATTGGAGTAGTAATTGGAGGATATATATATATTTAAATGCAGGCCTAAAATAGTTTTCAAAGTTTCTTATGTATGTTGAGGGGTAAGGAATTGCATTATACATTTATTCCTATCCAACAGCTCAGTACAAATGACAAAGCCAATTTAAGTCTTTTCACTAATCCAGTTTGGTCTATTATTCACCAACATATTTGACCACAACCTCTAGCTTGTACCTAAAGCATCTGGGTTTTCAAATTTGATCTAAATCAGTGGTCATAGTAGGGTTGGACAGGACTTCCAGAGGTCATGTAGCCCAAGCCCGAGGCAAGATCATGCCTATCCAAGCCATCCCATACAACCATAATCTAAACCCTACATAAGACTACACTTAACCCTGCTGCATCATAGACCTAGCACCCTGACCTGCCACAGGTAAAGCAGGGGAACCACAGCAGCCAATCACCAATCAGTAATATCCTGCTTCTGTTAAAAAAATGTCAATATATGCCCAAGAGGTCCTGGATAGACGGTCATGTTCCTGCTACAGAAGAAGGCAAAAACCCCTTCAGTCCATATCAGTCTGATCATGGGGTAAAACTCGTTCCTGTCCTCACAATATTGTAAGTCAGAGGGGCAAGACCCTCCAGCCAGGAACCTCGAGCTTTGTTCCGAGCAGGCAATTGTCACAGTTGAAGTGTCCAGCCCTAGCTGTAGCCAATGCCTCTGGGGAGGCTTAAAAAAAAAAAAACCCTGACACATAGCAGAAAAAAAACAAAACAACCCCCTCTCCCCCCATATAACAGCTGAGTCAGTTTTTTTATACACCTTGCAGTAGTTTTGTCCAGGCCACATTTCTCCAATGTATTGTGTGGGACCTTGTCAAAAGTCTTGCTGAACTCCAGATACTTTGTCAAAGAAGGAAATGCTGTGGATATATTGCAGCTACCTGGGTGGATGAGGTTGCTCAGGTTTGTTAGATACTTTTTCATAAATCCATGCTGGCTGCTTGCCGTCAGCCTTTCCTCTTCCAGGTGCTTGCAAATGGCCTTGTTTAGGATATGCTCCAGTAACTTTCCAGGTACTGAGGTGAGCCAAACTGGTCTGTAGATCCTGGGGGCCTCGATTTTGCCTCTCTTAAAGAAGGGCACCATGTTGGCCCTTTCAGTCCTCTGGTACTTGGACAGTCTCCCATGATTTCATATAAATCATTTCCAAGGGCTCCTCTGGCACTTCTTTCAGGACCGAACAAAAGCTCTCCAACAGTTTCTTTTGTTATCTTCTCCCTCAGCTTCCTCCCTTCCTTATCCAGATAATTTCAGCTTAATTTTTTTGCAAAGACTGAAGACTAAAGCCATGGTACAAGAAATGCCCCCCTCCACCCCAGCCCCATGGGCCAAATGCAGTGGTTCTGCAGGTCCTTTCTGGATCATAAGCGGTAGGTTTATGATCAAGAATTGTTTAGAGAGTTGGTCTGTTTTAAACCTTGCACTTGCCTACTCAGGCCTCCTGTGACCCTGTGTGGGAGCAAGCTGGGCCTTGCCCATGCACAGAGTGGTGCCAAGGTCATGTCTTCACTGCAACATTAGCCAGATACCCTAGAGCAACCCAGCTGAAGTGACAGCAGCCATCCTGCAAAACAACACTTGAGCTGCAAAGCCCAACTGTATTAAGGAGCACAGCATGAGACAGTTTTAGATGTGTTCCAAGCACATTTATCAAGTCAGGCTTCCCCAGAAATGAACGCTTTTCCACCTACTATCTGGATTAGAAAGGAGCTGGGCATTTAGCTGCTCAGTCCAGAACAAGATTGGTGCATATGCGCAATGCAGAATTGTAGACACTTAGGGAACTTTCAGATTAAAGAGGAAAGCACCTAGCCTGGCAGGCCTTAGGGACAGGCAAATGCTGAACAGGTTTTCTGAACCACATTTAAGGTTTGGTTGTTTTTTTATTTAACCCCGTCAGTTTTAAATGAGATGTGGAAGCTTAAGTCACTTAAACACACTTCAAAAATGTCACCCTTCATCTTTGAGCCTCTTTTCCCTACTACGTTTCATCTAGGCAAATTTTATAAACTCTTCAGGAACAGGAAACATCTCTTTATGTGCACACAGAATACCCTTCACAAGAGGGTCCTGATCTAGTGCTCACCCTTGAGGCAACACCTCAGTACAGATTCATAGTAGCTGGCCAAGCTTAGAAGTGAAGTTCACTCCTGCTCAGCACACTAGGTTTCTTATACAGTGTTTCTGCCAGTGCAGTCTTTTTCTGTTACTTGGACTCATTCCATATAGAAATCACCAATCAGTAATAAAAGGAGTGCATTCTGCTGGGTGGTAGCATCCACAGCTCTTTGCATGCCCGTGGGGTAGAGTCCTGGGTTTGGGCATTGAACTGCTGTCTGCCAAGTAGGATTCCTACAACAAGTCCCTCCCTGGATCACTTCCTACATGTCCTTGATATGATCTTGGCTCCCCGCCCCATCTATCTAAGCAATCTCTTGCCTCTATGCACTTCCAGTGTGGCAGCTCACCTGGAAAACGTCTCTCCTATCAAGAGCTGTCTAGCTGTGGTCCAGAGCCCTGGACCTCCTGCTGCTGCAGCTTCCTAGCCTAAATTGGCTCTTTTCCCCACTTCAGTCTTCATAACCCCAAGGCTGAGCCAAAAATGAACTGGCATCTAGAGTCCTCTACTTAAATGAACTTCTGCTTCAGTCTTCCAATACTTTGCAAGGTTCACCAAACATGATCACCTACTGTAGGGGTGCTCAACCCACAGCCCACAGGCCAAGTCTAGTCCACAGAGATATGGCATCCAGCCCTCAGGGCTTCCCACAGGTCAGGAAACTTGGCAGCAGAAATGTGGTGGCAATTAACACTTCCCAACTCTCCCCTGCTGTCAAATTTTCAAGCTCCATGTTCAATTGGAGCCCAGCCCTGGCTGCTGCCACACAGCCAGATCTGGCCCTCCCATGGGCATATTAGGTGGGCTGTCCTTCCCAGGCCCCCAGAATTGACCTATACTGTTTCCAGGTCCTGCACACACTATCAGCCGCCCACCCCCACCCCATCACACCAGATTGGGCCCACCAGATGGATCTAGCCCACACTCAGACCGTATACTGCCTATCTGGCCTGTGGGTAGAAAAGGTTGGACACTGCTAACATTCCCAAAACATACAAGAGGCTGACACCAGTAGAGCTGCCCTGCTTCACAACTGGTATAAGAGAATTGTGCCTAAATGTATCGAATTAGTATTTTCCTCAACAAATAAAAGGAAATGCCTTCTAACCAGCAAAAACATCTTGACTATTTTCCCCAGCTCCTGGTACTCCAACTCCTGCCTTGCCATCTTGTACAGAGGCACTTGGATTTATAGTACTACAAGGAGAGGTTTAGCAGTTACAAGACCCACAAGGCAAATTGCTCATTATGTTGGAGCAGCTTTAAGGCTGGGTTCTGTTCCAAGGACAAAGATTTAGTACTAGGATGAATTCTACCGTTGATTTTTACATATATATATTTTTGATTGGTTGGTTTTTTTGTTTTTTCTCACAAGGGCATTTCAAAATGTAGGTAGAAGGCACATTGTGACATGCATACACAAATACATTTAAGTGTCACTTTTATTGATGAGATGTTTTATTCATATATTCAAATTCTGTTTCATTCATATATTTCTTGTTTCCAAATAGGAAACAGGCCTGTATTTGGGAGCTGTGTTCCCCCCCACCCCCCCACATATACACAGTCATTATTCTTCATGTTGACAGGTTAAATTAAGTAGCTACAAATGGCTTAAAGAGTTACAGAAGTAAGGACTGCCAGTGAAGGTTGCAGTAGCAATGGTTCATCTTTTCATAGCAAAAGCGGGTATTGCCTTAATAGCCCTGTTAGACTTCAGTTTTTCCACTAGCTTTCTGGAGTTTATCAATTCTTTACTCATTTTCCCAGAGCTACAGCCTGCTTCAGGGTCAGTTAGTCCTCAAGTCAAATCTGGGAGCCACATAGGTGTAGCCTGGGTCCTTCAGCAACAAAACAAAGTATCTGACCTGACCAGATGCACCCCTTTCCTCTATCCCACTATAACAGCTTTATTCAGTTCCCACAAAGGCCTTGGTTCACCCCAGCTCCTTAGCTAAAACCAGCCACCAGTCCAACATAAATCACACAGCAGGTACATCTATACCATGCAATTATAGTGCCTGAATAAACTGCAGAGCTTATTGCTCTGGAGCCCAGTGCTCCTGGACATGTCATTTGAACATCTGCCTGGGAGAAGCTAACTCTGGAGCAATAAGCTCCACAGTTTGTTTGGACCCAGCATGTGGAGCCTGGTCAGAGCAGCCCTGGCCCTTGATTAATCAAGGCTACTCCAATGCACTGTAATTAGTGCATTGGAGCAGCCTTGCTTCACATGGATAGGTGCTCTCAGTGTCACACTTAACAGGCACCCTCAGCAGCCTTCTCAGAGTGGCTCTAAGCGTGTCCTCCCCCTCCACCCCCACACACATACACACACTCCGGGAGCACGTGTATAAAACACGCCAAGATGTTTACTGCGCAGCTGATTAGTCAACTGAGCAGTAAATGTTTTGTGTAGATGCATCCATGTAGGTCAGCTGGCTCTGCACCACAGCAGAAGCATGCAGCAGTTAAAAGGCACACCAGAACTGAAACTCTTGAAGCAAATGAAAAACCCATTTTAATCCTTCTCCACTTGACCTTTACTCTATCTGCAAGCAACTCGTATCAGCAGAAAGGAAGTTCTTTGGTAATATTTTTTTGACCAACAATATAGTTAGGAGAAATGTTAAGCAAGCTTTCAGGTACAAAATGCCCCCTCAGGTCTGGAAACACCCAAGCTAAATACCAGCTAAAACAATAATTAGGCTCATCTCAGCTGCCTTCTACAAGGTCTGTAGCTAGCTCTGATAACTTCTCCGATACACAGGTTTACTGGCTCCTTCCCCTTTAAGAGGCTAAACTAAAGTCATTATTTCATTTGATATTTAAACTTGGGCTGCATCCAATTCTTCCCCCGCCCCTGAAAACAACTTGCAGTTTCAAGCTTTGGGCTCCACAAAAAGCAACATGTAAAGCTGGGGACATGGTGGCAAGCACCACACACCAAGACAATGCCCTGTATTTGGAGTAAGACTTAAGTATTGTGGTAGACTGAATCACTTTACAAGACCTAACTATGTACTCTGTGTGGACAGAGATGATGGCAATGCCCCTTATAACTCAGGAAATTATCGTAGACAGACACGCTCAGCAGAAGAGGAGTTAGCTACCAGTATGAAGTAAAACAGACCAGTTAGAGCAGTTGTTCTCATCCTTGTTAGACTCTGGGGACACCTCACAAAATGCCAGCTCTTAACTTCCATCAATTTTTTGACAATAGAAAAGGAAGAGCAATACTTCTGTACTGAAGAATTCAGGAAGGCCACAACAGGTTCAAGAATGTTTCTAATAGTATGGATTCCCATCTGAAATCATAGAAAGTGAGGGTTGGAAGGGCCAGGAAGTCATCTAGTCCAACCCAAAGGACTGGAAAAGGGCCAATGTGGTCCCTATTTTCAAAAAGGGAGGGAAGGAGGATCCAGATAACTATAGACTGGTTAGCCTCACCTCTATCCTTGGGAAAACCTTTGCAAAAATTAAACAAAAAAACCCAAAAATTAGTAAGGATTACATTTGTGGTAGTCCAGCAGGAAAAATAATACTGAAGGGCAACCAGCATGGATTCATAACAGACAGAGCCTGCTGACAAACCTTATTTCTTTTTACAACCAGGTCACAAACTGCTTAGATGCAGGAGTCAAGCAATAGCATTGAAGATTTGGCAGCAGGTCTTCATGGTAGGCTACAGAAGCCTACTCGTGCCCCAGGGTTCACTGAGACACAAGCATATTCACTGTCTGCTACCTGAACTAGCTAGATTAAAACTAATTTGGGCATGGTTGCGCATAGTACACTGACAAAAGCAATTGCAATGTGGATACAACCTGCTTATCAGTGACAGTTACCAGGCAAAAAAATATTGCTAATAACCAGGGATCCTGGTTCTCTCTGATTTTTAAAAATCCCCGGTTTTTGGATTAAAAAAAATAAGGCAAAATTTTTCTGTGATTAAAATGAAATACCACTTTTATATAGATTTTTTTCCATAATTAAAATGAAACAATGAAGCTCCTGAGGTCAAGTAAACCTGAGCTGCTGGCTAGGATGGGTTTTTGTACTGCTGGGGACAGCACAGGTGCTGGCCCTGAGC
Source organism: Crocodylus siamensis (assembly GCF_052110815.1). NCBI lineage: Eukaryota > Metazoa > Chordata > Crocodylia > Crocodylidae > Crocodylus > Crocodylus siamensis. The sequence continues at coordinate 405,444,266 of NC_143395.1, forward strand.
TCTAGCTCCCCCTGGCTGAAGATCCGGGAGGAGCCAGGCAGAGTTATTTTGCCCCAAGTGGCACAATTTGTTCCACAGCAAAGTGCATGTCCGAGCCCATGTGCTGCGACAAAAAGCCCCGGCTCAAAGTTGCACCACTTCTATTTGAGCTGTTGCAAGCGCACATGCTTGCATGTGTGGACATGCCCAGAAAGTGATGGTGGATGGGTCAGTATTGACCTGTAAAGATGTGGGCAGTGGTGTTCCCCAAGGCTCAGTCCTTGGACCAGTGCTGTTCAATATCTTCATCATTGACTTGGACAGCTAACTAAGTTTGCAGATGACACCAAATTATGGGGCAAAGTAAACACAGAGTGTAGGGAATGGATTCAGGCAGATTTGGACAGACTGGAAAAACTGGAGAGAACAAAACAGGATGCAGGTTGACAAGGATAAGTGCAAGGTGCTGCACCTGGGGAGAAGGAAGCACCAACACACTTACAGATTGGGAGACAACTTTCTAAGCAGCCCAGCAGCAGAGAGGGATCTCGAAGTCATAGTTGACACCAAAATGAACATGAGTCAACAGTGTGATGAAGTGATCAATTGCACCTTATCATGCATTAGCAGCTGCATCACAAACAGGTCTAAGGAGGTGATTACTTTCCCTCTACACTTCATTGGTGAGGCCACAGCTGGACTACTGTGTCTAGTTTTAGGCACTGCACTTCAAGAGGGATGTGGATAACCTTGAAAGGGTCCAAAGGAGGGCCACTCATATGGTTAGCGGCCTGCAAGTAAGGTCCTACAAGGAGAGATTGAGGGACCTGGATCTCTTCAGCCTCCACAAGAGAAGGCTGAGGGATGATTTAATGGCCATCTACAAGTTCATCAGGGGAGGGGGGGCAGCAAGAAATAGCTCTGGTTTGCTAGGGTGCCCCTTGGAGTAACTAGGAATAACATCCACAAATTGACAGACAGCAGATTTAGACCAGACGTTAAGAAAAACGTATTTATGGTAAAGGTTACCAGAATCTGGAATCAGCTTCCAAGTGAGGTGGTGCTCTCTCCGACTTTGGAGGCAGAGAGCTGGACTCAATGATTTACTGAGGTCCCTTCCAACCCGAAAAAATAAGTCTATGAAACCCCCTGCTCAAAGCAGGGACATCCCCAACTAAATCAGTCCAGCCAGGGCTGTGCCAAGCCAGGCCTTAAACCTGCGAGGAGATTCTACCACCTCTGTAGGTAACTTGTTCCAGTGCTTCACCACCCTACTAGCGAGAAAGTTTTTCCTAATATCCAACTTAAACCTCCCTTGCTGCAATCTCAAGGTTTATCTTCATGTGCAAGTGTTTGCACACTTAACAGTGTTAATATTGAGCAGTACCCTGTGGCAGCCTTAAAACAAGAAGGGCAAAAAGAAAGCAGAGTTATCAGAGGTGCAGTCTGAAGTCAGGAAAAGCCCTGTTGTCCATCCTGTTGTTCTCGCTGGAGAAAGCGGAGTGTCAGGTTATTTGAAATCAGCCACTCTGGTCTCAGGGTGGGTAGAGTCAAGCACTGATGGAGGCTTTAGATGGGCCTTATCCACCCTTTGGGAACAGCAGCAGGGGAACAGATTGAGATGGCTCTGCTGGTCAGGCCTGGAGTCTGGCTGTAGGTCAGTGAAAATTTCCACTGTTAAAGTTGAGTGTTTATACATGCCCAGAGAAGGAAAAACGAATGAATTGTCCCTCAATTTCTTTTCAGGAAAAAGACAGCCTACAAACAAACATCTTCATCTGTCAAGATTCAGTTATTTCTACACAATTTCTGCCTTCACTTGGTCTCATCTGATGCTTTATCCTTCAGTCTTGCTGCTCTCCTTTCATATATTAGGGATTTTCTACTGCCCTTCTCCCAGACAAGTACAATTCATCCTTTATTCAATCTTTCCTCAGTTCCTAAAGTCATCCCTCTTCCAACTAGGATCCCATACTTTTCCCATCTGCAGCCACAACTAGCAGTAACTTTGACTTGCCCTTATTTCTAGGATCTATTCAATCATCCCTCCCCTTAATGCTGTCGTCTTCATGCAGGATTGCTTCCCTCCTCCTTCCGTAACTCCCCTTTTGACAACCCTGTCAAAAAGGCCTCTCTGGATTATTCCCAGCTCTAACACTGACTGTCGGTCTGCCATCAAGCAACATTTCCTTCCTCACCCCCATGTTGCCTCTTTATTTAAACTCCAGGCTTATTATGGGAGGCATTGTTGCTTCTTAGGCACAATCTTAGAATAGAAGCAGCTGTAATAAAGCAAAATGGACTTTTCACCCTCCCGCAATGCCTGAACACCAGCCTGCAAAATGTGACTACAGACAGGGGAGAGGAACACAGAAATGTGCTGTTTGTGCATCACCGCACAAATGCTCGAGAGAGAAAGAACACGTTAACACTACTGAGCTAACACCTGGAGGATTTGTGCAGCACTGGCTGAAATCCTGGTTGCCAAACAAGCCCCTGCACTCCTTTGTTTTCTTCCTACCCAAGAAGAAAGGTTAAAATCGCTGAGTTCTTTTTTTTCCATTCCTTCTCCATTAAATAATTCATGTTTTTGGTGAAGTTACATGCACACAATTCTCTGCTTGCATTAATTGGTTCAGCCCCTTTCCCATCCAGAGGGATATGGTACTATACGCCAGTTAATGAACCAGCTTCTGCCCCATCTTCCTATGTTTACAGACCAGTCTTGAAATGCAGATAGACTGTCATCCTTTAAAATGGCCCTTTGCTGGAAAGCAAGTGAGTCGCCATCAGGTGACACTAGATTATACACTAGAGTACACAAATATTTATGACATTTAGGACTAACATGTTCAATCATCCGTATTTCAGTGGGAGTTTATTAGTGTAACAGCTGAGGACTTGCTCTGCACCCCCTGCATACTTGTGCAGAGGCATACACAGGACACTGCCCAGCCCACTCAATGTATAACCAAGTAGAAATGTGGAGTGACAGCATAGTCCTTGAGAGAGATAGTTGCCCAAATGCATACAGAGAAGGACTGGCCGAGGTTTTGGACCCCCTGCCAGAGCAGGTAGCTATGCACAGAGGCACTCTCTCCCCAGGTAGTTAAAGCATAATGTTACAGGACTCCAAGAAGCAATTCTGGTCATATCAGCCAGATTTCCTCTAGGGAAAATGACTACAGTACAGCCTTCTATACCACCTCCAGTTTGCAAGAGGCAGGTCCTGTATGAATTGAACCCAGCAGTATTTCACATGCTGATAAAAAAAAATCCTTTTAGTAAAAGAGTGACAAGAGTCTTAAAAAATGGTAATAAGTTTAGAGCAGGATTTTAAAATTAGTGATTCAATAAACAAGTGAATCAGAATGTGTCCACTGGAGTTATGTCCAAGAGTTATAAAACTAGGCTGTGTGAAAAGCAGCTGGTAACATTTATCGGAGAATTAGAAGGAAGTTTAAATTATTTCCCCTCTCCACACTACGAAGACAACACAACTCCCTCCTTTCTCATTGTTCCATCAGGAAACACTTGCTTCTAACTCACTAGACTTTCTTAACCAGTCAAAAAGAGTGAGAGGAATGGGACCAAGGATGACTAGAGACATGTAATGCTGTGTGTTTGGAAAGTGTGGATTAACCAGCCCCAAAGGCAAAGAACTTGCCACTTTACAGTCTCAGTAGACTTTGCAAGAAAGCATCTAGAATAGACTAAAAAGGAAGATGATTTCCTTTTTCTCTTGTATTTTTTCCTCGTAGCAGCATATGTAAAAGACTTCTCTCCTCCTTGTACAGCTTGTTCCATTCCCAATGGCTGTACATGGCTATGCCAGGCTGTCTGCCAGCTTTCAGGGCTTGGAGCCCAAGCCAGCAAGTTACTGTGCAACTTTATCTTGATAGCTTCCTTTATAGCTGATCAGGGCTGATGTTTTCACTACCACAGCTTTGCCTTTCCTTATTGCACTGCAGTGCCTTGCCTGCTTTTTAGACTATAGCTCCACAATGATCGCATGTTTTCATTGCATTTTGCTGCACTGGTACTTCATTGAGAGCCCCAGCTGGCACCCTTATTAGCAGTTACAGCAGAGCAGCCAGACTGAGTGAGCCGAGAATCTCTCAAGGCCAGAAAGGAAGCAAGCACAGTCCAGTAGGCAGGGGACCAGACTGGCAGTCAGAACAGAGGCCCTGGTTCTTTTCTGCTCTACCACCAAATATATGGTATGAGTATTGATGAATTTTACCCTTCCATGTCACATTTTATCCCTGGTCAGTCCTCTCCATGCAATTTATGAGCACTCTCTCATAAGGATTGTACCAGGGCTCTAGAAACACCTACCGTGAAACAATGGGACAGTAAGCATTACTGCACTAGAGAACAGCAGTGCTTGAGGATGATTTTTCTGAATGTCAGAGGAAGTATATTAATGGATTATATCACTACTTCCTGGACTATTCCTTTTTAGAAACATTAGAAGCTTTAGTTTTGGTTTAACATAACTAAGCATGAGAGCTCCAGTACAGGAATAAATTAACAGCCTAGTGCAGAGAACTAGAGCTGTTATTTTTAGTCATGTTTTGCAAATACTGCAAAGTCAGCCCAAAATACAGCTCAGGTCCATTTATTCCATATAGCACCATAGGTTTTTAATTAAACCATCAGGGGTCACTAAAGAGTCAAGTCATACATTTCCTTCATGCTCAGACATCTTTTTATTTGTATTACAAGTCCATTTGAGAGTCTCCACAGTACACTTCATTCTGACAGCATTTGTATAGGGTGTTTGAAATGCATACCCACAATGTTAACAGTGATAAAAATTAAAGGGATAAACTAGAATGCTGACAAGAGCAGCTAAAAAACATTGAGACAGAAAAAAAAAGCTTTGAAGACCATCTCACAGAATCAAACAAACAAGATTTCTTATCGCAAGAGGTCATAAAGAGCAAACTACTAACATACACTGAGATCACAGATTTTTCTAGCCCTTTAGGGAAGAAAGGTAGAATAGTGGTCTACTGTTAGTCTGGATGGATTCTATTCTATGCATAACCCCAGCTGCAACTGAATTTTAAGCAAAAAAGTTAAACATGAGACCTATTTTCTTAAAATACCTGTTTGGGTCGGTTCAGGTCTTTAGTTAAGTGAGGTTAAACTGGCAAATGCAGAACCAGATCCTTGCCTTTATCACGGATGCTTTATGCCCAAGATAACAATACACAAAGGGCCCCATTTCAGCACAGGGGATATGAGAGCAAAAATGAAAAAGGAAGGCATATCTGAGGCAGCAGAACCAGAACCAATTTAAGTCTTTAAAGAAGTTAATGTCAGGCATTATTAGCTAGCATTAGTTTACACTGGTTCCAAAATCTATTAGTAAATACTCATCTTGAAATTACTTGCTGTACTGTTGTTGCTTTGAGGTTCTCGGTAGAAGCAAGGTAAGTGGAAAAAACTGTACAAAAATAAGGATATCTGCTTTGGTCTCCAAGTTAGAGTCAGTTTGAGGCAGGAGTTTCTGCCTGAGACTCAGGCAGCGATATTAGCTGGAGACTGAGAAGAGACTTGCCTTCATGTTGTTTGTGACCACCCCTATTCTGCATATACAAGTACAAGACACTCAACACACATCACTCATTTCTCTTCTGGAAGGCAGACCTTCAAGGCTCTGGACACCTGCTACTGCAAGAATAAGAAGAATTATGTTGAAATGAACCCAGAATTCCCATGTCTGCTAGAAATTTTAAGTTCCGAGTTGTGCATTCTTGCTGCTGAGTTTAGCCAAAGATATAGCATGTTGCTATAATTCATTTGGGATTTAGCAAACAAGTCTGGTGGCAGGTACTAGAGGTATGGATACATCTGCCTGGCCTGTCAGTAAAAGGCATGCTGGTCACCCTTTCCACTTGGATACCCAGGAGAAGTAGCAGCCTAGAAAGACTGTCTACACATTGACCACTGCTGGGGCAAAGCCTCTGTTGCTCAAATATCCCTTCCTTAACTAACATAACTCCAAGTTTCCTGGACAGAGATGATTGTTTTCTGTCTTCCCACATGATTAAGCATGGTGGGAAGCAGGAAACCCCTGTGGTCCTCTCTGAAGGAGCAACCATAGCCAGGTTTCAACCACAGTTTGAGGATGCAACCACCACACTCCAGGCTCACATAGCAGCTACATAAGAGCTGGACGAAAGTAGCATCAAACTGACACCGTTACTCAGATCAACATGCTTCCAAGGATTAATACAAGTAGAAAAAGACAACTCTTCGTCCTTTATAGTGCAAGGTAGCCATGACATACAATATCCTTGGGCTCCCTGCAGCAAGAATGTGACATCAGCAAGATCCATCAACTAGGGCTACTATAACATGATGAGAAACCTAGCATGTTTCCTTAAGAAACAACCCTGACAAAGAAGCAGACTGAAATCCAACACTAAACTTCTCCTCTAAACACTGCCAGACATCTATCTGAGAAAGCACTGGCCTAATTTCCTTTGGGCTACAGACACAGTTGGGTAAGTTAATATACCATACACTTTCTCCCTGCAGAGACTCCTGATGCAGAACTGCTCCTCAGTCAGTTACTTACCAGTTCTTATTAGTATTTTCGAGGAAGCATCATTCTACTTAAAAAAAATACCAAACAAACAAAAAAGCAAGGCACATTGCTTATTCATGGGCATGTTACATGTGAGCATACATGTTGCCAGCAAAAGTGGAGGGTTGCAACTGGCTCATCTGTAGATTTAAGTCCTTCAGCTCTTAAATTTAAATATTGCATCTTTTGTATGTAAAAGAAAAGGGAAGAACATTTCTAAAGCATTTCCCCCCTCCTTCACAAACAGGATTAGTAAGAAATTTTGATGGATCACATCAAAGTGGTCAGGCACATGCCAAACACAGGCGTTCAGGGACCAACAGATATATCATCTGAGCAGGACTGCAGAAAGGATTCACTAGGACATGTCTTTCTAGCATAAATGCATCTTTGTATTCAGCTTTCCTCATAGTTACATTATCCTTTTAGGCTGCTTACAGACATTTGGGAAGGTTAGAGGGAGTTTAGATCCAAGTTAGATCAGGTGGCCATTTTTAACATGTTGACCCAGGTATTGACCTTACATTAATTAGACAGATCTAAGCATAACCTGTATAGAAGTTCAGGTTAGATTGATCTAAAAATGACTGATTATCTAAATTAACCCTACCTCTGAGGTACACCTAATTTAGATTGAGTTGGCCATTTTTAGAGTGATCTAACTGTCCCGAACTTCCGTACGGTTTCCAGCACAGCCCTGGGGCCGGAGGAGGGTGTTGTGGGAGGCAGGACTGGGGTGTGTGGGCGGGGGATGAAGGAGCATGGACAGGTCCACAGGTACTCAGTCCAGCCCAGGGGAAACCAGGCTGCATCCTGTGTCAGGACCCAGCCCTGCCATGCCCCACCAGGGTTAGGGATGGGCAGGCAGGTCCTCTCACCTGCATGGAGGAGGTGGTAGCAGAGAAAGTAGCCATGCTGTTGCATCCCCAGGAATGCCAAGGTATGCAGGGCACTGCCACTGTAGCACCCAGTGATTACCCCATCCTGTGCTGTGGGTGGGGACCAGGACAGGTGCAGACTGCCTCATCCCCAACCACATTCCCTTGGTCTGGGTGCACTGCCCAGCCGGGGCAGTGATGGCAGCAGCAGCAGCAGCTCAGGGTGGGAACATGGTCTGAGCCTATGCACAGCCAGGCACCATCAGGGTAGGGTTGGGGGCTGCCCAGCTGGGATGGAGGTGGTGGTGGTGGCTCAGGGCTCCCAGCAACAGTGGCAATACCAAGTCTGCCAATCCAGCCAGGCTGTAGCCCCATGCCCTGCACACTACAGGTATCTGGAGAGGGGGGCATCTGCCCCAGCATTTCCCCCTGACACATCACCAATGAGCATGCCCAAATCACCTCTGTGCCATTGGTGGGAGAGATCCTCATGGCACAGGAATAGTCTGGGCACACCGGAGCTGGGTGCATGGCCTTGATGGTGCAGGGTTGATCTGGACCATGAGGGGCCAAGTTCTGGCAAGTCTGGACCAGCCCTGATTCATTAGGGCAGGGACCAAGCTTCAGAAAGCCCCACACCTACCCATGCCCCACACAGTAGGGCGCTGGGGCATAGGGACAACCCTATGTCAGGCCTGAGGGTAAAAAAGGAGGGGGTCAGAGAGCTATGGTTTGGGAATGAGAGGCATCCCCAGCTTGCTGCCTCTTCCACTGCCCCTGCCCAAGCGGAGGCATGGCCCTGTCCTGGGGTGCTGTGAAACCCCAGTACTTTTCAATGTAGATATCTTAGACTTCCTGCATACATCTAAGGTGATACATGTACACTGACCATGTCTCCATAGTAGCCTAAGTAACAGACATAACAGAACTGGAAGATACTTTCAGTACTGACATGGAATTCATCACTGACTATCTCCACAAGTGGTGCTTAAAGTTGAGCATCAATAAATCAGTACTGTATCATTACTCTGCTACCTGGACAATCTTTGAACCAAGAGCATGTTGAATATCAGAGTAGGCAACCACATCCTTCTCCATGAACATACCCAACCTACCTAACAGTCACCTTAGGCCATTCCCTTACCTATAAACACCACATTCAGAAGGTCGGCAGTAAAGTCTCTGCATGGGTAGCTGCCTTAAGATGTTCACCCACCATGACATGGTGTGCCAACTTCAAAGTGCTCAAAACCACCACCCATGCAATGTATCTACTCCTATATGGTCCAGAAAATGTCACACTAAAAAACAAGACACTGTACTTAACAGCATGCTGAGGCTCATAGCTGGCTGTACAACTTACACACACATGTACTTCCTTCATTCTCAGGCATTAGACAACAGACTCTAACACTGTTACTGGCAATGAAGGGGACAGATGACAAAAAAAATCACCTGCTTCATCAACTGCTAACTGAAGATCTAAACAAACGGCACCTTAGAAGTCAAATATGTACATGAAGCCCACAAAATCCTGGAATAGATTGGGGATGTTGTATCAAAACTATGGGCAGCGTTGGAGTGGGACAATTGTTGAAAAAGATCAGAACTATCCCTACAGTGTTTTATACCATCACCAAACAATCCCGCATTGGGCATGACCTGACAGAGAAGCATGGGTCAAGCTGAACAGACTGAGATCTGGATGCAGATGCTTCAAAACAACACTTCACAAGATGAACAACTTGGACAGTCCCTGTGTGAATTCTGTGTCCAACAAACAGCACTGTACTGAGAACTGCAATCTCTATAAATGCTTTACAGAATGGGGTATATGCAATCTGCACATCGAGCGATAATAGCAGACACTAGCTCATAGATCAGATGCCATATAAAGGAAAAAGTAGCAGCCCTGCCCCCCCCAATGGACAATACCCCCCTCCATGTGAGCCAGCAAGCCCCACCAAACTTCCCCTATCCTGCAAACCATTTCCCAGTGCCAGTTTTATTGGCATTCACCAGTGTTGGGAGCTGAGCAAGCAAGGCCTGGTGAAAGAGGGGAGGTTGATTTGCCAGGAGATGGGTTGTTCATCTGGGAGTGGGGGGGCTGGGAGCTAAAAATGGCCCGTGGTCCTGGTAAGGTGGAGGAGAAAGGCTTGGAGGGCTTTCTGTTGACCCCACAAGCCCACCTGATCCCACCAAACACTCCTGGACCCCACCAACCCCCTGCAGAGCCCACTTTCCCCCCCACCCCGATCCTCCCACAGACCCCACTCTGCTCCTCTAATCCCCCAATCCGTCCTGCAAACTCTACTTGCCCCTGATCCCCCTTGTGGGCCCTGCCTGCCCCCACCAATTCCCCCCTACACATTCCTTAAGTAAAAGCTAAGGAATATGGGTGTCCTTATGCCAGAAAAGAGAGCTAACACAATCTCTCTCTCAGCTCCAAGCATTCAAAAAAACAAACAAAAAAAAAGGTGCTGTTTCCATCATGAACATATCATCCATCAATAATTAGTTTCGTAGACAACATGATTTACTTCGGGAGACGCTTTGCAAAGCAAAGCAGTG